>NW_022196905.1:109504000-109538321 GCF_008632895.1 Mastomys coucha
CCCCCCCCAATATCCCACATACCATCACCCCCATACAAACTCAAAATAAAAGCAAATCTTTACAGAACAAAACCACCAAGAGTGAAGGGGGTTTTGAGCCTCTGTCCCTGCTCTCTGACAGCTAGAAATCCACATTCACAATGGCGGTCCCAAGCTCCCACGAACCTCACCTGAGGTTCAATCACTGCTCAACCCCAAGGGTGTACAGAGGCAGCGTGTACTCAGGGGAGGCTAAGGCAGAGTGTCCAGACTCTGATTCTCACTGCTAACAATGGGATGTGAGATAGAAACAGAACCAGCCACTCTGCTCTGTCAACCGGAGATGGATAACCATGACCACTCACATCTCCACACCATCACCACCAGCAGCACTACTTACACCATTGGTATACCAAGCACCAGCAGCTGCATTGCACTCTATCATCTGCCACCACCTGTCTCATCAGCAGCAGCAGCACCACCACCACCACCACCATCATCATCATCACCACCACCACTACCACCAACACCCTGTAGCTGTGAGGATCTGTGCTGTGGGGGTCACCAGCTGGGGTGGGGTTGCACCTGTCTGGGCTCCAAGCCTAAGCTGATTTCTTTTGGAGATCTTGCGAGACCAGGTTATCTCATCTGACTTGTAGATGAGGAGAGGTGAAGGTAAGGCACATCCAGGAGGATTTTAAAAACCAAAACCCAAAACCAACAACAAAATCCCAAGTGAACCCATGCAGAATCCTCAGCTGAATATTCAGGCAGCTTTAGGAAGAGGAGGGATTGGTCTTTGCTGCCCAGCCACATTATTGCCAGTCAGTGGGTTCACAGCAAGCCCACTTGCCATGCAGGAGGCAAACACTGACGGTGTGTGCGTGTGTGTGTGTGTGTGGGGGGGGAATAAGATGCAAACTTTGAATGTCTGTGAAGAACAGCATTCATGTCTCTGGAAATCTGATCTCTTGGAGGCAGATACAAGATGGATCCCCCACTACCCCCACCACTGTTCAGTACATAGTAGGGACCTTAGAGGTAGACACGCTACACTCCTCCCCCTGATCCCCCCCACCCCCGTTGTTTGGTGCATAGTAGGGAATCTAGAGGCAGACATGTTGCTGGACTCCTCACATGCCCTTTGCTTGGTACACAGTGGAGACCTTATACTATTTTTCATCATTAGTGAATAAAGCGAAGTTTCTAAAGTGAAGAAAACAGAAGGATCAGGCTGGCAGTTTAATCTCCTGTTGACTGTAGTCCCGGTCTGCCTATCGACAGCTCTGTTACTATCTATTGCCAAAATTAGAGGCCAGCACCTCTGGCCACGCTTCCCATGATTCCCTGGTTCACTCCAGACATCCTGCTTTCTCAGCAGGGTGTATCATCTGCCCCAACATCTTCCCTATTTTACAAATGTACTGTCACTAAGTAAACACGATCAAACTGCCTGGCATTTGCATGCATCCTGCCTGGCAATGAATGCATTCATCCCTCCCTCCTCTTCTCCTGATCTTCCCCACTCTTCCGTCCTCCCTCCACCCTTTCCTCCCAGGTATCTTTAGTAGACACTGCTTGCAAGGTTCTTTGCACAAATCAGAGAACATGCAAAAACGGACACTGGCCTTTCCCTTCAAAAACTGCCCACCCTAGGTGGATCACAGTGTCTGGGCCTGGAACCCTCCCCTCCTCTCCCTTCCCCTCCCTACCCCTCCCCCCCCTTTCCCACCCCCATCCCTCCAGGGGAGGCCCCTGGCTTGACATTGGGAATTGCAGACCCTGTTTTTCAGAGGTGTAGAGAGGAGAGGCATCTGTGGCATGTTAGACACAGAGCCCAGCCACTGTGAGGGAGCCGGGTGCCCATGGTGGCATGTTAGACACAGAGCCATGCCACTGTGAGGGAGCCGGGTGCCCATGGTGGCATGTTAGACACAGAGCCCAGCCATTGTGAGGGAGCTGGGCGCCCATGGGTTCCCAGAGTCCTGTGCCTTCTTCTAGAGACCACCCATGCTGACTTAAAATGGCAGTAGAGAAACCGCAGTAGTCTTTGGTCTTTATTCTGTCTTTCTGCCTTATACCAGGGTTACCTCCTAGTTTGTGCAGTGACAAATGCCTTGTGGAGCTTTCCCCGTGCTTCTGTGACTTCGCTGGATCCACCTGGGGCCTGTTCTCAAAGCATCTATCTAATCCAGGCTTCTGTGCAACAACCTCTCCCTTGGACAGCCCCTCCCTCCCAACTGACCTAGTGTGGGTGTTAGGACCTCTGAAACTCGTGACATCACATAGGTGGCAGCAGCCATTGTATTCCCAGAATCCATTTGGCTCACCTCCCACCTTTACCTGTGGCTACATCACTATCCATATATAAGAGGAAGACCCCTCTGATCTCTATCTCTTCCTCCCTTCTCTTTTCACCGCCACCTTGCCCTTCCCCTCTCAATGAACCTCATGTGGAACTGTTTGGCCTGGTGTGGTCTTTCTGGAGCCACGCAACAATCACAACACCTAGTCCTCTCTTCTGTTCCCTGTCCTGTCTTCCTGTGAGTGTGTGTGTGTGTGTGTGTGTGTGTGTGTGTGTGTGTGTGTGAAGCTGATTATTCCAGAGGCTTAATTTAATTCTGGGGTTCAGGATTGAGTAAAAAGAGACAAAGGAGGAATCATGCTGAGTGTAAGCATTCACGTGTCTCCCTGTCTGTGGGCATGAAGTGACCCTTCTCCTCACTTCCTCGCTATGTGCCATCCAACTACGATGGGCTGGCTGCATTGCCTCTTAGACTGAGTCACCACAGCTCTCTGTCCCTTCATGCTGTCAGGTGTCTGTCACAGCAGCTGGAGAAGTGGCCAGTATGCTTTGCTGCCTTACAGACTGCAGATCAGCCCACTGGGACCCTCGGGCACCAGGCTTGTCCCCTCTTCTTAACTCTTCATTGCTTCTGCCTATCCTAGCAGCACCAAGGACTGTGCTCCACAGCCACGCCTCTCCGTACACCCTGCTCTGCTTGTACCACCTTCTGAATCAACCTCATCCCTCAGACCTTGCTTCTTCTCAAGCCCCACCCTCATGCTCACCGCAAGTCACTCCAGGTGGGATGAGCAGCACCTGTGGACTGCCAGCCAGCCTGTATGGCCACCACAGGTTCCCTCCTCCCAACCCCGCACTAGAACGGGTACCTCAGGAACTTTCTAAACTCCCCAGTGCCCTAGAAGCTGGTGTGGTGATCAGCACATGGGGCATGCTCTTCAGAACATTGCTGCATGGCAGATGTGACTGCTTGGAGTTTTTTAATTTATAATACCAATTAGATACACATCAACTTTGCCTGGCATATAATGAGGACATTTCTGGGTGCATTCCTTTTCTCTTTTGGGTGGAGCAGGCTATAGAACTGTTTGTGTGGAAAGGGAATGTTAAAAACAGTGTGGAGATGGATAGCTAGGCGTGCGCACACACACGTGTATGTGTGTGTACATATACATACAAATATGTAAGATATAAAAACAAGTGCATAAAAATATATAAACAAATATATACTGCTACATAATTTTTTTTCAGTCACTGGGAAAAATGATCCAATGGAATGGCTCTCTGCATGCCACTCAGGGAAGTTATTTATGCTGTGATGCAGTCTCTGACCCTCATGCTACATGACTACGTGTGGTACCCAAGCCCCCAAAGGGAAGGGAGGTTCAGCCTTTAACATCATGTCACACAGCATGCACACATGGCGCTCTCTCTCTCTCTCTCTCTCTCTCTCACACACACACACACACACGCACACACACACACACACACACTTTATCCGCAAAGACACTGTAGTCCCTGGAAACACTTCATATCGATTTTAGTGGCAGAAACTTGAGCCCCTGTCTTGTTCTAGGAGGATGCTCACCATGGCTGCACCCTCCCTTTCCTCCTCCCCTCCCCTGCCCTCCCCTCCCCTCCCCAGCACTCTTCTCTATCAGGTTAACAGATGCCTTGGCTCAGGACTACTCTTTAATTACTGTGAGTCAGCGTTTGTACAAGAAGACCAAGTCTCTTCTGGAAGAAGAAGAAAAAAACCCGCTGCGCGTCAACAAACAGTACTGTACACATCCCAATTAGGGTGATTGCTGGAAGGCAGCTGAAGCCCCACCGTGGCTCTGGTTTCTAAGCAACTGCCATTACAAGTTCTGAACCTCATCGGAGAGGGAACATCACCAGGCCTGCCTTGTTAACGAGAGAGCTCGATGTGCCTCTTCCTGGCTCCCCCTCCATCCCCACCTCTGTTCTTCTCTGTTTTACACCCTTCACATTTAGAAGCAAAGGGGGTGGCTTTGGGAGGTGGGTGTTGAAGCTGAGTGCCCTTGAGGTCAGAGGCCCTGGCAGAGGGCTCTGGCTCTCGGGCTCCCAAGATGCCCCTGATGGGAACCATTGCTGATGGAGCATGTTAATCTGTGCGTGGTGGAACTCATGTCTTTTGTGTTAATCCATTTGATTCCTACAATGAGCTCATTGTGCAGAAACTATCATGTTGGAGACTGGAGAAGTGAAGCCACTTGCCCAGCCCCTCACGATGGCAAGGTGGCAATGCCACAGTTTTGACTCTGCCTGTCTGAATCCCAGAGCCTCCCCCTCCTCCTCTCTCAACTCCTGTTTCTTTCCCCAACTCCCCTTTCTTCCTCCTCTCTTCCCCCTCCTCCTCCTCCTCCTTCTCCTCTTCCCCCCCTCCAGTTGTATATATTTAAGACCAACAACTTCATGGCCCACAATTTGCACACTCGGAATAATCACCATCATCAAGATAATTAGCATGCCCCTCATCTCGCACTCCACCCTCCCTTCAATGCCGAGAACAGTTAGGATCTAACTGGTTAATGAACTGCAAGTGTTCGGTACACCATAGGATCTGGACCACTGTGTTGCAAATCAGGACAAGGCCAGGCTGCACTGCTGAGACATGAACCCCCTTCACTAGCATCCTCTTGAGCTACTGGCTTGTAGCCACTATCTATCTCTGCTTCTATGAATTTGGCTGTTTCAGATTCAGAATCTTTCCTCACCCCTGCACATCCTGCTAACTGTCAGCATCCAGACAGGTCCCTGCCTGTGGCAGGCAGAAAAGCTGTACGGTGTGTGGAAGCAGACTAGCACCACACATGAGCCACACAGACACGGATACAAACCCCGCCCCACAATGGCCACCCTTTCCTGTTGTGCTACAAGGGTTTAATGACTAAATGGGAGGGGTTGCTCTTTCAGGACCCACCAGGGTGGGCATTTAAAAATGCATTAAGCAGAGAGAGAGTGGCTTTTCCCAGGGCATACAATTTCTGAAGCTTCGCTGGTTCATAATTTGGGGACAGACAGCAGAACAAGATACAGAGACCATGGGCCTGCGTTCTTCCTGACTGCCAGTGTGACTGCTGTCTGGAGACATGTAAGTCCTTATGGATCTGCAGTGGCTTTTCTCTAAGTAACGTGCATACAGTGGAAGGTGTGAAGAGCCTGGTGTATGATGTGATTGAGGAGGGTGTAGTCAATGGCTTCCTCTATTTAGCTCACAACCTCATTTTTCCTGCCACCAAGAGGGCAGATCTGACAGCCTCTTGCACATGGGGCGGTTGCCTGTCACTCTTTGTCCTTGTCCCAGTTCTTTTCTAGGGATACTGACGGATGCCACACCTCTTTCTAAGACCACAGCTAGCTCTTCCTATTCACTAGGTTCACACTTATACACACATGCATACACACTCAAGCTCGCAATACACACCCACCCTCGTGCATACACACATACATATGCACACATACATATATGTACACACAAGCAAATGTACACACTGCTGCTGGTTGCTGTCCGTCTGCCAGTGTTCCCTTAATTGTCTGGCTTGGATGACTGAGTGTCCAGTTCTTGTCCTTCATCTATCGAGTTCTACCTCAGGGCCTGGCACAGAGCACCAGCCTCCCAGGGACTTTCCATTGCAAGCCTTTGAAGGCCGCTTTCTCTGCCTAGGGTGTCTCCCACCTCCTGGTGTCCCCTTTCCCAGCCACTGCTTATTATTAACAGTTCTAAAACTTCCAAAAGGAAAAAAAAATGAAAAACTTACAGGGGCATTGAGGGGAGAGGCATAAGTGACCAGATGTGTGCCTGTGTACACTGTACACATATGATGCGCATAGCTTTTATTCGCTGTGTGCTTGTGATGCACATGTGTGTGAAAGCCAGACATCAGTCATCAGTGTTGAGTGTCTTCTTCAGTCAGCTTGCAGTTCAGTTTGTGTATGCTTGTGCATGTGTATGTGCCTGTTCATGTGCACACATATATGTGTGTGCATGCCTGTGTATGTGCACGTGTGTGTGTGCATGTGTAAGTATATAACTGTGCGTGCATGTGCTTGCATGGGTGTGTGTGCCTGTGTTTGCATGTGCTTGTGTGTGCATATGTGTTACATGCCTCTGTGTGTGCCTGTGTGTGCATGTGTGTATATGCATGTGTGCGTGCATACACATACGTGTGCATGTACTTGTGTATGTGCATGCCTATATGTGCATACACGTGCATGTGTGCGGATGTGTGTGTGGGGGTGGGTAGGTGTTTGCCTGCATCTGGGTGCCACAGACTGTATGTAGAGATCAGAAGACAGCTTGTAGGAGTAGGTTCTCTTCTTTGACTGTGAGGATCCTGGGGATCATCAGGCTTGCCAGCAGGTGCCTCCATCCATCCAGCAGGCCCTCTGTCTGTTGCTGTGGGGTCTCTCAATGAACCTGGATGCAGTTCTGTATTACAAGCATGCAGCATTGTGCCCGGCTGGTACTTCAGCCAGCAGACTGGGCCATCTCCCAGGTCCCCGTTCAAGATGTATCTAGTGAACACCCCTAGTCCCCAACTTTGTAAGCTCCTGTTTTTATCTTTCTTTAACTGCCAGGAAAGCAAGACTCACCTGTGTAGCCCCATAGGCTGGGGATACTGCGTTGTTCACCCTGTGGTGACGTTTACTTTGGAGCACACATTGTGGCTGACATCTCAGCACACATGCTTGCCTGCCTGCCCTGATCTTAGGCTTATGTGATGGTAAGGCCTTCAAGCGAAGCTCATGGGGTTTCAGGGCTGCAATGCAGCAAATACACATCTTGAGCTGTCTTGAGACAAAGATGAAGATTCAGATTTCTTGTTGACTACTGTAGCCACAACTTGGCTTTGTTTCAAATTCTCCAGGGGAAGTATTTCTCATTTAAAGGCTGTTGTACAAGACTGTTGGTTTCTTTACATCGCACCCATGTTTCACTACGAGGCTATTTTGGCAGCTAAACCCAAGAGTCGTGTGTGCTGCAGGGCTGTCAGTGTACTTCCTGTAAATTGGACTCCTGAGTCTGGCACTCAGGATTTCCTGAACCTCAAGCTCAGCTCTGGTACAGCCTTGGGGACCTGGAGGAATCACCAGTCTCCACGCTCCTTGGACTGTTTGGCTTTTCTGTCTTGTGTTGTTGTTTTGTTTTGTTGTCTTTCTTTAGTTCTTTAAAAAGGAAAAAAAAGAAGAAGAAAAACATGCTTTTCTAGGTGTTCTGGCTCATTTTGTTCTTGTTTTCATGGGAAGTTTGGGGAAGATTAAGTTCATGGTGGTTTCTAAGGGGTCCTCGTAAAACAGGGCTGGGGAGAGCAGCTGTAATCAGCTCACGAGGGTTTTGTCTTTGGGGAAACTCAGCTTCCACTGACATGCTTTGCATGATCTCTGTAGGCTCCTCAAGAAAGGGAGAAATTGTGCTCTTGGTACAATTTTCTCAGCAAACCTCAGAGCTGAGCCTTCTGGAAATCCTTGAGACTACCCTCCTTATGCAGGTTGTCTGAATGTCTTGGAGCAGGATATGTAACCTATGGATTTTAAGAGCTATAGTGGTATGGACCATCAAGTTGTTGGTCAAGCATGGCTAGTGTGAGCTTTAAGATCACGGTGGTATATTCTCTACAGTGCCACCTTGTGGTTGGGAGAAGCAATGGCAGTGTAGCACCAACATTGTTCGCCTGTGTTTATTGGAAAATCAGGAGGGGAAGACCAAGCTCCTACAAGGAAGATACTGGATATCCTTTGAACGGCTCATAGGCTGTCTGGAAAAATAAAAGAGGTGGGAACTGATATTGGTGGTTCATGCTACAAAAGAAATGGCCCTTACGTTACAATTCCACGTTTTTCTCCCCATGATGGGCTCATGGGTAAGGAGGCAGGAAAGAGTCTGGTGACCTTTAGGGTGACCTTTTTACCACCCCATTGATTCAAGCCATTGTCACTGGAAACAGTAATACTACTGAATCAAAGTAATAGCAACAAAAATGTTAACGACAACATCCAAGATTTGGACCTGTGCTGTGGGGGCTCTAACCATCTCCCGAGTGCCAGCTAGCGTCCTAAAACTGATGTCCTCAGAGCACCTGCCTATTGTCCTACAAGACTCAGCACTTGGGGCCTCTGAGCTGTGTGCTCTGTGCTATGGTTTCTCATTTCCCCACCAAACGGGGATGAGACAGCTCAGGGCCACTGGATAAACAATAAGAAAGTCTTGGCTGGAGGATATATAGATTCCCTGTGGTGGAGGCAGGCTTCTGGGCTGAGGCATGGACCGGAATGATCAGAAGTCCTGATTCCAATCACTGTGTGTGGTTGCCAGGCAGCGTACGCTCACAAAGTCTTACAGCCAGCCTGACTCCTGGCTCTACTACCCATTTACTGGTTGTTTGAATGTGGGCAGGACACCCAATCTCTCTGGGCGTCAAACGTCTTCGTCCATTAAATGGGAATGATAATAAAACCTGACGCATAGGGTGGCTGTCGATTAAATGAATGGAAAGTGTGTACCTGGCGCGTAGATGTCAGAGTGTTGTGCTGAGTTTACAGGTGAATGCTGCTGTGCATGGCTTTTTATGGGTGGGGAATTTGAACTTGGGTCCTTTTGTACAGTGAGTACCACGCCCAGTCCTCATTTTGCTTTTAAGTGAAATCATAGGTGACTGGGAAATGTCAGTTAATATTACAGACTGAGGAAAACAGATATTCAAAGATTGCCTGGCAAGGTTGAGCAGGTTAGAGGCATGAGGTGAGGCCCATCTGAGCAAAAACTGTTGACGTAACCAGCTGGAGATGTTAGTGGCTGCAGATTAGAATGCCCAGTCTCTATCACACTTTAAGACTGAGTTCCCAGTGCCATGCCATTGGTTGACTTCCAGTGAATGTGTCCTGGAGGGATGCACTTGGTCCCCTGTCCTATTGCTATGCTATGGGTGGACCATCAAGGGGGGGCTTCCAGGGGTGTGTCCTTGAAGGACGCACTCTGCCCCCTTCTCCTTCCTGCCTGCTGTACACTGAGCATTGTCTTCTGCCACATGCTCACAGGCTCCAAAAAGCCCGTACTCTGTGCATTTGCTTTGCCTCCTACAGTCCAGCTATTTGTTGACGACTGCTGTGCTAGAGCGAAGGGGCGAGCATCGCATCGAAAGTTCCCAGCCTCGGAACCAGCAGCCACCGCTTTCCTTTCAGATTTTGGTCAGAGGCTCATTCTGTCCCAAGCATTTCTGAATTAGCTGTTTTCAGTATTTCAGATAATTCTGTGAGTATCACGAAGAATTCAGTTAAGAACCCCAGAGCTATGTATATTTAATCAAAATATATAAAGAAGTAAACTCTGAGGATGTTTGGTTTTCGAGACAGGGTTTCTCTGTGTAGCCCTGGCTGTCCTGGAACTCACTCTGTAGACCAGGCTGGCCTCGAACTCAGAAATCCACCTGCCTCTGCCTCCCAAGTGCTGGGATTAAAGTTGTGTACCACCACTGCCTGGCCTAAGCATTGCTTTTGTAACATGAGAAAAACAGGAGAAAATTTTAAAATAGCCGAGAGCTCTAATGGTAAGAACTTAGTGTATAAATTAGGCTCCACTCTTACAGTGAAATATGATATAAGCATTGGTGTGGTTATAATGTTTGCATGGATATTTGACATCAAAGAGTTCTTGGTATTTTAGGTATGATGATATCATGGTGTGTGTACCTTTAAATAAAGAGCTCTTAATCTTCTTATATGATTATCTAAATATTTGTAGATAAAATGTATAATGCTTCAAAATGAGAAGAGGAAGATGTTTAAAGGAAGCATATTGGATTTATTTCTATTTTTTATGGATATGACTGACACTTCCGTAGGATTTTGTCGTGTTTTCTTGTTTGTCTTTGTAGGTATTTAAATGTCTTTATACTAAAAAGTTTAGAAAATGAAACCATTTATTATGTTTGTTTAAATAATGGAAGATATTACCGTCATTTTCTAAATTAAAGTCACGTTACCAACAGTGTATTCAGAACACTTTTTAATGAAGATACCCACATCTATGTGTTTGCACAGACAATCAGTGCACGCTGCACTCTTAGATGCACTGGGTTACTTTCCTAGGCTGTACTGTTATATAGTTCAAAAAGGTCTTTAAAATAATCCACCAAGGGCTTGTGATATGACTCAGTGGGTGAAAGAGCTTGCAGCCAAGCTATGTAATCTGAGTTCTATCCTTGGGACCCACATGGTAGACTGAGAGTGCCAAGTCCTGCAAATTGTCCTCTGACCTTCGCACATGCACTGTGGCATGCATGCCACCTACACGAAATAAATAATTTTTAAAACCTGGGCTTGGGAAACACATTCTCTGTTAATGCCAAGTACATACCAAGCGGCAAGCCAACAGCTTCAGGTCTCGATAGAAGTGCCTACATATGCTCAGCACACACTGTCTTAAGAATGTTCCCCACAGCTGTAACTGTCCCAAAGTACAAATAAACCAAATGTCCATCAATATGAGACCAGAGATGCTGCTGCATTTGCACAGAGAACGACACGTGGACCCAGGAGAACAAGTGTCACACAAGTATGTGGGTGAATGCCTGAGTCACAGTAATGAAACAAACCCCACATTGAGTGCCAAGAGGACAGTTAGTTTCATTTTATAAAGTCCAAGTGTGAGGATTGGGGTAGTGGTTCTCTGCGGGGGCCTTAGTGACCCGGAGGGAAGCTTCAGAAGGCCAAAGTGAGGGGTCTATGTCTTTTCTTCCCATAGATCTGAGTTACACTTTCTCTCAGAAACACCGAGCTACTTCAACAAACAGCTAAACCTCCTGGAAAGCTTGCATATCAGAACTGGTTTCCCCAGGATATAAAGGCCTGCTTGTCTTGCTTTAGATCAAGACATTTATTATGAGCTAGGGTTTCACTAAGTCACCTAGTCTAGCCTTGAACTTGCCACCCTCCCACCTCAGACTATGGAATAGGTGGGATCACAGGCGAGTGCCACTGTGTGTCCAGACAGCAGCATCTTAAAGCAGCTGTGACATCCTGTACTACAGGACTCTGCATGCATCTGGACATCCTAGATAGCTAAACTCTAGTTACCTAGTTATCTCGTTCTAGCAATATGGAAGATTATACACCTCAAGTGGTTTTTCTGGTAAGGAAGAACCACATTAGAACCTTGATGTAAAAATCCTCAGATGAGAAGTGAGACGACGAGGACTTGGCATGGATGGAGTATACCTGTGAAGAGGTCTTGGCCAGTCTCAGCGAGAGCCCTGAAGCTAGAAAGGGATGCTCATTGGGAAGTGCTCCCAGGGGAGGGTCTGTAAGGCAGTGTGAGGAACGGGAAAGAAACAGGTTGAGGACCTAGCATATGGGGCCCTGAGATTAACACTTCAGTACCACAAAGCGAGCCACCCACAAACGGGAAGTGTGCATCTTTGAGACAGGGGTACAGTTTGTAGTGTTTCTCAAACATCCTCGGCTACGGAGCCTGCTTCCTCATAGTGGATTTTGTAGGGTGTTGCTCTGCTCAGCTGCTCTGGGACACTCTGGGCAAGATGATGTTTTCTTATGGCTTTTATTTATTCATGCATATATATGCTTATTTATTAATTTACCTACTCCCATGTTGGGGGGCACAGTCTGTGTGTTGACGTCAGAGGACAACTTGCAGGAGTCAGTTCTCTCTTCTGTCATGTGGGTCCTGGGGATCAGGCCCAGGTCACAGGCCTTTACACAGAACCATCTTCCTAGCCTATGACCGGTTTTCTTACACAGCTAGAGTGAAATATGTCTATTTAAGTCCCTTGTGTTATGTTGGCAGGGCAGAGAGAAATATTATCATTCTGATGAAAATGTTTGAAGATTTGAAATCATCACTGTTGGTATTTCACCTCCAGATTTCTCTGCTGATTGTAGCTGATCTGAAAAGTTCCATGGTAAAGGAGGAATGGAAACTTAATCACAAATTGGTAAGCTCCCCTTCTCTCGGTTTTGAGCACCTCCCCCCATTTCCCTAAAATCCTGGTAGGAAGTACAGGGAAAAAGGGACCACATTAACTCATTTTTATTTGTGTATATGTGTGTGTGTGTGTGTGTGTGTGTATGCATGTGTGTGTATGTATATGTGTCTGTGTGTATGTTTGTATGTGTGTCTGTGTGTCTGTATGTCTGTGGGTGTATTGTGTATGTGTGTGTGCTTGTGTTCTGTAGCATGAGGGCCCATCCCCCATCTTTGATGATGATGAGGAGGTGTTTGACTGGCCCAGGAGAAGGCAAGGGTGGACTGAAGTGTTGGAGCCGAGCAGAAAGGGGTTGGGCCACAGGCTCAGGCCTCTTGGCTTCCCTCTGTTTTCAGAGCTTTGGAGGAACCAAGGGAAACAGGTGACTTGCTGGGTTATTTTGTCCTGTCCTTTGCAGAAGTCCCTGAGGAAAGGGACTGGACTCCATCTGGGTGTTGGCATCAGGACCTCTGAAACCTGTGACATCACATATAGGCAACAGCACGACCCATACACCTGTTGCCAAGGCAACAGCCACCATATTCCAGAATCCACTTGGCTCATCTCCCACCTTTACCTGTGTTACATCATTACCCATACATGAAGAAAGCTCCCCCATCTCTCTTCCTATCTCTTCCCCCCTTCCCTTTCTGCTGCTACCTTGCTCTTTCCCTTCCCAATAAACCTCTCATACGTGGAACTGCTTTGGCCTGGTGTGCTCTCTCAGACGAGAGCAGAAAGCCGCTATTCTAACACATCACTGGGTACGTCAGAGAAACGGACTGGCTGGTCCAAGTTCATATAGCAGATAGGGATGGCCTCGGCTGCCTTGTTTCTAAAGCTCATCTTTTTTTTTTTTTTTTTTTTTTTTTTTAAATCTGGGAGTACTTTCAGGTTATCTCAGGAAACAGCATAAAAACATCAAAGCTTCTTTTAATTGGTCTGCCCCTGATGTCTGTCCCTGTAAATTTCAGCTTTATTTGCCTTCTATACTCTTCCTTTGATAATCAACCCAGGAGCTAGGAGCTAGGAGTCATTCACCTATGGTTCTACCCCCACTGCCTCCGTCCCCCAATGCCTAGCAGTAATAGGATTTGAACCCAATTCCCAAGCCAGCTAACTTTCCACTACACCAAGTTAACCCTTTAAGTCTCAGTCTAAAAATGGCCACACTGCTCCTTATCTGGGAAAGAATTTCATGAAACGACTTTTCATAGAAATCTTTATGCAAAGTCTTCATAGAAATCTTTATGCAAAGGTTCCAGAGATTTTGGTGTTTGGGTTTTAAGCACATGAGCCTCTGGCCATGCCTCTTGGAAATGGCAGACGATGCGAGGGATGCTTAGCCTTAGGAAAGGAACAAAAACAGCTGTTTACCCTCAGCGGAGAGCACAGAGAGGAAGAGCAGAGGAGGAGCGTAGCCTGGGACTCTGGTTGACTAGAGGCATCAGACACACAGACACAGACAGACAAGGAATGGGCAGGGTGCCTGGGTCACAAACTGGGATGGTAAAAATGCAACTAGTTTGAGCCAGCTTCCCCCAGCATGGGTGTGTAGCCAGGTTTATTAATTCTGAGTCAAGATGTGGGCCAAATGTTTGTCCTTACAGAGCATACAAGGGACTCATTAACAGCAACTTTGCTGGCTTCCGGGAATGAGGGAGATGTGATTGACATACATCTTTTGGGGGGCTACAATCCAGACATTTTAACTAGGCCTATCACCAGTGCATATACCAGTATACAGATCCAGGGTCTTAAAACAGTTCTGGAGCTTTGAGACAAGACCCTGAGTATTGCAGAAGAGACAAAGGAAAGAGTCAGGGTTGGACTTGGGGGCTGTGGATATACACGTGGCTATGTCCCAGGCACCGGATGATAAGATGCAGAAGCTAGAGGTGGCACTCAGCGGATGCCAGAGGCAACCAATAACTTTCCAAGTGTTTAAATTCACTGACTGAAATCCAGTCTCATCCAAACCCCATTTCAAATTAATAAGATGTTATTATAGATGCCACAATGTCCCCTTGCAGCTTCTAATTCAGAGATAATAAATTAAAACCTGTGCCATGACATCATCCATGGCAAATGGCTGGAAACCAAGTCTGCACTCAAAGGAAAACAGCATCGTGATCCATTAGTGATGTCTGTCATGGGCTCAAGGTAAGGGTGTGTGTGCCAAGCATCTGTAATCCTACATTTAATTTTTTTTTTCTCAGTTGGGTGATAGATTTTGTATCATATTTGGGGAGTGGGGCTGGGGAGGTGGGTCAGTTGGAAAGATCAACCGGTGAGCAAGTATGAAGACCTGGGTTTGACTTCGGTCCGCATGTAAAAAGCTAGGTATGGCTGTCTGTATTCCTGTAACTCCAGGATGGAAGGCAGAGACAGGGATACCCCTGAGATGCGATGGCTTCCGGCTTCATTGAGAAAAGCCTGTCGTAGGAGAATAAGGCTGGGAGATGAGGAAGAGCAGGACACCAGGCACCCTCCTTTAGTCTCTGCATGTGTGTGTATCCATTCACAGACATGCATATACAACACGCACGCGCACACGCGCGCAGGAGAGGAAGAGTCACCTTACTCTATTTACGAATCCAGACACAAATAATACTTCCAAGTGAATACTAATAACATTATCAAACATCATTAACTATAGCCCGAGAAACGGGCTGGGATGCTAAAAGTGCCACATTTCCTTTCGACTTCATGAGCTATGAAAGCATTTCATTTATGCTCCTTGGTTGGCGAGCCGACATCCAGAGAAGGATGTGTTCTAAGTGCTCACATACAGGGGACTGGGGCTATGGCCGCCTCGTGGAAATCTGAAAGTTCAGAAAGGGTCTGGACCGGCATTTAGAAGGAGGCTCCTGGGGGAGTGGCCCCTGGGTCCATGGTCTCTTGGCTGAGCAGTGCAGAGGCGACCCCACCTCCTCTCCCATCTCTGCTTCTTCCCTCCCCACCCATCCTCTCTCCTCCTCTCCTCCTGTGCGCTACTCCCCTCCCCAGCCCTTCCCCACTTTCTGTTTTTTGTTTGTTTGTTTGTTTGTTTGTTTTTTAATAGCCTGGCCCCTTCCCATCCTACTGCTAGCTATCTGACTTTTGACTTGCTTTCCGTTGTACCTTCCCCACATCGAGACTGATGTGTGCAATCATTCTTGGGTCTTAGTTCACGGCTCCAAAGCCTTCTTGGGGGTCAGGGTCAGCTGCATGGTTGCAATAGATAGAAAAAGGTGTTCATGGTGTCCAGTTTTTGCAGCGAGCCCCTGTAGATATTGCCCACTGTGAGTGGAGTCATTATTCTCTGTTAATCTGGGCTGGGTTGTGGCTCACTTTGTCCACAGGATATGGCAGAAGCGATGTTTTTGCTACTTCCTAAAAACAAATCTTGGGGTCTTAAATCTAGAGGTCTTTCTCAGGACCACTAGAGACTAGAAGGTGGGACATCTAATAGAAAGAGAGAGAGAGGTGGGAGGGAGGGAGGGAGGGAGGGAGGGAGAGAGGGGAGGGGAGGGGAGGGAAAGGAGAGGGAGAGGGAAAGGGAGGGGGAGGAGAGAGAGGAGAGGGAGAGGGAGAGGGAGAGGGAGAGGGAGAGGAAAGAGTCAGATGTGGGAAGATTTGCCACTGGGACTCAGAGGATGGACAACTGAGGAGAGGTAACTAGCCATGTGACAAACATAAAATAGTATAAACAGGATAAATAAGTTATGAGCTAGTGTAAACAAACCCAGCTTATGGCCTAGGCATTTTAAAATAAAGAGTAACTCTCCAAGTCATTATTTGGGAACTGGGGTGCAGGTAGAAAAGCCCAGGGTTGCACACAGTGTTCTTGACCAAGGCCTGTATCTACAAGACCTCTGAACACGGTCAGCAAAGCCACCTACCCAATCTTCCACTATAGACATGCAAGGGAGTCCAGGAGAGATCAAAGGTGTCCTGGTTTGCCTTAACTGTCAACCTGACAAACAGAGTTATCTGAGAGGAAAGCCTTGAGTGAAGAATTAATTGCCTAGTTCACTTGGCCTGTGGGCCTATCTGTGAGAGATTGTCTTGATGGCTAATTGAGATATGAGGACCAACCCATTGCGGGTGATGCCATCCCTAGGCAGTGAGTTCTGTTCTGTATAAATACTATTACTATTACTACTACTACTACTACTACTGCTACCTTGACTACTACTACTACTACTACTACTACTACTACTATTATTATTATCATTATTATCATCAAGAAGAGAAAACCAGGTAATCATGAACCCATGGGAGGGACAAGCAGTGGTCCTTCATTGCTCCTCCCTGGAGTTCTCATTTCCTGCAGTAATGGACTGGGGCCTAGAAGTGTGAGCCCAATAAACTCCCCTCCAGTGGTGGTTTGAATATGCTTGCTTAGGGAGCAGCACTATTAATAGGTATTGCCTTGTTGGAGGAGGTGTGGCCTTGTTGGAGGAGGTGTGGCCCTGTTGGAGGAGGTGTAGCCTTGTTGGAGGAGGTGTGGCCTTGTTGGGGGAGGTGTGGCCCTGTTGGAGGAGGTGTGGCCCTGTTGGAGGAGGTGTGGCCTTGTTAGAGGAGGTGTGTCACTGTGGGCGTGGGCTTTGAGACCTTCCTTCTAGCTTCCTGGAAGTCAGTCTTCTCTTAGCTGCCTTTGGAACAAGAGGTAGAAAGAACTCTCAGCTCCTCTAGCACCATGCTTGCCTGCCTAAAGATGCTGCCATGCTTCCCTCCACAATGATAATGGACTGAACCTCTGAAACTGTAAGCCAGCCCCAATTAAATGTTTTTCTTTTTAAGAGTTGTCATGGTCATGGTGTCTCTTCACAGCAGTGGAACCCTCACTAAGATACCTCCCAAGCTCTGTGGGACAGAGCATGCCATCACAGCAACAGAATGAAACTAGGGTACCAGGCTAACCGTGGGCTCACGGTTCTGTCAAACAGGTTGGGCTGGTGAATCTTGGTTGCTGACAAGACTGAGGAGTACCTAGGAGATGAGTAATCACACCTTTGAGTTTAGCTGTGATGGGGTTTCAATAGAGGATCAGCTATGAGTTAGGGACCCTTTAATCTGGCCAGCTCCTCTAGACTGAGGACCCAGGTAACAAAAGAGGAGAAAGACCACAGTGCAGACATCCAAGAACCCATGTGTGTGTACCTGTATGTGTCTATGTTGTGTTTGTATTATACAATGTGTGTGTGTGTGATGTGTTTCTGTGTGTATGACTCTGTGTGTGTATGTATATGTTTGTGTGTGTCAGTGTATAGGTGTTTGTGTTGTATGTATGGTATGTGTGGTGTACATGGTATATCTGTTTATCATGTGTGTATGTGTATGGTGTGTATATGTCTGTGGCATTTATGGTCGGTGTGCATGTACATGCATGTGTACAGTGTGCATATGTGTGTATGATGTGCACATGTGTACATGTGTGTATGATGTATTGCATGTGCATATGCATGTTTATGGTGTGTGTGTATGGTGTGTGAATTGTGTGTGTGGCATGTGTGCATGGTATATATGCATGTGAGTATAACATTTTTTACTAGCATGTTAATCTTCTTCCACAGTGTTAACTAAGTTATCAAGGTGAGTAGGAAAACTCATTCCATGAATCCTTGTTTGTGAGCACAGCATGGACAGGACAGGCTATGCACCTCTACCTCCTAACAGGCAGATAAGGGAACGCAGTAGGTCTGCAGACACCGGTGCTGCCTTTCTCTTTGGCTCCCACACCCAAACCGTCACCCGGTCTGGTGGCTGTGACTCTAAATCCATCCTCTTCCTGTGTCCACACAGGACACCACATGCCTATGGGCCCTGGAGGATCCTTGACCTAACCCACGGAAGAGAAGTATTTACCCTCAACAACGTATATGTATATGTATATGTATATACATATATGTATACTATATTATACACACATATATTATATATAACTATTAGTATATAAATATAACATAATTATAACATTACTATCAATATTAATTATTAATTCTATTAATTTATTATATATACTATATTTTATTTATTTATTTATTTATTTGGTCCTAAACCCACCTTAGGCTTAGCTATTTCTAATTGCCTTACTTATGCTGTGTACTGAACACCATTTGAAAAGACAGCGTGTCAGATCTCCTATATATGTGCATGCTCTCTGCCCTGCTAGGTCTCCATGGGGCAGGGGGGCTGGAGCCCAAGACCATTTGCAGGTGCCTGAGCCCGGCTACACTGTGTCATAGTTAGATCACGGCTTCAGGTGAAGCATCTCTGCAATAGGTATGTTTGCTTTCCCCGAGGCACATGCATCAACAAGTGTCAGTGTGGGAAAAGACACCACCATTCCCAGGCTGGCTCAAGAGCAGGGCCCACAAGGAGGCTCCCACTGTCGCCTATGCTAGCAGAGAGCCTGCAACTTGGCAGCACAGGCTGCTCCTCCCCACCAAACATCTGGTGGACGGGCGAGGAGAAGCAGTTAGGGTTATTCTGGCTTGGCATCATGTTAAATTGGCCATGGAGCAGGGAGGGTGTGACTGAATTATAAGGAGGCTGGAACACTGATAAAAATCCTAGGAGGTTGGCTTATGGTGGGCTAGGCTAGAGCCCCATTAGAATGGGAGGAGATACGGACTGAGAAGAAAAAAAAAAACAAGTTGAAGAGATGGCATCTCTTCTGCTAACAATTCACCTCACTTAGTAAATTTGGATAGACTCCTGCGCAAATGTGCATGTGTGTTCACCCATGTGTGCACTCATGTGCAGCTTTCCTGGAAACCAGAGCTATTCTCGATTCCTTAACTGTCAGCGGGCTCCTGCCAGTGCAGCCACCAGGGTGGGGGTGGGGGAGGCATCGCAGTGCTGTCTCTCATTTTCTGTTTTCTCATTTGTGGTTCTTCTTTGTGTCCTGTCTTCCTGTCTTTTTCACGTTCATCAGTCAAGCAGGGTGACCCTGTCTGTACGATGACGATGTTAAATTCTAGCTTATTCCGGATCTCTGGGAAGTGGTGCCAGTGACAGACTCTCTCAGCCAACTGAAGGATGTCAGAAAAGCCACAGCATCACCTGTCTGTAGGGCCTCCGCAGTCTCCTGAGCTGGTGGCATCTCCCGCCTTCTGTCTTTCTCGAGGCTTATCCCGGAGCTGTGCCAGTGAGCCATTCCCAACCAGTCCCTGCCTGGGCAGATTTGCCTCCTGATTTCCATCTCATGGACATTTACATCATGGCTCATTTGGGGCAGGTGATATGGCACCAGTAGACCCAGAGCAGGGAGGGCGTTTGCTTCAACACTCTCTGCATTCATTATTTTTCTGTTGCTGCGATGGAATGCCCCACCTGAAACCAACTTAGGAGAGGAAGGGTTTGTTGCAGCTGACACTGCAGAAGGAAAGCAGTCAGTCATGGTGGGGGAGGCGTGGCTGCAGACCCACAAGCCCACTCGCTGTCTGTCAGGACGCAGAGAGACCAGGAAGTGTGGCCAAGCCGTAGAACCTCAAGGCTGGATCCAAATGCCCTACCTTCTCCAGGGAGGTCCCAAAGCCTCCAGAAACGGCACCACCCAGTGGGGAGCATGGGCGCACACATATGGGCCCCTGGACATTTCCTATGCTAACTGCGATGCCTCATGAAGCCTCTTGTTCTGGGCATGGATTTCTGACAGTTCTCCCTCTTCTTATAAGGACACAGACTGGATAAGGACATTTGACCTCATTTACTCTGACTAACTCATTTAGTGGCCCTTGTTACAAACAAGAGCACGTGGGGCTTGAGGCCTGGAACTTCCTCCATGGACGGAGAGGGGAAGAGACACTGGGAACCAGCTGGTGCATGTTAGTGCACGAAGCATGCATGCTTCCACTGGGAACTGTGGACAGTAAGCTGTTCAGTGCTCTTCCCCTTGGCTCTTGTAGAGTGTTCTAGTTTGCTCTCTGTGGCTGCAGTGGAATACTCATCAAAAGCAAAGTGGGGGAGAAAAAGGGTTTTCTGCCTTACAACTCCATCCAGGCTATAGAGCATCCTCTGGGGAAGTCAAGGCAGGGACTTGAAGTAGCTGATCACATGACATCCACAGCCATGGGCAGAGAGAAATCAATGTGCCCAGGGCCCAGACCAGGGAGTGATGCTACACTCAGGGTGGATTTTGCCACCCCGATTAACTCACTTAAGAAGAAACCCTACACAGTCTTGGCCATAGGCCGAACCAACCCAGACAGTTCTTCGTTGAGACCTTCTTCCTGGGTCTCAATACATTGTGTTAAGTTGACAATCAAAACTGAACATCACAGTAACTGAGCTGTTTCCAGCCCTAAATCCTTTTTCCTTACTGAATACAATTCGAGTGGTAGTATTTGGGGTTAAATAAAACCTTATAGGAATGGCTTCTACCTGTTCCCTTTCTAGTGTGGATAGGCACAACTTCGAGATTACATCATGGCCAGGCCCCAGGAGAGCAGACAGGGCCACCTCTCACATGGAAAGGGCCTGTTGCTCTCGGGGTTGTTTCTTGGCCCCTTGCTTAACCCTATGACCTACGCTCCAGCCCCTCCACAAAGGCTCACCCATCATTCTGCAGTGCCGGACAGAGAGGCCTGGAGGGGAGGTGATGCGCTGGGACGCACTGATTGATTCCCTGTGTTCTTTCCCCAGCATGCCTCATGTGGGATTTATGCCAAGACGTCCAATTGATGTCTATAGAGAGACTTGCCCCCACCCTCATTCCCAGCCTGGCCAGCAGGGTCTGCGGCTCACAACTCACCGGCTTCGGATAAGATCCTTTTTGAGGTTTACTATTTCCTTGTCTACAAACTTGAGGTTCTTCGGTGTCTTGTCTGAGGCCTGCTGGGAAGACAGGAGAGGAGAAGGGGGGGGGGGATGTTAACACAGGCGCTGCAAGTGAAGCCTGATTAACAGAGGCTCCTCCCTGTATCTAGCTAGAATCAGTTTCCACAGAGCACTGCTCTACTCCTGGCTCCCGGGCTGTCGCTGGTTGGCCCTGCTTTGCTGTGGACCTGTGTCTGGGTCGCGGAGTGTGGGACAGCAGAATGGCCCACTTCTAAAGCTTGTGGGCAACACACTGTGACAACCTTTCAGAAGGACCATTCACGACCCTAGACCTAACATCTGTGGTTAAGCATCCTGCAAGGGACTATTCCTGACAGAGATGTCGAAGCACCCTGGTAAGACTGCACAATTGCTTGTGAAGACAAACACCTGCACATGCCACAGAGAAGATAGACTAAGCAACCCTGATACATCTAGACTGCAGAATAGTACACAGCCATGAAAAGTGACGTGCCTCCAATACAGTGATACAAGAGCCTTTATTGAAATAGGGGGATGTTTTGGATACTTTGATGGGAGGCCTTGTTAGAAAGCACCATTTATAATATGATTTTGGTTTCAGTTTTAGAAAAATAAAAATGTACTTTTCAAAGATAGGGAAGGACATGGCCCCCAGACGTAGAGTCCTCTCTGGCTGTGGCTGAGGTGGGCTTTCTTTATTTTTTTCTTAGCTGATGTGGACTGGATATCATATAACTTTGCAGTAGGTATGAGTTAGTTACATCAACAACACAGAGAAGAACTTTAAAAAATGGCCACACGGGTGTTGGAATGATAGCTCAGTGGTTGGAAGCTCTGCCTGCCTTTTCAGACCACAGCTTCTTACAACCACCTGTAACTTCAGTGCAGGAGACTTACGCCCTCTTCTGGTCTCTGTGGGCACTACATGCATGTAGGACATACTAGCCCAGGAAAGCATATACATATTCATACATATACACTGTGTGTGTGGTTGTGTGTGGTGTAGTATGTGTATACAGTGTGTATGTAGTGTGTGATGTGTATTGTGTGTGTGTGTATATATATGTGTGTGTGTGTGTTTCTCTTTGTGTGTGGTGTGTGTGTATATCTATGTATGTGCATGCATGTATGTGGTATGTGTGTGTGTATGTATGTTTGCGACTGATGTGTGTGGTGTGTGTATGTATGTGTGTGATGTGCATAGAATCTATTTGTGGGTGTGGGGTGTGTATATGTATATATGTATGATGTGTGTGTTATGTGACATACCTATGCATGTATGTTGTCTATATGTGTGTGTGTGTCTGTGTACATGTATGTAGTGTGTATGTCTATGTGTTTTTTTATGGTATGTGTATGTTCTATGTATGTGTATTTGTGTCTGATGTGTGTGGTGTATGTGTTTGTGATTATGTATGGTGTATATGTATGTGTGTGGTGTGGCTGCATGTGTAGTATGTATGTGGTATATATGTGTGTGTGGTGTATGCGTGGTGTGTGAGTGTGTGCATGCCTGTCTGTGTGCGATTTGTGTGTGTTGTGAGTATGTGTGGTGTGTGCATCAGAGAGAAACCACATAAAGGATGGAGGATTTGTCTTGGCGCACCATCTTAGGTTAGAGGTCTCCATCTGTGGCTAGGCCTATGGCTCATAGGCTGACAAGAGGATGAGGCAGAAAAGTGGAGGCAGGAAGGCCTGTGGGGAGAAGCTGCTCACCCATGGCAGCCTGAGAGAGGGAGGGGGAGAGACTGAGGGAGGAGGAAGGTTATCGAAAAGGGGAACATGAGGGAGGGGGAGGTAGATATGGGTGGCAGGGTGGGAGAGAGGCTGGGAATAAGATACACTCTTCAAAGTCATGTCCCACTGGCCTCCCTTTAATACCCAGGTCCTATATCCTTGTGTCCTCCCCTCTCAACTCTACTATCAAATCATAAACCTACTAATGGACTGATCCCCTGATTGAAACTTTCACTATCCAACTAATCCCTCAAACTTCTGGACATCACCCTTCCTGACGCTGTGACCATTTAACACAGTTCCTCATGCTGTGGTGACCCCCAACCATGAAATTATTTCATTGCTACTTTATCGTGCAATTTTGCTACTGTTATGAATCACGACACAGATATCTGGTCTGCCAGATATCTGATCTGCGTCCCCCGTGGGGGTTGCGAACCGCTGACAGAGGGCCTTCAACACAAAGAGTCTGCTCATCTGTGTGAATGTGTGGATGGATGCATGTTTGGGTGGCTGCAGGGATGGTTAAAAGTAGTTGTGTGCACTTGCAGATGTGCATGCAAGCGTGTGCATATACTGTGTGCATATGCACATTTGGGTGGCTGCAGGTATGTGTGCAAGTGTGTGCATATACTTGTGCATGTGTGCTCATGCACAAGGAGGTCAGAGGACAACCTTGAATGTTGGTCCTCGGGTAATTTTGCTTTATTTGAGACAGGAGCCTTTCATTGACCTGGAGCTTTGCTAAGTAGGCTAGCCAGCTGGCTTCCAGGACCAATACAGCCACCATCCCTGGGCTCCAAAATCACTTCTTTTGAAACTATTACAGAGGTCACGTAGCATATATGTGAAAAGCCTCAGAAGTGCAGTCCCAGCCCACAGGACAGTGTGTGAGATGGCAACGGGGCTGGTTAGTAGCTCCGTGGTAGAACACTTGCCTGGCAGCCACAGAAACGGGCAGCCGCACCATCGAGAGCAGCAAGTGAGATCACAGTGGAGCGGTGACATCACAGGGCAATGCAGTGTTCCTGAATGGTAACGCTGGAGTCAGCACACCTGGAGTTTGCCACTTCTGTTAAGAGTGCACTAGGGGCTGGCTCAGTGGTTCAAGGGCTTGCTGTGCAAGCTTGGAGCCCAACTTCAGATCCTGAGAACCCACATAATAGTCAGCTAGGCATGGCGGCCTGCCTGTTATTCCAGCCTAAGAAGGTTGGAGGTGGGGGATCTCCAGAACAAGCTCACTGGCGAGGTTAGCCATATTCAGTGAGCTCTGGCTTTGACTGAGAGACCCTGCCTTATTGAGTAAGGTGGCTCTGGGTTTGATTGAGAGACCCTGCCTTATTGAATAACATGGAAGCACATGGAGGGCAATTCTTGGCATCACCCATGTGTATGTACTCCCCGTACTCAAGTGACCACACATGTGCAAACAGCTATACACAAACGGTAATAATCATGTGGAAGAGGGAGCCTGGTTCTCAGGACATACGAAAGTATCATTTGATATGAACAAACTCAGAAGTTTACAAAGCATTCCAGAATTACTCTTTTAAAGGAAGTCTTGCTTTGTGGCCCAGAGATCTCTCAAGCTTGTGACTCTCTTGTGTCCACACTCCATAAACACATACATACACACAAAAGAATGAAAATAAGACTAAAGACTATGGTAGATGCAATACATGGGAAATGGGGCACTTGCTTGTGGTGACGGCCCTCTGTGTTAGCGGCCTAAGTGTTTACTATTCTGTATTTTTATGATTTTTGAGATTGCAGTTCATATATATAATATATATAGATATCATATATCTATCTATCTATCTATCTATCTATCTATCTATCTATCTACCTACCTACCTATCTCCCCCTTCACTCTAAGCCAGGCTGCTATGTTGTGCCAATGGCAGCCTTGTGTGGTCTTGATTGTGTCACTCTCTTTCATGATGGATTTAATCCCAGGTGGGCAGCAGGCTGGACTACCTAGGTTTATATGGGCATGTTCTATGTCATCTGTAAAGTGACAGTGTGACCCAACACTGTATTCCTCAGGGGTGCTCGCCACAGAGCATAGCTGCCTGCTCCCCACCCCAGCAGTCCTACTGCCATCCAAAGAAATCAGGTAGCTTTCCACAAGGATATCTGCCACAGGAGTGTGAATAATCCTGCCAAACCCTTGACGCCCCAGCAAACCGGCATTGTGGGGCCAAGCCATGGCTGGCCCAGACGGTCAAGATGGTTCAGTTCTGTTGATAATGTTTCCTGCTGCTGTAGATGTTTATTGGCATGGAAGAGTGGCAGCAGAATATAATTTCACATGGAAATGCAGGTTATGTGTAAAAAAAATTAGATTATACAGAGTACTCATATTTCCTCTGTCTAGAAATTTCTCACAATTTTCTATCATCTCATACAGATGACTCAAAAAAATTGATAGCAAAGAATCCATGTCCTAATAGAGTAATATGGAAGTAAACACAATAAATCAACAATAGAGATGTCATATCAGGATGTTGGAATTATAAGTTAATTAAACAATCATTTTGACTCGGGTTGTTCCTTTTCTTAATTTTCTGTAATTTACATATATTAATTCTAATTAAATAATGGTGTCTTTCATGTTTGTAGGGCAATTTTTGACTAGTTCTCTTGATGCACAAAAATACAAATGTTTAGTGCTGATTTGAATTGAGTTGTCTAAGGTCCTGGAATGATGTGAGTGAGTGGTTTTATGCATAGCATCAGACAGGCTCCGGATGGGAAGCAAGATTCATGCCACAGAGTTCAGTAGAAAGAGTGGAGCATCGCAGAACAGTTACATAACTGTTAGAAGACCCAGAGAATCAAACAGGGGCAGCAACGGAAACCCTTGATGTACCTTGGCCAACTGTCAGGCAGGACTAAGGGAAGGGGACCTGAGAAGCCCTGGGGTTGGCCTGCCTGGTGCAGGAAGGCAAGGTCAGTTTTTCTGAGAGACAGACAGGGAAGCCCTGGGCCCTCCCTTGCTCCCACTCTCTGATTTTCTGCTGGAACTTTCAATTGTTTGAACCTAGGGAACCTGGGAAATGTAGATATAATGATGTGCTCCCCGTATGGGATTCAAGAAATGATGGCCCAGAGGAGTTGGTTTGGGTGTTGTGGCGAGGGTTTAGAAATTGGGTCCTAGCTAAGACTGGGTTAGCAAGGCACAGAGGCCTTTTGGACCAGAGGGCTGGTTCTTGCTTTGATTTAAGTGGGTTGCCACACACCGTTAACTGTAGATATGTCCTCATCCTTCGATCCTAAGCTGGTGTTTTTGGTATTTCCCAAAGCTTTGTGGTACAACCAGGGTCTTTCCCATGATACCTGGCTCCCGCAGTCCCCTTAAGGGGCACCCCCTAAAGACCTCCAAGACCTCCTAGGGAGTCCTGGCCCCTTAAAGTCTCTCTAGCCTCCCAGTTGTGTCAAACAGTGTTGAGACACAGGAACCTTTGTGGAACATTCCAGATCTGTGATTCTAGGCTATCTTTAACCCTCATGTGTTTCTCCTTTTGCTGGAAACCACTGAAAGTGTTGCATCTTCATAGGCACCACCTCTTCTGTTAGATCTAACACATTTGACCAGGTTGACTTTGTATCCATATTAATACTGACGCTGGGTCTTTTTACCCAGGGGACACAACTCCCAAATGACACTGCACTGAAGAATGTGTTCCTGCTACAAAGCTAGAAAGCATCACAGAAATTTAAGGAACAATAGACAAACGGGACAGACGGACGGATGGACGTAAGCACCATGCAAAGCCTGTGTGCACCCATCTACTGGAGGACTCAGCCTGGTTGCAGGAGACACACCTTAGGGACAGTTTACTTTGTTATCTGTCCCTGTACTACTTGGGTGTGTCATTGGCCTTTGGAGCCTCTGGTTTTCCTGTTGCTCTTGGATACGAGTGATGACATCGTCTCTGCTCTGCCTTATCTCCTTCGGCAGGTGTTGAAAACATCCCACCGATGGTGTGAGGTGTGCAGACAAGATCTGTGAAAGATCCCTGTGACATCCTGTTATGGACCATGCTGGTGGCTGATGGGTGTGAGGAGGAGGGCAAGTGTAGGCCTCTAGAGATAGCTGCCTCTCGAGAGGTGACTCGGTTGGAGAGAAAAAGGCTTTGCCATCAGCAGGAGGCCCGGATCTGTTACTTAGATCTGACTGATGCTGAGTGAGCCACATTCCCTTCTAGAGCCTCAGTTTCCCCATTTGTTCAACGGAGCTCCTGCTAATCCTACCAAAAACATTCACCTCTTCAATACTCATTATCCCAAGGGCATTCCTACTCAAACGCGTGATGTCACCTGTCTGTGCCACTTTGCAATTCCCCCTTCTGAGGGATTGGTGGAGACTTAGAAAGGTGGAGAGGATGCATACCACGATGAAGAAGACACTGTCAAGTGACAAAGCCTGGGAGTGGCATTGGGCTTGGGTGACATCAGAGCATCTTCTCTGTGTGAGAGGGTCTCACTATGTAGCCTAGGCTTGACCTGAACTCATGATCTCCCTGCCTCACCCCCAAACCCCCACACACACTCTGAGTACTGGAATTACAGGCACACACCACCATAGCTTGCAAAAGCATGTGTTCTTAATGACAATAGTCTGCCTCCCCGGATAGGATCCTGTTTCACATAGCAGGGACTTGCTGTTGCTCTAAAGATAGCTTATCCTCTGAATTTCTGTCTATAAGGCAGAAAATCGACAGTCTGTTGAAGGTCATGGCCAGAGGGTCAGTCTTCTAAACATCTGTTTTCTCTGTGTTTTATGGAAGGATGTTCGAAACTCATCTTTGTTAGACCTGAAAGTACGATCTTCCTGGAATCAGATTAAGATGGAAATGAATTCTGTTAAATGTGCTGGGGTTGATACAGACATCAGGGAACAGCTGGGATGCTCCAAGGAGCTGTGACGGGGAGGGGCGGGCGGCTGTCTGAAAAGAGATGACTGGTGGGCAAGCTAGAGATCTGGCAAAATCCAGACCCCTCCTGGGGATGAACTCAGTAGGCTGGGGATGGGTGCTTGAAATCGGTTTGCAGCTGACAGGTAAGCATTTGGTGGGGGCTTTATGGTGGGAGCTGGCAGTCTCCTCCCAGGAGAATGGGTGTTTTACTTTTTTTAAAAAATTTTTTTATTTTTTTATTTTTTGATCATTGTCTTAGGGTTTCTGTTGCTGTTGGGTAGGAATGGTCTTGTTCAGCGTCCACTTCCATATCACTGTTCATCACTGAGGGATGTCAGGGCAGGAGCCTGGAGGCAGGAGCTGGTGCAGAGGCCATGGAGGGGTGCTGCTTACTGGCTTGCTCCCCATGGCTTGTTCAGCCTGCTTTCTTATAGAAGCCAGGACCACCAGCCCAGGGTTGACCCCACCCATAGTGGGCTGGGACTTTGCAAATCAATCATTAATCAAGAAAATGCCCCACCCCACCCCCCACCAGTCAAGCCTACAGGCTAATCTTGTAAGAGGCCTTTTCTTAATTAAGATCTCCTCTTCCTAGATAGGGCCTAGGTTTGTTGACAAGAAACAAACAAACAAACAAATAAAAACTAACAATCAGAGTCGTGTGAAGATATGAAACAGGTACCCAGGATGCACAGTGAGGGGCCGGGGTCCCAGCACACACTTCAAGGTGAAGTAGGAAGTGTTCTGTTGAGTTCATCGAGAACCTGTTTTCCGAGGGCTGGTGGCCCACGCCTTCCTCTGAACCCAGGGGACAGATGTTGAAGAAGAGCAGTGACAGAAGAGGCGAATGTCTTCTCAGTATGTGGTGGGGGAAGCTATAAGGGAGTTCCTGTTAAGAACTCTGAGTTTTTGGGGTGGTAAAGGGCCGCAGCCCTGGGGAGGAGAGGAAAGCCCTTCTGTCGGGGTTCTGGGCTCTCCCCCCCTCTCTCAGTCTGAGTAGAGAGTCAGCTGCACTGTGGGGTATTTATTCATTATAAATTATACATGGTACCTCTCATGTGGTAAGGTCTGCAGGTGCCACGGGCTCACTCTAGCCATGCCAGGACAGACATGTTCCATGTGCCCCTGATGTGCAGACCTACTGTGTGTCTGTGGAGCATCCTTCCTTCACTGCCCCAGCTTCCTTGGCTTAGTTTCCCTCCCAGGGAATCCTCCTCACAGACATCCTTACTCCTATCTTGCCAAAAGGGAGCCACAAGGTCAGGAAGACACCAGTGTGGGGCATAGCCTCCTGCTCCTGTAACCCTTCTCTGTCACAGGGGTCCGTGAACTGTTACCTTCTGTAGTGAGACTTCGCCAAAAACCCTTGTGGGAACTGTGGCCTGTGTGTGGTTTCACAGCTGTCCCTAGTGATTGTCTTTCTTCCCTAAAGACAGCTTTCTTCAAGCTGTCTTCCAAACTCCAAGCCCAGAGTCAGTCTCCATCACTGCCAGCATACCACCTCTCCTCTCCTGTTCCTTGTCTCTCTGCAAGCTCTCAGGGCTCCAAAGCAGAGCCTGCCTGGTCTTCATCAGAAACCGTGAGAAACTCGACTCCATGCTTGGTACAGGGCGCTTAACCAAGCTTACCAAGCCAAGATTCCTGTCACTATGTCACGAGCTCTTGGGGCTTTTACCCACTAAATCACGGCACCACGAGTTAAAAACAAAGAATTCGAGAGAGCATGTTTCCAAACACACTCCTTACTGACAGCTGGGCCTCCAGGTCAGCAAGGGCAGCGATGTGGAGATGCACCGGTAGGTGGCGCTAGAAGCCATGGCTTTCAATCAAATTCCACTTTCTTTTGATCTGCCGGCCTCTGCCTCTCTCAGCTCTCCCTTGATTGAAATGGAAATCCGCTGCCGGCTCCCGCGAGCCCCCACCAGCCAGGGACTAAGCTGGTGTTTCAACAGCCTGGGCCCCAGTTTAAAAAGATAACAAACCATGCTCGTCTGAAAGACCAGCTATGGGCTGGAGAGACGGCTCAGGGGTTAAGACGAGCTATGAGGGATCACTGGTACAGCTGTCAGATGCTGGTAACCAACCCAAGTCTCTGTGAGGGGCTCAGGGCTGTCCTTCATAATCCTGGATGAGCTTAAGGAAACAGGTTCTAGGATAGAGCTTAAACTCCATGTGTCGGGGAATGCACTAAGATTCTGAGGAAGCACAGTGTTTCCTGCCAGCCGTAAAGACTGCTGGAGCACCCCAGATCCGGTCTCATCAGAGATTTCTATAATTGATTAGCAATGTCTGCCACAGCTCCTGGGGGAACCAGCACACTCAAGGATACAGGATAGCCACCCGATCACCCTCAAACTGCCCAAAGGACACCTTCCATCGTTGAGTTGCTTCAGCCAGGAGCTAGCCCAGCCCCGCGGTGGTACCCAGCTTTTCAGCCTTGACTTTCCTATGGAGAGTGGGTAATCTTCCATACTGGACCCTAAGCTGCTGCTGAAACAGAAGAAAACAAAGGGACAAAAGAGCTGGTCGGAGATGGTTCAGTGTGACCCTCGCACGAGCCTTGATGTGACCACAGGGCTCCTGGGGTGGGATGTCTAGGGTGCCTTCCTCAGGGTGGCAGTTTACGAAGACCTCATTAGGAGACACAGATCGTCAAGGATAGCCCAGTGTCTGCTGCTGCAGCAAGGTTTGGCTGCAATCAATCCCTTCTCTGCCTACCGAATGCTGAGACTCCAGCCGCACACGCTTGGGAATACTGTGTGGGTTTGTGTCTGCTGGTGGCTGTGGATGGAGGATGAGCAGGCATGGCGGAGGCCTGAGCTGAGCAATGGAAGCATCTGCAGGTGACTCTCCCTCAGTGGGGTGGTGCCACGCACACGCCACACGCAGCTTACAGAGCTCACATCAAACTGAAAGCCAGCAGCTGATCTCTGACCTTTCCACTCTCCCCTCCCCCCCTTCCCTGAAGTGGGCCTCGGAAGCTAGAACTCTGATCACCAAGCCATAAAACCTGGAAAAGGTGCCTCCAAATGCTCCAGCAAGGTCCTCCCTGGTGTGACAAGCGTTCTGCCTCATACCTGTGTGTGTGTGTGTGTGTGTGTGTGTGTGTGTGTGTGTGTGCGCGCGAGAGAGAGAGAGAGAGAGAGAGAGAGAGAGAGAGAGAGAGACAGAGAGAGACAGAGAGAGACAGAGACACAGAGACAGACAGACAGAGACAGACAGAGACAGACAGACAGAGATCCGAATAGTCCTAGCTGAAACCTTAACACTATTTCTTAATGTCTTCATTCTTTCTCTCCAGCCATCCTCCCTGCACCCCCACCCCAGTCCCCAATCTATTTCTTTCATCAGATTTAGCATAGAAACACACAGTTCCCCAGGTCTTCTGGCCATCGTTTGGAAGACTCAGTGTTAGGAAAAATATCAGGCTTCTATAAGCTTCCTTCTGTTGGTCTTTCCTTGCCACGGGCCATGCATGGCTGTGGAGATGGGTGGCAGCAAAGTGCCACTTCTCTTCCTCCCTCCTGTCCCCCCATGGGCAATTCAGATGGAGGATGCTGCCAGCAGGGGCTTGGAATAAGAGTATGATTGGAGGCTGGGGTGAAAGCTGGGGTATCACTCGACTTCTTCTGAAGAACGAGCCTGAAGCTGGCAATGCTGCATGGAGACCATGGGAGGTCATGCTACAAAATCAATTTAGGAGTGAGGAGCCCAGCCAAGTACTGAAGACACAGGGATGCAGTCCATTTCATCAAAAAAAAAAAAAAAAAAAAAAAAAAAAAAAAAAAAAAAAAATTCAACATAGTTTTTTCTAAATGGCTTAAAACAGATGGGGGGAGATGGATGGGGGTGGGGCGGGGTGGGGGTGGAGAGCAAAAACATGTCACTTCCATCTTGCCAGGAAGTTGTTCACATTCTTCTCTGGAGATGGCTAGAGTTGCCAAGTTTTGTGGATTCTTCTAGAGAGGGTTTACATAAATGTACACAAGCACACATGCATGTATACACACACATACACACATGCATGCATATATGCATACATACATACACAGAGTTAAGTTTGTCATCTAAGAATGAGGAACTGAACCCACATAAAAATGCTGGGTGCAGCACATGCCTGTAACACCAGCACTCAAGAGGTGAAGATGGGGGCTAGAGAGATGGCCCAGAGGTTAAGAGCACTGGCTGCTCTTCCAGAGGTCCTGAGTTCAATTCCCAGCAACCACATGGGGGCTCACAACCATCTGTAGTGGGATCTGATGTCCTCTCTACTGGTATATCTGAAGACAGCAACAGTGTACTCACAGAAATAAAATAAGTTTTTTTTGTTTGTTTTTTTTTGGTTTTTTGTTTTTTTAAGAACAGGGCAGTGGTGGCACACGCCTTTAATCCCAGCACTTGGGAGGCAGAGGCAGGCAGATTTCTGAGTTCAAGGCCAGCCTGGTCTACAGAGTGAGTTCCAGGACACCCAGGGCTACACAGAGAAACCCAGTCTCAAAAAAAAAAAAAAAAAAAAACAAAACAAAAAAAGAAGTAAAGATGGGGGTGTACTTGGGGCTCCATGGCCAGCCTACCTAAATCAGTGAGCTCCAGATTCAGGGAGAGGCTCTGTCTCAAAAAAATAAGGTGGAGAATGATTGAGGGAGATACCCAACATTTATCTCTAGCCTCTATTTATTATAGACACAGAGGGATACACACACACACACACACACACACACACACACACACACGCATTTTTTCTCCTATATCTATTTACGGTATGCAGTTTCCCCCATTCCCACCTCTGTGTAACCCTCTCCCTTGGGAGGTGGGCCGAGCTCAGTAACCTCCTTGAAATGAATAGAAAAAGACAGAAACGGTGGCTTCGGAGATTGGGTGGCAGAGGGAGCATGGCTTCCACCTTAGCCATTGGCTCTTGCTCCTGGGGAGTCCAGCTTCCTGGCTGTGAGGCTCTCCTTCGAGAGAGACCTGAGTAACAAGGAACTGAAATCTCAGCCAAAGCCAGTGAGCAGCTGCCACGTGGATGAGCTCAGGAGAGACCAGCTACCCTGGGGCCACCCCAAGCCAGAGGCTTGCCGCTGAGCCACACCTGGATTCCCAGTCTTCAGCAGCTGGCGGTGATAAATGCTTGTTGTCTTAAGCAGCCCACTTCTGCAGCAATCTAAGACACAGCAATACATCACTGAAACCCAGTCATGGGGGACTGGCCCTCCCTGGGAAACAGGTAGTACTCAGGGTTATATAAACTCATTGAATTTCTCTTCAGGGTCTAATCACGGCTTTAAAAGAACTTTCCAGACCATAGCGGTCCCAGTGCTTTCCAAGGTGTGTGCGGGTCTGGACATGGCTTACTGGCAGTGTGGTACCACACCCAACTTACCACAGGGGACAGGCGACAGCAGCCTAACTCTAATTAGTGACATGTGATACTGGTACAGATTTGTGGGATTCACTGTGGCTCTTCCACACATGTAAGCATCATGCCTTGCTCATGCCTTCCCTGGCTTCAACCCTCTCTTGCTCTTTTCTCTCACAAATTCCCTTTCCCCAATGTTCTATAATCTTCCTTCAGATCAATTGATATTTTTCATATATGACATTGAAAGCGTATTTGAACATGTCTTTTTTTTAAAGATTTATTTATTATATGTAAGTACACTCTAGCTGTCTTCAGACACTTTTTCTTCTCGCTCCATCCCTGCTCACTCCAGCCCAAAGCTTTATTTACTTATTATAAGTAAGAATACTGTAGCTATCTTCAGACACTCCAGAAGAGGGCATTGGACCTCATTACAGATGGTTGTGAGCCACCATGTGGTTGCTGGGATTTGAACTCAGGACCTTTGGAAGAGCAGTCAGTACTCTTAACTGCTGAGCCATCTCTCCAGCCCCAATGTGTCTTACATGTGCAGGACATGTTCTTGTTCCTTGAAGCAGGGACTGTCATGAAACTGGAGCTACGGTGGTAGCCAGCGAGGCCCGGGGATCCTCCTGTCTCTACCCCTGCCTGGTGTTGGTATTAAAGATATGTGCATTGCCCTGCCCAACTTTCTACATGGGTGCTGGGGATTTGAACTCAGGGTGTCATGGGTGTGCAGCAAGCACTCTTGCCTTACAGAGCCTTCTCCCCAGCCACTGCTATTAGTCTTTCTGCCTTTGGCTTATTTCACTTAACACAATATTCTCCCGGCCTTTCCCCTCCAGGTGACCCAAATGGACTCTTTTACTGCAGACATATCATTTTAACCATATCTGCTGTATATGTGAGCAGTCTTTGCTTTGTCCACTCCTCTGCTGATTTGTTCCTGGGCTGATTCTGTCTCTGCTGTTGGGAGCCACGCCTTAGAGAGGGTGTACTGAGGTAGTATCATTATGGCATGCTGAGTTCACTTCCTCTGGATATAATATCAAGAAGGTACGGAGCTGGAGCCTGTAGTAGTACTGATTTTTGATTTTTGAGGGGACTCCATCCTGATTCCCACGGCAGCTGTGCTAATTCAAAGCACCTCTCCCCCGCCCACCCAGCGTATGGGAGTTCCCTTTACCCACCCAGCGTATGGGAGTTCCCTTTACCCACCCAGCGT
>NW_022196905.1:109538893-109561267 GCF_008632895.1 Mastomys coucha
CCTTTACCCACCCAGCGTATGGGAGTTCCCTTTACCCACCCAGCGTATGGGAGTTCCCTTTACCCACCTACCCTGTTCTTATCAGGCTGCCTCTGTTGTTGATACTTTATTGGCGTGCATGCTGAATTTTGCATCTTATTTTCATTTCTCAGTGCACTCGGTCATACGGCATCGACGTTTGCCATGTTCCATGTTCATGCCTTGGTTGGGCATGACAAACCCAGTTGGAACGTTCCCTTCCATGGTTCCAGGGGTCCCTTGTGTGGTGTTCGGCACCAGCGCTGCTGGTATCATAGGGACTGACCTGGCACCATTTACAGTGGCCAGATGTTTGTCCCCAGCTGTTCTCAAAGTCATAGTTTGAGCTGGTGTGTTCTGGACAGCAATGGGGCTGGGCAAACACGGAGTCCAGCAGCAGCTCAGCCCCCCTCCCCCCAGAGGAAGAGCCTAACACCCAGTGAGCCTGCTTTCGTCGCTCCCAGCTTCAGCCTGTGGTTGGCAAGTGGGTCAAAAATCGAGTTTTCAAGATTCTGCTTATGCTTATGAAGGAAAAGAAAAAGCAAACAGCTCTGATTTAAAATCTCGCTGTATTCTGTATTCAGCTCAGCTCTTCTCTCTTGCATTCATATTTAAAATCACTGGTTTAAGCGGTTCTTCTTTTCATGCTGTAAGTGAGGTCTCCCCTCTCTCCTCTGGTCCCGTGCCACGCGGCGTGTGCAGAATGTGTGACCTTGTCACAATTGTGTGATCTTGGGGCTAGGGCAGGATGCCAAGCACTGAGTGGTTTCCTGGCAGTTGTTTGGTGGGTGAGTGGATAGATGGATGTGAACATCAATTTGCAGGGTTTTTAGTTTTTATTTTTTTAAACGTTTGGACTCAGAGACAAAGCCTGGAGTCCCAAGGCACAAGGTGTAGGACAGAGTCGAAAAGGGGTTGACCCTGGCAATAACGAGGCACTACACGGTACAGAGAGGGCTGGGAAGATGACAATCCATATTGTAAGGGGCAACAATGCTCTCTTTATGGTAGGTGGAGAATGGAACATTTGTATGCAACATAGTTTCTTTTTAAAATTATATGTTTCAAGGCTGGAGTGATGATGACTCAGTGGTTAAGAACACTGGCAGCTCTTGCAGAGGACCTGGATTAGGTTCCCAGCACCCACATGGTGGCTCACAACGGTCTCTAAATCCAGTTTTAGGGTAGCAGATGCCCTCTTCTGGTCTTCTCAGGTACTGCGTGCACGTGGTGCCCATACAAAACACAGATACACACTAAATAAAAACAAAGCTTTTGAAAAAGTATAGATCCACAGGGGAACAAAAGGCAGCATTGCCTTTGAAGGGACAGGGGGTGGTGTGGGAACTGTAACAGACTGCCTGACAGAGAATGGTTAAGAGAGAGTCACTTTGCACACCTTTAATCCCAGCACTTGGGAGGCAGAGGCGGGTGGATTTCTGAGTTCGAGGCCAGCCTGGTCTACACAGTGAGTTCCAGGACAGCCAGGGCTATACAGAGAAACCCTGTCTCGGAAAACCAAAAACTAAAACCAAAAAAGAAAAAAAAAAAAGAGAGAGAGAGAGGAGAGAGAGTGTCACTTTGGCCCATGGTTTCCATCACAGCAGCAGCCTGTGGCAGGGTCTGTTCACCAGGGAGCAGAGAGCAAGGTGGGGACAGGGTGAGGCAGGGTGGGGACTAGAGGTTAGCAGTAACCTTTAAAGCCTGCCCCCAGGGCCATGTCTGCCCATTAGAGCCCACAGAGGGGCAGTGTGTGAGGGAAAGAGTTTCTCCAGTCAAGCAGGGAGCTCTGGTGTGCATTTTAATTGGCATGGCCAGAGGGCAGAGAATGTAATTTGTTTTCTGATTCTCCCCCAGTACTGGGGTGCGGGAGATGCTTCTCTGAAGGTGAGGTGGGCTCTTTGGGGAGCATGTCTGGAACAAACTGGGACCTGATCAGGCTGGCCAATCATTGGGGGGAGGCGGGGGGGAGGATTGAAAAAAAAGTATGTCTTGCTGAGGCTAATTCTCCCACCACACACCCCGCTATGGCTAAGTCTCCCCACCGCACACCCCACTATGTGCTAAGTTCTCCTCACCCCAATAATCACAGCAGCTATGGATTCCAGCTCTGGATCCCTCCTGTCTTTTGGGGTCTGATTCTTTGCTTGAGACATTTGCTTTGAACCAACTCCATTTGACTTTCAAACTCTGCCCTGCCTTTTGATTCTTTAATTGATGGAGGAAATAGACTCAATCTTGCACCTCTAGACTTTGAAACCACCCTGTGAAGTTTTTGTGCCCCCCCCCCAAAAAAAACCCCAGCTCTGTTAGCTGAGGGAAAAAAAATCTTCAGAACATGAACCTGCCAGGGACAGTTTTTTCACACTCAAACCCATGACATCCAGAGTGTCAGAACTGGCTGTCCTGGGTGAAGGTATGAAGGATGGGGATGAGGTGGAGTGGTGGGAGTAAGGGGGGGGAGGGGGAGGGTAGTAAGGGAGAGGAGCTCCTGTTCTCCGATCCATTTTCTATAGTATTTTTCAAAGTTCTTATGCTTTATATATTAATTTTCTAAAACAAACAAACAAACAAATAAATAAAAGGGTTTGAGAACCCTGATTGGAATTAAAATACAGAGTCCCACTATGTCCCCTCAAAACTCAACAAGCGTGGAGTGTGCCAGCAAAATCCATCTGCATTTCAGAGTCAAGACGAAATTAATTTGGAAAAGAAAATACAGCCAGGGAGCAGAGTTAGCAACCTCAGGAAATCCAGGGAAATGTAATTGAGTAAGAATTATCTCCTTAATTACTTCTGACCAAATCAATGACAATGCCAGACGAGAAGCCCGCAGTACCCACCAATGAGCGTCCAGCTTCCCCGGGAGCTAACTGGGGTTCGGTCTTGTTTGAAAAGTAAAGTGCCTTCCTTTCCACCCGTTAGCAAACACCGTTCCTCAGGCAGCGGCGGGCAGGGTGAGGCAGCTGAGGCTTGCAGCTGTGAAGCAAAGAGGTGGGCTCTGTGCCTTTGATGGTATCAGATACTCATTTTCTTGCCTTCTGGGGCAAAGAGGAAACAGAGGCAGGTCCGCCATGCAAATTAAGGAGAGCTGAACAAGTGCCCTGAGGTGGGAGGTGGCTAGGCAGAGCTGCAGAGACGCCCTGTCTTGGATGTAGAGGGAGGGGGCAGTGAGGATCAGGGCTCAGAGAGGCCCTGCTGGGCACACTTCTTAGATCTCTCTAGGTTTGGGATCTGGGTTAAGGTCCAATCTGGGGTGGATTCAAGGCTGATTCCTTCGCCTAACCTCATATACCTCCATACTGCTGGAGGCTCTTGATAAATGGCCAGTCTCCTTGCTTTCCTTCCTCAGGGTGCACCTTCATCCTTGCTTTCCCAACCTTGAGATGTATCAGTGAACTGTCTTCACTGTCCAGGACACTGGATTCAACTCGAACATAGAAAGCAAAGACCCACCGCCACCACCAACAAAGAAATCAAAAGAACAACAACAACAACAACTATAACAACAAAAACCCAACCGACTTCTGTCTGGGTGTGATGGCTGACACAGCAGGCAAAGACAGGAGGATTGCTACAAGTTTGTGGCCAGCCTGGCCTACATAGTGAGTTTCAACCCAGCCAAGGCGTAATGAGGCCTCAGTAAAACAACCCAGACCTCACAACCCAACCACCACCACCACCATGCACACTTCCTTTAACGCCACCTCAGAGTGTCTCATGGTAGATGGATAAGGCAGGCTTCATTTGGCAGTGCCATGCCCTGTGGGCTGTGGACATGTCGTCAGCAAGGGGGAAGGGCAGTGGGGATTAAGGAGAGTGACATCCAGGTCTGAGTAGGCTCTGGAGGGGCTGGTGGTGATGACCACGTGGGACTGTGGGTCTGTCCATTAGCCCGGTTTAATCCCTGCGCAGTGGAGCCATACAACAGTGCATACGCTTCATCCCACCAATATGTACCCTTTCAGTTGGTCGACTAGAACATAAAATAGCTAAGAGGGAAGAAGACAGTGTGCCCTCAGCGTGTGCAGGGGTGAGCAAGGGCTGGAGGAGGGTTCATCCAAATACAGCATACAAACAGGGCTGGGGAGGGCAGAGTGGTGAGGGATGAGGAAGGAGGCTTGGGATCTCTCCTGGGGATGTCCGCTGTGGCCACCGCCTCCTTCCTCCTCCTCCCTCTTTCTTCTCTTCCTTCTCTTCCTCTACCCTCCTCCCTCTTCCCCCTCCACCCTTTCCTCCCTCCTTCCTCCTCCTCCATTCTCTATCTTTCTCTCTTCCCCTCCCTCCTCTTCCTTCTCCTCCTCTACCCTTCTCCCTCCTCCCCTCTTCCCCCCTTCTCATCCTCTACCCTCTTTCTTCTCCTCCTTCTCCCCACCTCTTCCCTCCCCTCCTCCCTCCTGCCTCCTCCTCCTCCTGCCTCTAATGCCATCACAGAAGTTCCACACTCAGAATGTCACCCAGTTCTCATCATCCCCAAAGGCTCTGCCTCTATTACTATGGAACCTGTCCAGGACTTTGTGAACTAGCATCTAGGAGACTCCCCACAGGGCACAGCAGTGTCAAACCCAACCCGGGCACTGGTGATGCAGTCTGTACTCTTTTTCCTTCTTCGGCAGAATGTTCCCAAGGACACCCAGCTGGAGACAAGATCAGACAAGATCAGACAAGCTGGAGACAAGACAGAGCCTCACCTGCCCATGTGCCAACTAGTAGGCACAATGAATCAAAAGGGGGTGGGATGGGAATCTCACAGATCTGTGCTCACTGCCCAGAGTTGTCGGCATGTGAGTCAGCGCTGTGAGCTCCACTTTCCCCGTGCATAGAATAGAAACAGTCATGGGGCCTGCTTCACGGGCCATGGTGGAAATTCTATACAGAACGTCAGACCCGGGTTTATGGCGAGGGGTGCAAGGGATGGCAGCTGTTAATGTAACTGTTGTCATTAAGAGCATGTGCAGGTAATGAAGAGGTGAGGTGCGGATGAACTGCCACAGGACCTCAGGCTAGGCATGGAATTACAGTGGCTGTTGGCCTGTGGGGCCCGTCGGTGAGGTGGGGTTATTATCTGCCCTCTGCTCCTGACACCGGAGCTTTATGAGGATTAATTAGGAGCTTTACAATGTGCTGTGCACTTTGATGATCTATAAACAGAGATGTGTGGTGGCGGCATAGTTATATAATCCCCATTACCGAGGACCTTGAATTGCTTTCCTCAGGAACCTGAGTCAAGTATAAGAGAACTAAGCGTTTAATGTCTGCCAGCACTTTAGAAGCCCCCAGGCAGGGGGCCTGGGCACCATCAGATGGTCTCAGTGCCTAAGGAAGGGAGGGTATGGATAGAGATCCTGAGATTCGGGGACGTTTTGAGCTTCCTCATGGCCAAGACCCCATCACGTGTTGTGCCAGGAAGTGTTCATGAACCCCAAAAGACCACCAAGGAGCCAACTCCCATGCAATCGCACTAGGGTCTTTATTTACAAGTTTGAGCTTGGGCCACACCACCATCTCTGATGCAGTAGAACAGGAAGGTGGAGCCCCCAACCTAGTTTCAGGCAAGCTTTTCTAGAGGCAAGAAGAGGGTATCTAGCCTGGTACACATCTGATTGGGGGGGGCATTATAGCCTTTAACATAATTGATTAGTGCTGGAGCCAAACCATAAACTCAACCTCTGTTTTTCTCTTGATTGGTGGTTGTTAGGAAGAGAAGTGTCAGGGGTGGGCTTGCAACCTGGGATGCAGATTTGTGGGGAATAACCTTGACACTGGTGCTAGGTATCAGCCTGTTAGTTAACTTGAGTTCAACCTTAGGACGGGTTCTCTAAGATAGAGTCTGAACCCAAAAGATCTGGTCTCTCACATGTTTGCCAGTGCGTCTCAAAGCCTTAGAGATGGGGTTTGACCTGCAAACAACTACCAACTGAACACTTGATGGGTGGATGGATGAACTTATGGGTAGACAAAGGAAAGGACAAAGGATTAGTGGCCAGATGAATAAACAGAAGGAAAAATGGATGGACAGATAGGAATGATAGGTGGGAGGGAAATGGAAATGCTGAGTACATGATAGGATGGTCAAATGGGTAGAGATACAGGTAGGTGGATGGACAGATGGATGAATGTGTGAGCTGAGGAAAGGATGGACAGACAGAGGGATGGGCAAATGTATGGGTGGAGAGATAGATGGATGGAGATGGATGGGCACAGGAAAGGATGGACTGGATGTTTAAGATGGGGTGGATTTGAACTCATAGACTGTTGCAACGGGGGCCAGAAAAGAAAACTTAGTAGGTATTACCATAACCCAGAGGGACATTTGACTCCACAAAGACAGATTTACTTGGGTTATCAGCTAAGTGACTGTTGATCTTTAGTTGTCTTTCCTAGTCTAGTAATGTCTAAAGATACCATTTTCTGTTAATCAGGACATCTGAGAGCCGCCTTCTGCTGCCTGGACCACTTTATAGTAAGATGGGGATGGGAGAAGGCACTATTTAACCTTGAAAATGGGCAATGCTCAACACAAATACAGGCTCTGCACCTAGTGTGGCTTCAGGCAGTATGTATGAGGCATCATTGTTATTTCCTCCTTGAATTACATGGAACAGCAGCCTCCTGTTCCAACCACACCACAGAACCTGCTGGCTGAGTGGATGCCCTCTGGTACCTACATGGGAAGAGGCAGGTAGCCACAGGTAGGATGGAGGGCAACTGTGTCAGCCTTGCCTGCCCCCTCCCGAGTCTTCAGAGTATCACTGTGGAGTTAGGGAGAACAGAATCCCTCCTCGGTGTTCTGATCTTTGCTCCCCGATTTCCAGATTCCCCCTGAAGTGTAATTATCGTTGAAACAGAAAACAAAACCCTTGCAAATATTAAAAAAGGGAAGATGGAGTCTGTCATTGAACCAGGAAGTCACTGATTAAGCAAGACGCTGGCCAGCGAGACCCCAGGATCCCGTCTCCACCTACCCAGAGATGAGACTGCAGACATCCAGTTATCTCTAATAACTCAGCCATCTCCCTAGCCCATACTCCTCCACCAAGCTTCTGCCTCTTCCTTTGAGGAACTTCCTTTGGCATCATGTGGCCCTGGGTCCCAGTTCAGCTTCACCCTTCTGTGACCCTGGGTATAATTCTCTCATCCACAAGAACAAGGACACTAGAAATACTCCTTTCTCCTTTCTCTTTAGAGGTGGGGGAAATTGGAGATAATGAATCCGAGGAGGCATCTTGCATAGCACCTGGCATTTAGTGTGTGCATAATAAATGCTGGCTGTTAGGACAATCATGAGCGCTGCTAATAGGCCCCTCAGATCCGGAAGGCCCGCTCCAAATGAAACCTCCCTAGAAAAGGTCGGCATGCATTATGATAGGCTTAAGACTCAAAGGAATCCTTGAGGTGGGCAGGCTGGTTTTGCCAAGTACTGGTTTCCTCGGTGGACAACATTTTCTGTGGCCGTGCTCATCAGAAAATGGGAAAGCAAGCATCTGGACCGAGATCCCTTCTAAGCACCTTCCTGGGTTACTGGTTTTCTCTTCTTGAGGATACTTTCTCAGTAGGGTGCCACGCCCTCCTTCAGCAGCATCTATGACTCCTTCCTTCTCTACAGGGCTGGCTTCCCTGGCTGGCCCCCCACTCCACCCCCTCCCTCAACATCCTCAACACCCTGGTCTCTTCGGTCTGAAGCGTGTTGAGTAGGGAGGGTCCCCCTCAGTATTCATATGCCCACACCCAGGATTACGGAGAAGTAGGGTTGGGATTTCACTTTTCTTATTGACGAAATACTGGATGAAGCAGGGAAAGAAGGAAGGTTTTACTCTGTCTGACAGGTTGAGGGTATAGTCTATCATGGTATAGCAAATACCGTGGGTTGCTGGTCACACTGCACTCACAGTCAGAAGCAGAGACATGGATGCTGGTACTCAGGCCCTGCCCCTGCCCGCCATTTTTACTCAGTCCAGGTCCCCAGCCAATGGCTTGGGGCAGCCATCTTCACGGAGCATCTTCCCACCTGACTTAGTTCTCTCTGGGCAAGCTGACTATGAGGATTAACTGCCAGGGTGACCTGATCTGGAAACGAAGGCTTTGCAGATAAGCACAGTGGATGAGTGCAGGTCTGGAATCCCTATCAAAGAAAGAAGACGATGCAGTGCGCAGCAAGCCAAGGAGCACCAGGGGCTGTGGAGCCAGCAGGAGCTGAAGTTGGGAGAAAGGCAGAGAATATTGTTTCCCCCAAGAAAGAATGGATCCTGCCAACTCTCTGGCTTAGAACTTCTGGCTTCGTCAACTGTCAGAGACAAAATTTCTGTTGCTTGAAATGACCTCATTGTAGATAATCCACTGAGCCGTAGTAGCCACAGAAAAAGAGTCCGCCATCTTTATACAGCACAGACCTTATTATGCTCACTTAAAACCCTTCAGTGGCTCCCTGCTGGCCCTGGAAGGAAGTCTCAGCTGTGCATCTGTTATTCCCTCTTCTACCTAACACACACATACTGTCCTGAAGTCACTGAGTCATTTTGAAACACGCTGAGCTCCTGGAAGCACATTAGGTTCTCTGTGGGTAATAGCTTTCTCTTTCGTTGCGATCTACTTCTTGTCTCTCACTTGAAAAAGCTCCTACTCACCCTTCAACAAACAACTTAAATATTACTTCCTCCATAAAACCTTCCTATACATGTTGGTCTTCAGTCTTTTCTCGAGTGACTGGGTCCCACAGCAACTGGCCAAGCCTCTCTTCTCGGGACACCGAGTTTGGCCACTACAGAACTTGTTACCTGTGAATGTTTCTCTGTTCAGGTGTGAGTTGCTGGGATCAGAACTTGCCTTGATTGTTTGCTTGTGTTTCAAAGGGATCAGTGCATGCTTTTAGGGGCTTAATGACTGTGGCGTGTATCATGAATATGGAGGTAAGGTAAATTATATAATGGGAGATGTGGCAGCTGGGGGCTGGTTGGCTCATCTAGGCATCTATGGAGATAGATGCTAAACTTCTATAAACAGTCTTGGGGAGAGCTATTGGCCATGTGGCTATCCATGTCATACCTCTGTTACCTGTGAGAACTACAGTTTTCTGGACTCCTGTGAGGCCTCCCGTCATAGTTACATTTTTATGGCTGTGAGAAGACAACATGACTGAGGCAACTTATAGAAGAGAGAGTTTACTGGAGGCTTGCATTTCCCACAGCTAGCCCATGGCCATCATGGCAGGGAGTATAGCAGCAGGGAAGCAGGCAGGGTGCTGGACCAGTACATGAGAACTTACGCTTTGAGACATGACCAGGAGAAGAGGAGGAGAAATGGAGAGGGAGAGAGAGAGTGCAAAAGAGAGGAGAGAGAGAGAGAGACAGAGAGAGAAAGACAGAGAGAGAGAGACAGAGACAGAGAGAGACAGAGAGAAAGAGAGAGAGAGAGAGATTACAAATGGTATGAGCTTTGAAACCTCAAAGTTCACCCCCAGGGACACACCTCCTAATCTTTCCCACCAAGTACAGACCAAGTATTCAAACATGTGAGTTTATGGGGGCCATTCTTCCTTATATCAGCATGCCTTCCGTTCTGGGAGGAGTTAGAGGGTACATCTGAGATTTGAGAGATTTCTTGGGAGCAGTAAGAGACCCCAAAGTTAACGTGTCCTTCAGTCTCTCTGTATCCTAATGGTGTGTGTGTGTGTGTGTGTGTGTGTGTGTGTGTGTGTGTCTATAGTGATGAAGATGCTGATGCTGAGTCCTATCTGCCTCATGGTGTGGCTGTGACAGTTATACCTGGTGTAACACCTAGCCTGCCTAACATATAGCAAGCTATTGGCAAACAGTGTTTATCGTATTGTAAAGTCCAGTAGAGGTATGATTAGTTCAACAACCATTTCATAGGTGGATTAAGAACCTGCTATTATTGGTAAGGGATCTTAGGACTTGAGAATGCAGATGCTTAAGATACCAAGGGTGGACCATGGGCATTAAGAATGAAATTATTGAAGAAAGAATTGAAGGAGCACATGTTTAACAGTGTGTGTGTGTGTGTATGTGTGTGTGTATCTCTCTGTGTGTGAGTGTGCATGCATGTGCATGTGTGCACTTGCTCTCGAAAGGTGCTCTTTAATGTCTGATGGCTTCAGCGTAGCCCTGCTGAGCCACAGGAGGCCACCTGACCGGCTATGATCTTGCCCCACCGCTAAAGTGAGTTCCATCAAACACATCCACACTTCTTAGATGCCTGCTCTTTGCTGAGAGTGTCCCGAAGGAGCAGGAAGCTCAGCCTGCTGACAGCTCCCTTCCTCCTGAAGCCTGTCTAGTTGTAGGAACAGGGATCCCACTATAGAGGGCCTTTCTGAGCTACTGGGTATGTACAAATTCCATTTGGACACAGCTCCCCACGAGTTGCTGAGTTGGTGTGCATTCACTGTACACCCTAGAGGTTGTTTATGGTAACTATAGTTATGCTACACAAGCTCACTGTTTCCTGAAGATGCAGGCCTCTGGGATACCCAGTTTTGGGGTATCTGGTATATAAGTGGAGATGCAGGAAAATATGTGGCTTTCTCAGGCAGAGTAAAAAGCTTTGGGAGGGATGAAGGGAGACATTGCTGGAAGACCTCTTTCCTCCACTGTCTGTGTGCCCCTTCCCCACCTCCCCTTGCTTCTGAGCTGTCTTTGCAGCAGTGGGAACCTCCTTGGCTCTGCAATGGCCCAGCTCTTATTTTAATGAGTACACAGGATTGAGTTTGTCTAGCTAGAGGTTTAACGACCTGTAAAATGTGCCCTGAGCTCCTGGCGACCCTCACATGTAGCATTTGTATCTTGCAAACTCCAGGTCTAGGTTTGAGATGCTGTACTTGGCTTGGTTTTAAAGTCCCTACCCCCACCCCGACAAGCCCTGTAGAACCCATCTCTGGTCCGTGTGCTGTAACTGAACATCAGGGCGCAAGCACGTGGATTGACTCCTCGCTCAATCATTCACTCAGCACTTGTTCATCCCAGGTATTTGTTGAGCATCCTATGCGCCAGCATTTATATGAGGCTCACACTGTGGGAACTAGTAGTGGTGGCCCACTTTCCTGGATGTGCACCATGCACCTTTGGTCAGGTGAGATGCCAACATGGAGGCTCTCATCAGATCTGGGCTGCAATCCTCCAAGTTAAACGCCCTCCCTGTTGAGTAGCAGCTTCATTTGGATTGAAACTGGGAGTGGGAGGGAGGCTTGGGAGAGAGACCCTGAAGGTAAACAAAACGCCAAGTGTCTGGGAGAGTGGACACTCATGAGAGGTTCTGGAAGGGCTCTTCTTCCTAGCTTTGCAGAAGGAGTAGATATGCTGGTGGGGGTGGGGTGAGGCTGAGGGTGGAGTGGGGATGAGGGTGAGGCTGAGGGTGGAGTGGGGCTGAGGGTGGGGTTGAGGGTGGAGGGGATGAGGGTGGGGTTGGTGGGGTGGGGTGGGGTTGGGGAGGGCAGGCAGACAGCTCTGACAAGCCAAACTTCAAACAGATTTCTCAAACTCCTTGAGCTGCGTACAAGGTGTGCAGAGAGCTCCATGACTGATTTTTGGGGGTTTGTCTGTCACTCAGGTTGGGCTGGGCTGCTTTGGAGATGCATCCCTGCTCCTGTAAGTAACCCCTCACCCATATTCCTGTTAGTGACCCCAATAAAAACTCAGTGGCTCACTGGACTCTGGGGTGCTCATTACTTTGGTCTGTCATGTGTTCCCTTTCCGGGGTGAGTAGGTGTAGGTGGAAGTCTGTCACACAACACATTGCTGCTGCTTTCAGTTTTTGTACTGTTTTGGAGTGAAGCCGGGCCCTCATGCATACAAAGCATGTCCTCACGAGAGCTGTTAGGACAGCTTAATCAGTGTAGCATGCTTGCTTTGCAAGCATGGGATCCTGAATTTGAACTCTCAAAAACAAAAGATTGTTAGGTGTGTCATTCTGGTGCTGGGCATGTGGAGACAGGGGGATTGCTGGCACTCACTGGCCAGCTGGCCTTGTCTATTCGGTGAGCTCTGGGATAAATGAGAAGACCTCAACTCCAGGGAACAGGATGTGCAGCTTCCTGGAGGTGGTACCCTCTCTACACATGCACATGCTCTCCCCCACCTCCTCATTTATCTACAGACACCCCCCCCCCATTCAGTTACATGTATAGGAACACACACAGGGCAGAGGATGTGCCCTAGTATGAGGTGCACTGCCAGGCTTGATCCTTAAAAAAAAAAAAAAATTGGCAAGACTGATGGGCCTCAACAATAAATTCTCAGGGGAGGGGCTTGGGTTAAGGGTCCTTTGCTCGTTTAATGTAAAGCAGACTGAAGGGCTGTATATTGCAAGGTTATAGACAGTCTCCTCAGAGGATGTTCTCAGAGGAGCAGGATTCCTGTAAGCAGTCTCATCTGCTGCTCATCAAAGAGTGTGGGACATTATAAAAGAAGCATTCGAAGCACACATTGAATCTCACACAATAATAGTGTGAGACTTCAACACCCCGCTCTCACCAATGGACAAATCATGGAAACAGAAACTAAATAGAGACACAGTGAAACTATCAGAAGTTATGAACCAAATGCATTTAATGGATATCTACAGAACATTTCAACCTAAAACAAAAGAATATACCTTCTTCTCAGTACCTCATGATACCTTCTCCAAAACTGACCATATAATTGAACATAAAATAAACCTCAACAGATACAAGAACACTGAATTAATCCCATGTATTCTATTGGACCACCACAGACTAAGACTGGTCTTCAATAACAAAAACAACAGAAAGCCCACATACACATGGAAGCTGAACAGTTCTCTACTCAATGATAGGGAAGAAATAGGTCAGGGAAGAAATAAAGAAATTAAAGACTTTCTAGAATTTAATGAAAATTAAGGCACAACATACCCAAACTTATAGAACTCAATGAAAGCAGTGCTAAGAGGAAAACTCATAGCTCTGAGTGCCTCCATAAAGAAATTGGAGAGAGCATACACAAACAGCTTAACAGCACATCTGAAAGCTCTAGAACAAAAAGAAGCAAATACACCCAAGAGGAGTAGACAGCAAGAAATAATCAAACTCAGTGCTGAAATCAACCAAGTGGAAACAAAGAGAACTATACAAAGAATCAACAAAACTAGAAAGAAGTTCGTTGTTTGAGAAAATCAGCCAGACTAACCAGAGGGACCAGAGACAGTATGCAAATAAACAAAATCAGAAATGAAAAGGGAGAAATAAAAGAAACTGAGAAAATTAAAAAAAAAATCATCAGATCCTATACAAAAGCCTATACTCAACAATCCTGGAGAATCTAGATGCAATGGATGATTTTCTAGAGAGATACCAGGTACCAAAGTTAAATCAAGATCAGATAAACCATCTACCTATAACCCCTAAGGAAATAGAAGCAATCATTAAAAGACTCCCAACCAAAACAAGCCCAGGGCCAGGTAGGTTTAGTGCAGAGTTCTATCAGACCTTCAAAGAAGACCTAGTACCAACACTTCTCAAACTATTCCACAAAATAGAAACAGAAGGAACACTATCCAATTCATTCTATGAAGCCACAGTTACATTGATACCTAAACTACACAAAGACCCAACAGAGAAAGAGAACTTCAGATCAATTTCCTTTATGAATATTGATGGAAAAATTCTCAGCAAAATTCTCACAAACCACTCCAAGAACACATCAAAATGATCATTCCTCATGATCAAGTAGATCATCCCACAGATGCAGGGATTGTTCAATGTATGGAAATCCATCAATGTGATCCACTATAAAAAACAAACTCAAAGGAAAAAAAAAAAAACCACATGATCATCTCATTAGATGCCAAAAAAGCCTTTGACAAAATACAATACCCCTTCATGTTAAAAGTATTGGTGAGATGAGTAATTCAAGGTCCATACCTAAACATAATAAAAGCAATATACAACAAACCAATAGCCAACATCAAACTAAATGGAGAGAAACTTGAAGCAATCCCACTAAAATCAGGGACTAGACAAGGCTGTCCCTATCTATTCAATATGGTACTCAACGTTCTAGCCAGAGCAGTTAAGACAACAAAGGGAGAACAAAGGGATACAAATTGGGAAGGATGAAGTAATATCACTATTTGCAGATGATATGACAGTATACATAAGTGATCCCAAAAGTCTACCAGAGAACTCCTACAGCTAATAAACAACTTCAGCAAAGTGGCTGGATATAAAATTAACTCTAACAAATCAGTAGCCTTTTTTCACTTGAAGGATAAATGAACTGAGAAAGAAATTAGGGAAATGACACCCTTCACAATAGTCTCAAATAATATAAAGTATCTTAGTGTGACTCTAACCAAGCAAGTGAAAGATCTGCATGACAACCTCAAGTCTCTGAAGAAAGAAACTGAAGACCTCAGAAGATGGAAAGATGTCCCATGTTCATGGATCAGCATCTTACCAAAAGCAATCTACAGATTCATTGCAATCCCCATCAAAATTCTAACTCAATTCTTCACAGAGATAAAAAGAGCAATTCTCAAATTCATCTGGAATAACAAAAATCCCGGGTTAGTGAAAACTATTCTCAACAATAAGAGAACTTCTGGGGGAGTCAACATCCCTGGCCTCAAGTTATACTACAGAGTGATAGTGATAAAAACTGCATGGTATTGGTACAGTGACAGGCAGGTAGATCAATGGAATAGAAGTGAAGACCCAGAAATGAACCCACACACCTATGGTCACTTGATCTCTGAAAAAGAAGCCAAAACCAGTGGAAAAAAGACAGCATTTTCAACAAATGGCGCTGGTTCAAATTGGCGGTCAGCATGTATTAGAATACAAATTGATGTTTTCTTATCTCCTTGTACAAAGCTCAATTCCAAGGGGATCAAGGACCTCCATATAAAACCAGATATGCTGAATCTAATAGAAGAGAAAGTGGAGAAGAGCCTCAAACACATCAGCACAGGGGAAAATTTCCTGAACAGAACACTAATGGATCATGCTCTAAGATCAACAATCAACAAACGGGACCTCATAAAATTGCAAAGCTTCTGTAAGGGAAAGGATGCTGTCAGTAGGACAAAATAGCAACCCACAGATTGGGAAAAGATCTTTACCAAGCCTATATCTGATAGAGGGTTAATATCCAATATATACAAAGAAATCAAGAAGTTAGACTCCAGAGAACCAAATAACCCTATTAAAAAATGGGATACAGAGCTAAACAAAGTCTTCTCTACTGAGGAATCTTGGATGGCTAAGAAGCACCTAAAATATTGTTCAACATCCTTAGTCATCAGGGAAATGCAAATCAAAATGATCCTGAGATTGCATCTCACACCAATGGCTAAGTTCAAAAACGCAGGTGACAGCAGATGCTGGTGAGGATGTGGAGAAAGAGGAACACTCCTCCATTGCTGGTGGGACTGCAAGCTGGTAAAACTACTTTGGAAATCAATCTGGCTGTTTCTCAGAAAATTGGAAGTAGTTCTACCTGAAGACACAGTTCTACTACTACTGGGCATATACCCAAAAGATGCTCCAACATATAACATGGACACATGCTCCACTATGTTCATAGCAGCCCTATTTATAATAGCCAGAAGCTGGAAACAACCCAGATGTCCCTCAGCAGGGGGATGGATACAGAAAATGTACATTTACACAATGGAGAACTACTCCACTAGTATAATCAATGACTTCATGAAATTTGCAGGCAAATGGATGGAACTAGGAAAATATCATCCTGAGTGATGTAACCCAGACACAAAAGAACACACATGGTAAGTACTCACTGGTAAGTGGATATTAGCCCGAAAGCTCAGAATACCCATGATATAACCAACAAACCATATGGAGCTTAAGAAGAAGGAAGACCAAAATGTGGATGCTTCAGTCCTACACAGAAGGGGGAACAAAATAATCACAGGAGGAAGAGGGAGGGAGAGACCTGGGAGGGAAAGAAGAGGGGGAAGGATCAGGTATTGGAAGGGACAGGAGAGAAGTACAGAGAGTCAGGAAATAGAATAGAAATATGTAGCTGTGAGGGATGGGGAAAGTCCCAGATGCCAAGGAAGCAAGGGGCCCTCAGGGCCCAATTCGGATTACTTTAGTCAAAGTACTCAACAAAGGGGAGACAGAACTTGTAGAGACCACCTCCATTAGATAGGCACAGCCCCCAGTTGAGGGGTGGGGCCACCCACCCATCTCAAAATTTTAAACCCAGAAATGTTCTTGTGCAAAGGAAAGACAGAGACAAAAAAATGGAACAGAGACAGGAGGTAAGGCCATCCAGAAACCACCCCACCTAAGGATCCATCCCATCTGCAGACACTAAACCTGACACTATTCCTGATGCCAAGAAGCGCTTGCTGACAGGAGCCTGGTAGAGCTGTTCCCCCGTGAGGCTCTGCCAGCACCTGACCATGAGGGATGCAGTTATTCACAGCCAACCATCAGACTGAGCCTGGGGACCCCAATGAAAGAGCTAGGGGAAGAACTGAAGGAGCTGAGGGGGACTGCAACCCCATAATAAGAACAATATCAACTAACTGGATCACTCAGAGTTCCCAGGGACTAAACCATCAACCAAAGAGTATACATGGAGGGATCTATGGCTCCAGATACATATGTAGTAGAGGATGGCCTTATCTGATGTCAAAGGGAGGGGAGGCCCTTGTTCCTGTGGAAGCTTGATGTCCCAAGCGTAGGGGGATGCTAGAGTGGTGAGGTGGGAGTGGGGGAGTGGGTGGAGGAGCACCCTCATAGAGGCAAATGGGAGGGGAGAGAGGGGGAATGGGATGGGGGACTTTGGAGGAGTAACTGGGAAGGGGTGTGCAGAGATCTGTGGTGTTGTGCAGAGATTTGCACAGGAGTGAAGGAATGGAGTGCACAGGGACCCTGAGCACTCACACACCCAGCGTGCTCCTGGTGGGAGGCAGGTGGCCCCTGGTGTGTGTATGTTCACACGCACGCACGCATGCACGCACGCACCACACAAGGCAACCAGAAGGTGGCAACCCCAGACCAGCATTTTTACAGAACTCAGAAGAATGGCATGGGGCCTTTACTGACTTTAGAAGATCTCTTTCAACCTATACATGAAAATTCTCTTAGCCATTTTTACCTGTGTGCCCACTGCTGTGCACACCAGGCACCAACAGATGGCTCCAAACCCGTGGTTACACAGACAGCTCTGGTTAGTCTCAGTGGGTCACAATCCGAAATGTATAGTCCTGAACATGACAGATTTGTGGGGAACAGTCGGGGAGTGGCGGGTGGGAGGGAGGTTGGGGATGAGAGTGGTTGGTGTTTATTTTGAATGCATGTGTATGTGGAATTGTTTAAAAACCATATCTGATTTTTAAAAATTACTCAGGCTTGGAGATGATTCAGTGGCTAAGTAGCTGTTATACAAGTAGATGGGAGATCAGATCCCCAAGAACCATGTAAATGTCTAGTGGGTGTGGCATCCTTGTGGGAGTGGCATTCTGCATGGGCATGGCAGCTTGTATGGAGCATAGCAGCCTGCATGGGCATGGTATCCTGTGTGGGGTGTGGCAGCCTGTGTGGAGCATAGCAGCCTGCATGGGCATGGTATCCTGTGTGGGGTGTGGCAGCCCGGGTGGGGCATGGTATCCTGGGTGGGGAATGGCAGCCTGCATAAGGCATTGCATCCTGTGTAGGGCGTGGCATCCCGTGTGGGGCATGGATGTATTTCCAGCATCAGAAGCACAAGATGGGAATCTCCAGAGCAAGTTGTCTAGCAAACCATCTATATAGGAGAGCTCTGAGTTTGATTGGGAGATGCTGCCTAGTTGAATAAGATGGAACAGTGCTGAGACAATGCTCGACAGCACTCTCAGTCCTACACACACACACACACACACACACACACGCACGCACACACATGCACACATACATGCACACACGCACATGCACATGCACATACACACACACACGCACACACACGCACGCATGCACACACATGCACACATACATGCACACACACGCACACGCACGCACACATCTGCATACTCAGGCACACACATCCATACACACATATTATATGCACATAGCCACATATGCAAGAAGAGGAAAAAAAGAAAAAAAATGTTTTAACTGTATAGTGAGATGGCTCAGCAGATAAAGGAGATTGCAGCTCTGGAACCCACATAGCAGAAGGAAAAACCAGTCTTCTGCAAATGGTGCTTGATTTCAACATGTGCATCCTCTCCAAATAAATACTTGTAAAGAATACAGAAATTCTCCCCCCTTTTCTGTAGCTATCAATAATGGCAATGGCAGCAGCAGCAGTGGGTCCCATTTGCTCATCCTTGCATGCTGGACCTTCAAGCCTGCACTTCGTAGATGCTTACGCTGTTATTATCGTTCCAGTGATCGCCTCCTCTGGGATGTAGGAGCGTGAGGATGAAGGGTTTCAGGGCAGCCTAGGATATGTGAGAGCCTGTTTTTTTTTTCCGTTTGTGTTTTTGTTTTTGTTTTTGCTTTTTAATGACACCAAATAACCGAACCAAACCAAACCAAACCAAACTGACACCCCTCCCCCAACAAATAAGCAAATAAAACCATGACTTATCCTTTTCATGTTGGGATTTTTTACTACCATCTAGAACAAAAGCAGAGACTGAGGCTTGGAGCAGTTAGATACCCTGCTCAAATTCACCCAGCTATAAAGCACGTTGGGCAGCATTCTGACTCACGGCTTTCTGAGGCTGGGGCTCAAATCTGCACATTCTGCTCACACCTGTGGAACTGGTACTCTGGGAGCCAAATGAATGCGTGGTTCCTTTGGAAGCTTTGGCATTTTCTGCTTAGAGGACTCTTTGTAAGGCTCTAAAGCACCAAGATGTTGATGGCATTTAAGAGAAGAAACGAGACTCAAGACAGGGGCATTTTCACAGAAGTCTATGCACATAGTACACTTATGTGCATATATGTATCTAGATGTGTGATCTGTGGGTTTTCATGTTCTGTTTTACAGATACATCTACACATCCCCTGTAGCTGCCTCTCTGTATGTATGTGTTTTGACTAAGTCTCAAGTGGCTTAGAGATACTGAGAGTAGCTGCTGAGACATTTGAGGGACGGTAAATTTTCTGACGCTTCCTGAATCTGTTGGCAACTTAACATCTTCCCTTCAGAGGCTTGGAAAAGTCAAACCGCATGGGGCTGGGTACCTCAGTGAAGCAAATGGCTAAGATCCCTGGCCCTGTCAGGAAATCGAATCAGCTAGGATTTAACAAGGCATGCCTGGTTGCCCTGAGATTAAACTCCAGGAGATGTAGAGGGGTTATGGCTGCTCCTGGAGGCATGGCTGCTTTGAGAAGCTTTATGGAAATAAATGTGGATGGAAGTCCAAAGGGTAAGCACACTGCAAAGAAATCCACTGGCCAGCATTATCTGTTGAGACCACCCACATCCTCCGTGGGTGTGGCTCGGTGGCCAGGGTGTCAGCATTGCCTGACAGCCCCTGTCAGAAGTGCAGAGTCTACATTCCAGTCTGGCTTCAGAGTTAGAACCTGCATTTTGACAAGATTTCCAGACAGTCTGTGCTAGAGACAATTATTACATGATTGAAGTTGGTATTCGTATACCTGGAGAGTGGTTGCTGGCTTCCTTGATGATTCTATCTGCTCATTCACTCATCCATGCATTCATTCAGCTGTTTTATTTAAAGAGCGTGAGCCTGCCTGTATGTAGGTGCACCATAGGACCGTAGGTGCCTGAAGTGGGCAGAAGAGAGCACTGGCTCTCCCGGGACTGGAGTTACAGGTGGCTGTGAGCTGCCTCACGTGGGTGCTGGGAACCCAACCCAGGTCCTCTGCGGGAGCAGCAAGACGCTTAACCACTGAGCTATCTTTCCAGCCACTTAAATAATGTATTAAATTTTATTTATTTATTTGTGGTGTGGGTCCTGGGGCTTGAATTTGGGCCTTTACCCAATTAGCCATCTCGCAGTTGGTCCTCACTCATCTGTTAAAAAAAAAAAAGTGTATTGACTGCCAGGCTCCAGGGATATACCTCTAAGGAGAGAGATTAAGGTCCTGGCTTCATGACTCGTGTTGCTGATGTGAGAAGACGGGCACAAACATTTAATTACAATGTAACAACCACGCAGATGAGGTTTGGGAAGGCCCTTGGCCTGGTCCTAACAAGGAGCATTCAGGGGACTGAGAGAGGGTTTTGTTTGTTTGTGTGGTTGGTTTTTGCTTTTTTGTTTGTTTGTTTTTGTTTTTTGAGGTGAAGTGATCTCTACACTGAGATTCATCAGTGAGCCTGTGGGGAAGGTGTTCTGGACAGAAGCCAACTGCTTGACCCAATAAAACTTTATTCATAAAAACAAGTGGTGAGCCGCATGTGGCTGCTGGGGTGGCCGCTGTTGACCCTGGTGCAGAACATATTCTAAAGGCTCGTGTCTGAAGAGGAAGCATCCATAGTACTCAGGCGCCTGCCTCTGCCGAGCATGAGAGGGTGCTCCTAAGAGCGCTGCGGCCTTCCAGCCCCTTCCCCTCTAGAATGCTTTAGATCACAGGCCTGCAGAGCCATGGGTGCTACTGTGGAAAGCTGTGGGGGTATCTGCGCTATGAGAGTCTAGGGAGTACACACAGAAGATACAGCCAGGACACCCTCTGACAACAGTGAGCAAACGAAGCAAGGAGGGCCTCTGGCCACCCACACAGAAACGGCCCCAATCAAGAGTGAGCTGGACCCCAAGCTGCTTTTGTATTGTGAACTCTGAACGAACGGTGCTCCACGTGACCTTCCTTTATTGCTTTTGAACACCTGGCAAGGAGCTGGGAATCTACTGTGTAGAGTCTGGAAATTGGGTCAGCATGACCCTCCGCGTGAAGGGTGTTTGTGTTTGCTTCCTGCGCGGTTACTGGACGGGAGAGGATCAGAGCAGAAACAAAGAGAAGACTCAAGAGGAGATTGTTTACTTATAAGAACCTTCTTAAGCCTTTCCTGATGGTACGTTTTCAAGACAGAACTTCTAAAAACATCGACAAGACACACAAAAGTATGGCACAGTCAGTCTTACAAGTGGAAACTCAAACCGATGATGAACACATCGATACCTCTCAGTCTGTTAGTCACTGGGACAGCACAAGAGTCAGGAGATGGCTCCTCTGGCTAAATGTCTTTTTGTTTTATTTTTAATTTTTCAATTAGGTGGATATGTGTATGTATGTACGCACATGAGTGCAGCTGCCCCCAGAGGCCAGGTGTAAGCATCTGATGCCTGGAGCTGGGGTTATAGGTGATGGTGGTGGTGGTGCTGAAAACCGAACACAGGTCCTCTGCAAGAGCTGCCGGGGCTGCTGAGCCATCTCCCCAGCCCCTTGTGTTTCTTTTGTGATGGGATCTCTGTCTGTGACCCATAATGGCTGGAAACCTCCTGAGTTTGGACAACCATGACTGAGTACTAAAAGTAGTTACATACTGGTTCCAACATGAGAAGTCCTGAGGCACATTCTTAAGATTTAAAATCTTGCAAAAATAAATGCATGTAGTATAATTCTGCTAGTGAAGAAAGAGAGTGAGAGTGTCTGCATGTGTGCTTCTGCCTGAACAGTCATGCACGGTGTGCACATCTAGACACAAAGGTCAGAGGTCAATTTTTGGATTACTTCTATCACCCTCCCTTCACTTATTTAAGACAGGGTCTTTTACAGGACCTGAAACTTGTCATTTCAGCCAGTTTGGCTGGCCAGAGAGCCCCAGAGACCACCGCCCAGAGAGCCCCAGAGACCATCCCCCCGTCTCTGCCCTGCCATGGCCAGCACTGGGGTCCACTCTTCTGTGGATGCCGAGGGTCCAAACTCAGGGACCACCCCCCCCGTCTCTGCCCTGCCATGGCCAGCACTGGGGTCCACTCTTCTGTGGATGCCGAGGGTCCAAACTCAGGTGCTTGTGCTTTCTCACAAACACTTTACCCTCTGAACCACCTCCTAGTTCTAGAAGAAATCACTTCTAAAACTAAGACATGTGGCAGTCTTCACCCAGGCACCTATGCACCCATGCACCTATGTACCCATGTGCCTGTGCACCCATGCACCCATGCACCTATGCATCCATGCACCTATGCATCCATGCACCCATGTGCCTGTGCACCCATGCACCCATGTGCCTGTGCACCTATGTACCCATGCACCTATGCACCCATGTGCCTGTGCACCTATGCACCCATGTGCCTGTGCACCTATGTACCCATGCACCTATGAACCCATGTGCCTGTGCACCTATGCACCCATGTGCCTGTGCACCTATGAACCCATGTGCCTGTGCACCTATGAACCCATGTGCCTGTGCACCTATGAACCCATGCACCTATGCACCCATGTGCCTGTGCACCTATGTACCC
>NW_022196905.1:109561381-109569228 GCF_008632895.1 Mastomys coucha
CATGTGCCTGTGCACCTATGTACCCATGCACCTATGCACCCATGTGCCTGTGCACCTATGCACCCATGCACCTATGCACCCATGTGCTGTGCACCTATGTACCCATGCACCTATGCACCCATGTGCCTGTGCACCTATGCATTCATGTGCCTCTGCACCCAAGCACCTAGGCATCTATGCACCTATGGAGCTATGTGCCCATGCACCTATGCATCCATGTGCCCATGTACCTATGCACCCATGCACCTAGGTGTCCATACACCTATGTACCTATGCACCCATGCACCTAGGTGTCCATACACCTATGTACCTATGCACTCATGTACCCTTCTCATGCACCTTTGCATGATTACTTCTGTAATAAAGGAGCTGAGAAGGTACATCAAACATGCATACACATGCATACAAAGATGTACACATACATACATGCACACACACTGACACACATGCATATACATTCACATGTGTGCACATGAATGTACTTCCTTTGGGGAAGGGAGATGGACAGAAAACTCTAAGGCTTTTTGTTCTTTGTTTCTTAAGTAGCACTTTATTTTCTGGACAAATGGATGGATTTATGACTTCTGTTCCCCCAAAAGTGGAGCAGGTTTCTACCTGCTCATTACAGAAAATACAGCAAACATTGGAAAGTTTGTTCAAACCATGCAGGGTAGCGCTCTCTCTCCTCCCTCTCTCTCTCTCTGTCTCTCTCTCTCTCTCTGTCTCTCTCTCTCTCTAAGGGAACCTCTATTTCAGTCTTTGGGAAACAGAAGGAGTTCTCTCAGCCCCTGGTATATCTTCTTGCACGTAGAGTGATGCATTTGAAAGGTGGGAGAGATAGCATGTGCCTGTATTCCCAGCAACCAGACATGATGGAGTGAGTGTTGGACACTTAGGATTTTCTTCAGACAGACAGACAGACAGACAGACAGACAGACAGTGCAGAGCCAGTTCAAATTCTGTCAGACCCATGTCAAAAAAAGAAAAAATGGGAGAATAGGAAGGAGGGAGGGAGGGGAGGAGGAGAAAGAGGGAAAGAGAGAGAGACAGAGACAGAGACAGAGACAGAGAGAGAGAGAGAGAAGGAGAGAGGGAGAGAGAGAGAGGGAGAGAGAGGGGGTGGGTGCCTTTTGCACAGAAATCTGGAGAACTCTCCAGAGGAATATCAACCACTGATTCTTTTCCCTCAAAGACTTGGCACAATATGGGCTTGACCTTCCGGAGGAGAGAGGAGGCTTCTGCGAGATGCCTGACGGGTAACAGCAGCAGCAGGCATGGACTGTGGTGTAATTGCATTCTACCCCGTCTCCTACAGTTTTCTGGGTTGGGCACCATTTGTTTCAAAGCTCCTGTCGTGTGGCCATTAAATCACCGTTTGCTCTGACAGTGTCGTTTCTGTAACACCCTGGAGGGAGCACACTGCACTGTCTCTGGGTCTGGAACACTGCCACTTGGTCATCTTGCACAACGGCCCTCGGATGCTGTCTCCAAAGGTGCTCCTTGGAGTGGCTGAATAAGGTCCCCAGATAACAGCCCCTGGAGCCCACCAGTGCTCTGTGCATTTGCAAAGTGGAATTATCCCTAAGGCTAGGGAGAGTGCCCAGTAGTACTGATTTAGGAGACCAGATCTGGCAGATGAGTGAAAAGAACACAAGGAAGCAGAGAACCCCCCCCCCAAAAAAATCCAGAATGGCTGCTCCCTTCTTGGTGAGAGATGGAAGCAAACATTTTTCAGACAGGGTCTAACTGTAGTCTGAGAAGGACGGCTGAGAAAGGGAAATCAGAAGTCTGCTGAGAACTGGGACATCAGGAGGGCGGGCCAGTACTCTGAATGGATGAGCCTGGCCAGTATTGGATGAAGCACTGCACAAGGCCTGTCCCTTGGAACAATTCATTCATTCACTTATTCATTCATTCATTCTCTCATTCATTCATTCACTCACACATTTATTCATTTACTCATTTGTTCATTTATTCACTCATTCATTCATGCACTTACACATTCATTCATTCATTCATTCATTCACAAGTTCAGCACTGGTGGCTACACTTGCTGGACTTCCTGCAAGGAGACCAACACTGAACAAGAACAGTCTCAAGATGGGGATTCGAGGAGACTAGACCTGGTGACTGTTTGCAAAGGTGCGGGCAAGGCATATGGAATTCCTTCTCCTCCCCTACCCTTTTATTTCACTGTGGTGTTCCCTGTTGGCTGGATCCAGCTGGAATCAGAAGAACAAGCAGGTGGGACTTGAAATTCTCATCCCCCTGAGGTGCTGAGCAGGGGGATGGGTGGCAAGGGGTCAGGGAACTCTTCTAGAACTTCCTTGGATCCCACTGGAGCCTGTATTTTAAACCAAACAAGTACTTTCATGCAAATCAGAAAAGACAGGACATGGCTGTGGCCCAAGGAATCAGGACACATGAGTTAACGGTAAGTGTGTGTGTGTGTGTATGTTTGTGTCTGTGTGTATATGTGTGTATGTGTGAGTATATATATATATGTGTATGTGCCTGTGTGTATGTGTGACTGTGTATGTGTGTATATGCGTGTGTGACTATGTGTGACTGTGTGTATATCCACTTGATTGGGTCAGGGGCTCAACCCACAAAATGTGACACCTCTCACCAGTGCCACTGTCCTGCTGAGGTGTCACAAGGTAGAGAATAATGGAGAACTCAGGAAGGAAGCAACTGGGCGTGTGTATGTGTGTGTTTACATGTGTGTATGTATATGAGTGTGTATGTATGTATGTGTGTGCATTTGTGTTTGAGTGTGTGTATATATGTGTGTGAGTGTATGTGAGTATATCTATGTGTGAGTGTGTGTATGTATGTGTGTGAGCATATGTGAGTGTGTGTGTGTGTATTTGTATGTATCTGTATGTAATGTGTGTTTGAGTGTGTATATGTGTGAGTATGTATCTGTGTGCATGTGTGTATGTGAGTGTGTATATGTGTGTATCAGTGTATGTATATGTGTGAGTGTATGTATGTGTGAGTGTGTGTGTGTATTGTGTATGTATCTATATGGGTGTGTGAGTGTGTGTATGTGTGTGTATGTGTGCATGTGTGTATGCATGTCCCTATCTGATTTCTCAATATTCTAAGTCCCCTCTGCCTGTCAGTCCTGCTGCCACAGAGGGTCGCCACCATGACTTAGAATAAGCAGGTGAGAGGTGACACATACACAGCCTTTCTGGAACATTAGGCATCTCGATAGTGACATGGTGACAGAGGTGGTCAACAAGGGGCTCCCAAGGAGATAGGAACAGGCTGTTCTGGTAGAACCAGCCTCCTACAGAACTTGCAGGCAGGCAGAGACCAGGGTGGACCCTCTGTGTACAGTCACTGGTGGGAGCTGCTTGGAGCTTCTCCCGGCTCTGGCTCCCTGAACTGTAATGAGCAATTTGTCTCTCAGCCTTGATCTGCTGTCAGCTGGGCTGACACTGACTCCGAGTATTAATTTCTCCTCAAGCTGTCTCACATTGCAGTCGACAGAGGGACGGAAAATAAAGTTGATGTGCTGGATTCTGAAGCCTGTCACCTTGCTGCCTTTATTAGCAGTGAAGCTGCGGGAAGAGATGAGGCCAGAGTTGTGGGAACTTCTCAAGTGGCTACTGAAGCCCAGACGGAATCATCCTTCACTTTGCAACCCTGAGCACAGTTCCCTCCCCAGCCACTCCCCTCCTCTGTACAGTTCCTCTGCTGTGTCAGAATTGTTACAGAGAGACACATGGACACCCCACATCTCTTCACCATCTTTGAGATGCTTGCATATCTCTGATATCTCGTGGGCTTTTCAGACTTCCATTTTAGGGGACTCTGTGGTCCATGGGAAAGGAAATGTATTTACCCCATTCAGGTTTAAAAAGAAGTGGGATGCTTCACGGAATCCAACGGTGGCAGACCTCAGCTAAGCCTGCTCTCTTCTGAGGACCAGCATCTTATGGTTTTCCTCTTCTCTGGCCCCTTTGTTTTCTTACACAACCTACCATGGCCATGCCAATGAGGCAACTCTGATCTGGAGATTTATTTGACCCCATACTCTCTATACTCAACGTTTATCTCTGTCAATCTTCTAAGACCCAAAGTTCTCATTCTTGGATCTTGGACAGCTGGCGTTGGATGTTTCTCACTGGTCCGATTAGCTGAGGCCTAGAGTGGGGGACATCTTCCCTGCCTCCTGCTTCGACTTCCCCCTGGAGGGGATGAAGGTTTTAAATGAGAGGTCCTTGTCATGGGTTTCTAGCTTGGGGTCTAGGCTCTTCTGCTCCTTTGCCCTGGTGGTCTTCTTTTTAGGATGGGGTGCAGGTGGGACAGAGAAGATGCATGCTGTGCTGGCTGCTTCACTGTCTCTGTGACAAAACATCATGGCCAGAAGGAATGTATGAAGGGAAGGGGTTTATCTTATCTTACAGGTTACAGATTTCACTCCTTCAACAAGAGAAGCCAAGGCCAGAACTCAAATAGAAACCTGGAAGCAGGAACTGAAGCCCAGACTTTAGAGGAACAGTGCTTAGTGGCTTGTTGCACATGGCTTGCTTGGTTTTCTTTCTTATACAACACAGGACCATCTGCACAGAGGTGAAAGCACCCACAGTGGGCTGGACCAATCCATACCAATCACTCATTAATTGAGAAGATGCCCCACAGACATATCCACAGGCCAATGTGATGGAGGTGACTCCTCCATTGAAGCTCCTTCTTCCTAGGTGACATGTTGACAAAACAAAAACAAAAACAAAAAAAACCAAAAACCAAACAAACAAAAAACCCAACAGCCAGCATGTGTGGGAAGCTTTGCTACCTAGTGCAGGGACAGTCACAAGGGCTGGCAGCTGTAAAATCAACTACTACTGAGCCTGAACATTGGATGTACAGCCTCTGTGGGATTTGGTACTGATTTTCTTGAGGTAGGAAGCTACAGGGGCATCTCCATATGGGACGTCAAGAAGTTAATTGTCATGCTGGTTCGACTTGTGGCCTCTAAGCTCCTACTCCTTCTGAATGAAGAGGACAGCTTCCCCAGGGGAGATGCCAACAGGCCAAGAGTGGGACCTTCAAGGCCACTAAGGCTTGTTTCCTCACCAACACCAGACACTCAGGACAAAGGATGGGGGTCTTAAGAGAAACAGAAGGCTTCAGGACTGAGTATTTTCTTGGTCCAACAATAGAAATATTATAGGGTGTGTGCTTTATTTAAAAATGGAGATGGGTGAGGCAGAGGAAACAAAGTGAGCCTTTTGATTTGAAAGGAAAGTGTTGCTGATTGCAGTAATGGGGAAGGGTGGCCTTTCTTTGCTGGGTGTAATCAAACCAAGTCCCCTTGATCCAGGGTACATCTGTGTTCTCCACATGCTGATCATTCACAAACAGCCCTTGGGATCTTCCTTGTGCCTGTGTCACTTCCGTGACTAATTGCTTTGTTTTTGTCTTTAAGTGGACTCATTTAAGACCATAAAGAACAAAATCCCATCATTTTCAGGAAAATAGACGGAACTGTGCAGTGCTATATTCAGACTCAAAAAAACAGAATTGCACCTTTCTTTTTCTCTGTCTCTGTCTCTGTCTCTGTCTGTCTGTCTGTCTGTCTGTCTGTCTCTCTCTCTCTCTCTCTCTCTCTCTCTCTCTCTCTCTCTCTCTCACACACACACACACACACACACACACAAACCATCAAACAAGAGGACTGTTTAACAGTTGAGGCTAGAGAAGTAGCTGGAGAACACCCATTTCAGGCCACTCACAACTGTCTGTAACTCCAGGTCCAGAGGATCTGATGCCTTCTTCTGGCCACCATGGGCTCCTGTACTCCCATGCCTATACTCAACACACAGAAACACACATGAATTTTAAGAACTACTCTGAAGATAAAGACTTGCTCAGGAGACAAGCAGGGGTAAGGATGGGGAGCAGAAGATGGAACCAGGGACTGAACACAGTCCAAACTCTGAATGTACTATCCATCATTATGAAACTTATCGCTTTGTACAATGAGCACATACTAGTAAATTTTTTTTAAAACCGATAGAAGGAGAAGCAATGCCAATGCTGTATGGTTATGAAGAAAACCATCATTGGCAGGAGCAGAAAGGTATAAGAGAAGACTAAACCGTAAGAGACCAACAGTACCCTTTGCTTACAGCCAGACGCTGGCCTGCATGGGCTCTGAGCTCAAGGCCTGCTGGTGCATTGTTAAGAGGCAGGTGCTGAAGATCAAACTGACCACAGGCAGAGGTACTCTGCTTTATGTCATGAAAAGGACAGAGGGAATTTAAAATGTATTGTTTATCAGTTGTGAGATTCACGTTGCAAATTTGTGTAACACTGAAACGCCTCTTGCTCGCTGCTATCAACTGTGCTGGGACCTTGCTCCCCACTGAGAACACTACAACCATCAAGTTCTACATTTGGTGAGGGAAGACCTCTTTGCTATCTCTTGAGTTTTTGTTGTCCTTTATTGCCAAGAGTTAATCAATAAATGCTAGTAAATGTTTAATGACCTGCTTTCCAGAGAAGAAGAGCAGGAAGAAGAAGGGGAAGAGGAGGAGGAGGAGGAGGAAGATGAAGAGGAGCAGCAGCAGCAGCAGCAGAAGCAAGCCCAGTTTACAGGGCTTGCCAATCCCCCTGGTGTAAACACTCTCTTCATGGTTGCACTGGCTGTACCACCTGGATGGGTGTAGTGGGTTCTCAGGAGTCAGCGGGAGCCGTTTTCTGCATGGCTTGTCCCAACAGCCCTGGTTATTCTCTTCAGAGCATAAAACAAAGCTGGCTCCTGTAGATCAAGATAGAATGCTTGCAACATCTCCAGAAAGCTCTTGAGCTCTTTAGCCATCTCTAGAGGATCAGTGTTCGTGAGGAGTGGCCTAGGTCTCCAATATTCCCAGCTTTTGTCCATGTTCTCTCTGGGCCCATTTCCAAGGTGGAAATGTTGCCATCTCTTCTCATATGTTGCCAGTCACTGGGATGAAAGCTTTACTTTTTTCAATCTGTGTACTGGCTGGTTTTGTGTGTCAACTTGACACAGCCTGGAGTTAGCACAGAGAAGGGAGCTTCAGTTGGGGAAAGTGCCTCCATGAGATCCAGCTGTGGGGCATTTTCTCAATTAGTGATCAAGGGGGTAGGGCCCCTTGTGGGTGGTGCCATCCCTGGGTTGGAAGTCTTGAGTTCTATAAGAGAGCAGGCTGAGCAAGCTAGTAAGGAACATCCCTCCATGGCCTCTGCATCAGCTCCTGCTTCCTGACCTGCTTGAGTTCCAGTCCTGACTTCCTTTGGTGATGAACAGCCATGTGGACTAAGCTGAATAAACCCTTTCCTCCCAAACATGCTTCTTGGTCATGATGTTTGTGCAAGAATAGAAACCCTGACTAATACAATCTGTGCAGGGAATTTAGACCCCAGAGGAGCCTGCCTGGCTTTAAAGTTGAGATACAAGTCCCCCGCTCTGGTAGCTTTTGTGAGTTGGTTCAGAATAACGACCACCCTGCAAGCTTCTGCAGTCTCCACAAGGCAGTGGGCATGAGTCTCTGTGCCTGGCTGTGGTGGGCCAATCTCCATCCATCAGGGCTGATGCAGAGTTCACTCCACATGCTTTCCAGAAAACTCTCATCTGAATAAGATTTCTCTGAGGTCCTACTATGTGCCAGTCACTGTATGCTGATCCCAGTGTCTATTTCATGGAACCATGATAAGGATTAAGTAAGACTTGAAACCACCATGGAACCCCACACAAAGCCTACGACAGGGCTCTGTGCCCTCTGGTTTCCCTGTCAGCAGTTTGGTGACAGTGAGGCTGCCAGTGGCTCCCGGCTATTGGCTATTCTTCAGCCCAGTCCCACCCTCCT
>NW_022196905.1:109569238-109595062 GCF_008632895.1 Mastomys coucha
TTAAGCTTAATTGTGAGTGACTTGCAGGATGCTCCTCACGGGATGATTTCACGTAAGGCATGATGTTGGCATGTGCGTTTCATGATCTGTGGCCATCTGCATCAGCTATTTTTAGCATGCTAGTGAAGGTTGGGCAAGGGGTCTCACTGTGTATCTCTGTATCCTCTTTCCTTGCCTCTCCTCAATACTGTCCAATACAACAGAGCCAGGCAGAGTTAAGTGGTGGTCCTAAGCTGACCCTGCTCCCTGGTCCTGCACCCACTGAAATGAGTTGGCTTTGGGCTACTGGTTGTCACCAATCTCTCAAGTCTGTGGCTTGTCTGGTGTGTGCAGAGCCAAGGTCCCATGCATGGGTTTGGCACCCAGCACATGTCCATTATAGCTTTGGCCTGAGCAGGAGGCTCAGTATGTCATGTGATCTAGCTTTGTGTCTTGAGGACTTTGGCAGATGGAATCAATTTGAGCAATTCTCTTGTCAACTTATTGGAGAGGGAGCAAAGGTAGGCTCTGTCCTGGGAGGCGGGACAAGAGCATGGACCAGCCTCTCGGAGGCTGAATGGCCTAACACCCAGTTATGGAATGGTTCCGAGCCAGTGTGTCTGAAGAACAGGGCAGATAACAACTCTCTCAGAGACTTGGTGTGAGATTAATGGAGGCCTTCTGCACAGTGCTGGCATGTAGCAGACTCTTCTTTATGCTTCCTGGCCACACACCCTGGAGCTAGTTATGGTTATCATGGGAGAAAATGGGCAGAGATAAAGTGGACAGGCTTTGGGGCTGACCTGTCCTGGGTTTGATTCCAAGCTCACTTGTTGTGCATCAAATCAAAGCAGGGGTACAGAGGGGACCCCACCAGGTGGTCACTATACCGATATCTAACTTATTATTTATGCATGTTTATGTGTCTGTGTGTACATGCACATGTGTGGCTGTGTGCGTTTGCACACATGGAGGGATGGAGGTGGATGCTAGGTGGTTCCCACAATTGCCCCCACCTTATTTTTTGAGAAAGGGTTTTTCATTGAACCTGGAGTGAACCAATTTGCCTGTACTGACTGAAAAGCAAGGCTCAGGGTTCCCCATCTCCCTCTCTCTAGCCCTGCAACTGTTAGTGTGTCCTAACACACCTAGCCTTTACGTGACTGCTGGGGATCTGAACTCGGGGCCTCAGACCCAACATGAGGACCTGTATTCAAGGGTTGCAGCACTGGGATGGCTGAGAGCCACTGGTGGATTGGGACCCCCTTACACTGCTTCTGTTCTGTGTCTCCTTGAAGCTCTCATGAAAGTAGCTAATACACTATTTCTGACATTAATTAACCTCTCCCCATGCCTCCATCTTTTCATCTGTGAGATGGGTTGCTAACAGCATTAAGCCTTATAGGTTGGGCCCTTCATGGCTTCCCCTGAGGGGGTGTTACACTAATATTTTAGCACATTTAGGCACCACAATGACCCAGGGGCCTGGGTGTTAGCTCTCCCTCCAATGAAAGGGAGACCTTGAGATTTTAGTCCCAAAGCCTGTAAGTCCAGCTGCTGCCGCCATCATCTCTGCAGGATCAGAGCGGCTTGGTGAGCTGGCATCCTATCCCGAGTGAAATGCTTGGCATTCAACCAGGAGCAGAAAGGAGATGGAATTCTTTGCCACAGAAACCGTTATTGCTTCGGGGGGGGGGAGATGGAGGTGGAGCAGGTTCACGGAACACTAGGAGCTCAGTATGCTTACACTGAAGCCTGCCTGGACAAGAGATTAAGTGTGGGATAGGCGGTCAGTCCCCAAGGTGCTCAGGCAGAACCAGTGTCCTGTGCAAAAACATCTGGATGCTTAGAAATGGGCCACACCAATTTTTGTTGTTAATGAGAAAGAACACCTGGGATAAAGCTGGACCTTTTTCATTTAACTGGACTCAACTGAGACCCCTTTATACAGTTTTATAAATAGTTATTAGGTTATGTTACATATGCTGATGGGTTTCACTATGAGGTTGTCACAGATCTATATAATCTATTTTGAGCATATGCATCCATTACCCCCCACCCACTGACCCCCCCTTTTCTTCCTATCCAGCCGGAGACTCTATAGCTTTTGCCTCTTGGTGTGTGTGACCCTAAGAGTTTAACTAGGGTTGGTCACGGGAGAGGGGATGCTTACAGGAGCACGGGCAACCACAGAACAAAATCTTTCTCCTCTGGCCACCATTAGCTGCCTAGAGACCCTCAGTGAAAGGGTGGATCTCATGAGCGGTGCCCTCCACTACCACGACAGGAAGTAGACCAGCTTTGTGGTAGGTCTTGTGACTGTGTGCTCAGCTCCTGAGCTCACAGGTGCCTGGAAGACAGTTCTACAACACTCTTTCCCGCTCCCAGCTTTTACTTTCCTCTCGTTCCCTCTTCAGCTTGTGGCCCAAACCTTGGGGGGGGGGGGAGGTGACATACACATCCCACTTGCTCAGGTTTTTCATGGTAGAACTGGAGTTTGAGATTTCAGCAGTGGGGTTCCAGCTGCATCATAGTTGTTCATCTCTGAAATAAACTCCCCCCACACTGTTCTAGGCACAGAGGCCCTCAAGGCCATGACTGGGAACCCGGCTGCTCAGGGAAAGTGTCTCTCTGTGGCAAGGGAAGCCGAGTAGATAAAAATTCACACCTTCACATGAGGAAATGATGCTCAGAGGGGCTAAGGAACTTAGCCACAGGCGTATTTTCTGAGGCAGGCCCTCTCACTGAACTGGGAGCTTGGCCATCTGGCTTAGACTTGCTGGCCAATAAGCCTGAAGCCTTCTGCCTGTCTCTACCTCCTGAGCACTGGTTTAACTGGCACGTACCAGCCACCATGTCTAGCTTTTTATCTAGGTGCAGGAGGATCCGCATTCAGGCCCTGTGTTTGCAAAACACTTTAACGACTGAGCCATCCTGCTAGGGTTAGCCTTCTGTTGACCGTGAACTCATGATCCTCCTGCCTCAGCTCCCTGACAGCTGGAGTTGTGGGCATGCACCAACACTCCTGGCATGGCGGTCTTTCTCTTACCCTTTGAGGAAAGAGAGACCCTGGGGCTGGAGTGCACAGCTGCTCTGTGTACGTGTTGAGTTTTTTGTTTTTTGTTTGTTTGTTTGTTTTTCACAGACTCTGAAGGATAGTTAGGAATGCCTCTGAGATCCAGGTGGGGAAATCCTCAGGCTCCAGAAGAACCAACAACCTTGTAAACCTGGGGTTCTAATTTGCTCTGATTGCAAGGGCAGTTGCTATGGCTGATGTATGGGCGGATGAGTAGCCTGACCGTCTGTCTGTCTGTGCTCCCCTCCCTCACTCTCCCTCTTCCCCTCCCTCCATCCTCTACCTGTCCCTTCCTTCATCCATCCACGCTCTACCCGCTCATCCTTCCCTCCATCCTTCCATGCCCCACCCACCCACTCCCCTCTCTCCCATGAATCATTTCTTCAGCTCAGCTCAGGAAACAGGTTGGAAGCAGAAGTTCAAGATTTAGACATGGAAGCAAATGCTCTCCAAACCCTGCTCACACAAGCAGCAGGCACAGAACCATCTAGAGACCCGGTGAGGTTTTTTGGAGTACGAACTGTCCTGAGTTCCTAATTCCCACATAGAGAGAACCTGGCCTGATGCAATGGCTGTCCATGAACAAGGGTGAGGATATACATTTTAAAAACTAGGATCTTGTAGGGAGAGCCAGTAGGTCTGGTGGCTAAGAATAAAAAATTCCAGGGTTCACAACATCAAAACTGCTCACATGTTCCAAACCAGACTTTGAGAGAGAGAATGGTTTTGACAGAAGTCCCTGGTACTTACAGGCTGAGGTTGTTCTGACTTACGCCTGCATAGCACCCTTCAAGCCTGAGGCTGCTGATGCAGGAGATGAGCCTGGAAGACTAAGTACCAGGCTCCTTCGGCTGGCCCTGCAGAATAGTCTGAAGGCGTCCTGAGAGGGACCCTTTGTCACCCATCCAACTGTGACATGCGTTTGGGGATCATTGCCTTGTAAATGAGGTACGAGGTGTCACCTCTGTGAGGTACATCTTCTCTCAAGCAAGCGCGATGTTCTGTCCCCTTTCCTAAGCCTGAGTGAGCATGGCAATTCATTATGGTGACAACCTGAGCCTCTGTCCCAGACACCTGGCGCGTCATGGGCATTGGGAGACTTGGCCAAGAATTTAATAACAGTACAGTGATTTTATTTGAGACGCTTTCCTTAACTCATTATGGAGTCTGTGGCTTGGAGAGAGGAATTGAACTTGAAAAATTGATTGTATTATTTGTGACAATCTGAGAGCAAGGGTGAAGTGGGGGACTGGACCAGAAGTCTGACAGGTTCCAGCAGGCTGAAATGGGACGAATGGCCATTCCCCCAGCTGGGCTTTAAGCTCACCTGGGGGCGGCAGGACATTTGTGTCCTTGTTCTCTCAATGATTTTGCTCACTCAGTGTTTCCTAAGTCTTAAAGACATTTAAATCTGAACTTCTTGCATTTAGAAACTGGGCTCTAGGTGACCCACACACTTCACAATACCCTAGACAGGCCTCTGAACCCCCTTTTAATCACACTCATTCATTCAACAACCGCTTGTAGCACTTGCTCTGTGCCACCACTGTGTTGGAAGCCAGGATCAGCAGACACTACCAATCAATCCCCAATTGCTCCATTTATTTTTGTAACAACCCTATGAGGTATGTTCTGTTACTGTTCTCAGTTTATGAATGGGAATGATATGGCTCAGAGAGGCAGAGTAACCTGCTTGTGGTTGCACGGTGAGAAACTCATCCACAGTCTTGTAAAGTTTTTAGATTTTTGTATTTTGTCTTATGTATGTGAGTGTCTGCCTGTCATGTGGATATATGCAACATATGCACCACCTGAGTGCCTGGTGCCCACGGAGGTCAGAAGAGAGCACCACACTCCCAGAACTGAATTTACAGAGGGTTGGGAGCTGCCATGTGGGTACGGGGAACTCTACTTGGCTCTCTGCAAGAACAAATGCTAACCACTGAGCCATCTTTCCAGTCCTTCCCCTGTGGTCTTACCACCTCTTGTCAGCCTTTGTCTGGCAAGGGCAATTCCTGGGAGCTTGAGGCAGCTGCAAGGGTTAGTCTGGCTTTATTTGTTCCTAGAGCCTTAGAGCCTTTCCCACAAAAAAGTGGTGAGCATTTAGTAACGCCAGTGTGTGAATGTGTGTAAGAGTGTAGAGGGTATGTGCGTGTGTGTGTATGTATATGTGTGTGACAGAAAGCATGTATGTGTGAGAGTGTGAATATGAGGCTACGTTGTGGGAGAGCATGTATGTGTGTGAACTTCTGTGAGCATGTATGTGAACATAATGTGCATGTGTGAGCATGCGTAAGAGAGCATGTGTGTGTGTTTAACATGTGTGAGCATGTGTGAATGTGTATGAGCATGTGTGTATCACAGAGAACACATATGTGTGAGAGAATTTGAGCACATGTTGTGAGAGAGAGCATCGTGTGTGTGTGTGTGTGTGTGTGTGTGTGTGTGTGTGTGTCAATGCCACAGAACCAGATGAAACTCCCCCCATCCCATTCCAGCTGCATACCCTTTGCAGGCAATTTCCCCTTTCTAGGGAACAGGAGACTGGCCAGGAGACAGACTCAGCCCTCCTTGCCTTGTAAATCTTTCCAAAATCTCCACCTCAGGTCCTTGCTCTCCAAATATGGTGACTTCTCAGGCTTCAGCCTAGGCGAGGAGTGCCCCATATAAGGTCAGACTTGGAGCTTTCATCCTGTGCCAACCTGCCAGGCTGGATCTTCTCTCTGGTATGCCTGCTCTGTAGCCTCCAGGAGCCAGGCAGTCAGGGACCCCAGTGTGGGGACTACCTCACCCCATTACCTAGCTCTCCCAAAAAAACAGGCTGCTCATTCCCTTGCCCACTTCCCTTCTTTCTGGGATGAGAGGAAGCAAGGAGAAGGAAGAGGAGTCGGAAGTGATGAGAGGATCACAGGTGGCAGAGGCACGATTAGTGCCAATTAAATTTGAGGCATGAAAAGCAAGATGGCGGGGAACCCACGCTCAGCTGCTTTACCTGGGGCTGTGTTCATTACATGCAGGAGTCGTCATGGAAACCTAAAGTTTGGACATTCATAAGCACCTGGTAATTATGTGAAAAGCTCCCCAGAGCTGAAAAGAGGGCAGGAGGGACTGGGCTCCACCAACTCTGCTAGAGTTCAAAGTCAAGGAGGCCGATGCCATCTTCAGTAGCTAATGATGACAGACTCAATTCCAGGTGCATTTTTCAATTCCAGGTGCATTTTCATGGTCACAGGCCCAGGGTTTGAAAGTCTGAAGGTGCATGCTGTAAGGCATAGTACCGCCCTCTGCTAGTCTCACGTGTCTGAATATAGGCCCCTGGTTGGCTATTTTTTGTCAACTTGACACAAACCTGGGAGTCACCTGGAAGCGGGAACCTCAGTTGGGAGAATGCCTCCATCAGATTGGCCTGTAGGCAAGTATGGGGTCGGGGTGGGGGTAGATTTTCTTGATTACTGATTGATGTCTGAGGGTCCAGTCCATCGTGGGTGATGCCACCCCTGGGCAGGTGGTCCTGGGCAGGCAGGATGATGGAGACCTAGGGGGAGAGCCAGTAAAAGCAGTCTTCCTGCTTCAGGTCCTGCTTCCCAACTTGAGCTCCTCTCCTCACTCCTGTGATGGAGACATCCCTTTCCTCCCCTGGTTACTTTGGGCCAGTGTGCATCACAGCAGTAGGAAGCTCACTGGCACACTGACAGGGCTGGGGATGCTTGTGAAGGCTGTGGAGTCTTCAGTACTCGGAGCCTCACTGAAGCGAAAGGATCACTGGGAATGGGCCACAGGGCTGCTGAGTTGGTACCGCCCACTTCCTGCCACCTCTTGCTTCTGGTTCCGGAAGATGTGAGAAGTCCTGCTACACACTGCGGATAGTCACCTGTGCATTCCTGGGAGCACATGTGTGTGCACGTGTGTGCGCGCCCCAGCCAGAGACAAAATCACTTTCTCCTTTAGACAGGGTATCTCACCGGGACAGGAGGGCTGGTTGACTCTACTAAACGGCCAACCAGCCCCACACCCAGGGAGCCTCCTGTCTCTGTACCTAGATTCTGAGCCTGTGCAGGGATCTGAACTCCGTTCCTAAGGCTTGCTAATGGCTGAGCCATTTCCCTGGTTCCTTGATCCCACCTTCTTTTAAACCCTTGCCTTTGACCATGAACAAGAACAGAAGCAAAACTGAATAAAACCCCAAGGCCCACGTGTTGCTTTTACAGACTGAGAGGCCAGTCAGGCCGGTGCTGGTGAGCCTCTATGTCTGCTTCTGAAGGCTGAGCTGCTGGTGAGGGCAAACAGAACGTCTGCAGAGATACTTACTTGGCTGTTTCTGGCTCATCCAGCAAATGCTGTCTGTGTACATTCAGTGGTTAAATTATGGGCCAAGGGCATGTCACTGGCTCTATGCTACCACAATCCTGCCAATGCCCGACCCCAGCCCCAGTCAGCTTAATCAGGATTGGCCTCAAGTTTGGGTCCTGCTGCAACCACCCATGGCACTGCCCGAGGGAGATGGGTTGCCTCATCTTCCTGGGTCTGGCCCCTCAATTATCAAATGGAGCTTAACAAGGTCTTCACAGTTGTTCCGAGGATTCAATGAAATGATATGCTGAGATCTGCCTGTCACAATACCTGCCTCCCCGTGTGGACATTCAGCGAAGTGTCAGCTTCCATCTGTTTTCCACCACTGCAGAGTTTTTTGCACGCCTTGGGGCATGCCTTAACCTTCCCCTCATTCTTTCCTGCCCCCCCACCCCCCACACCCTATTCTCTTCTCCAGGCTTCCTCTGGAGCCCTTCCTGAAGCACTGGGTGGATCACCCTTCCAGCTGTTTGCTCCCATGGCAACCTGTGCCCGCTCTTTCCATCCCGCTCACCCTGCTTGGAATGGATTCTCCGACAGGAGTCTCTGCTCCTGGGCTTCTGGCTTACATCAGGGCCGAGACCCTGTTCTGTTCACCAGTGTGAGCATCCTACATAGGAGGCACCAGCAAATGGCTCATAGCATTTTTTTAGATTTTAAAAAGGAAGGACAGGAGGGGGGGCTCAAACTCAATCAGCAGGCGAATGGAGAAAGTCTGGTATGTTCACAACCCCGAGTACAATTTAGAAATAAAAGCAAGCACAGTCTGACATGCTTGTTCACATGGGTGGGGTTCAAACACATGTGGGATGGGAGAAGCAGCCACAGAAAAGCATGGACCATAACAATCACATCACTCGAAGACATGGATCTACAGTCATACAGTGTGGCTGGTGTCTGGCTGAGGTCAGGGGAGGCGGCAGATCTTGAGGTTTACAAGTACTCTGTATTGGGTTGAGTGGTAATTACACGGGCACATGTAAGGTATGGTAATCCCTGCTTAAGCTGCAGGACTCAGCTTAAGTGTGTGTGTGTATTGTGGTGGAAATTATAGTTTGAAAAGATGGTTACGAATGACTGGATTGGGGCTGGGGAGATGGCCCAGGGTAAAATGCCTGCTGCACAGGAGTAAAGGCCTGATTTCAGATCCATGTTGGCCATGTAAAAGCTGGGCATGGTGGGCACAGGTCTGAAACCTTAAAGTGATGGGACAGCGATGGGACAGAGGTGGGACCATCCTCTGGGCTTGCCAGTCAGTCCAGGTCTCCACAAACTGGTAAGTTTTGCTCCAAGAGACCCTGTGCTTCCTGCAAAAACTTAAGAAGGCAGAAAGTTCTAGGGAGAGACACCTGATGCTGACTTCTGGCCCTCCAAACACGCATGTGCACCTGTGCACATCCAAGTACAAATAAACACATACATACACTCATACACATTCACACACACATACAAACACACACACTCAACACACACATTCACACACATATACAAACACACACACATTCACACTCACATTCACACACATTCACACACATTCACACACATTCACACACACACATACAAACACACACATTCACACACATATACAAGCACACACACTAACATTCACACTCACATACATACAAACACACACTCACACATATACACACATATACACATATACACATACACACCCACACACATACAAACACATACTCACACATATACACATATACACATACACACATACACACATATACACACTCATACACATTTACACACACACATATACACACATATACACATATACACACTCATACACATTTACACACACATATATACATAGTCACAAACACACACTCACACACATGCACACTCACACAACACATATACACACTCATGCATTCACACACCTATACACTCATACACATGTATGCACACATATACACACATACAGTCACACAAACACACAATACACAGTCACATACATATACACATATACACACTCATACTCACATTCATCACAAATACACTCACATACATGTACACTCATACACATACACACTCATACACACATGCTTACATATACACACTCATACTCACATTCCCACCCACTCACACACATACACACTCACACACAAATAACGAATACACATGTACACACACATATATACACTACACACATACACATATATACGCAGTCACATAAACATACATACACACACTCACACACACTCATGAACACAAACATGTACACTGCGTTCTCCCCGCCCCTGACAAAACAGATTAATAGAACAACAGTAAGAACAACCGGGAAAGCCTGGAGAAGGTCACCACACTGAAACCCCGACAGCTCAGCACTGAGGTTTCTGAGAAAGAGGGAGTGTTAGAGGGGCACTTATTTTCCTAGTAAGACAGATGGGGGTGGGAGATAAATAGCAAAGACTTGTAATTTCAAAGTTGCTGGAGAGATGTGGAGGCAGAAGCCCAAAGGAGAGAAAATTCCAGAACAAGGAGTATTTAGAAACTATAAAACAAATGCACAAAACAACTGAATGGCACCTTTAAAGAAATGCTATACCAAAGACCCCTCCCCCTGCTCACCATAGTCCTACGGTTGTCAGCAAAGGAAAGGCTTTTTCAGACTGGCGGAAAGAGTGAAGGATTTTCTTAACACAGCACTTATGGGACACGGGCCTGTTTAGCCCAGCAGGCAGGTTCCAGCCAGTCAGGGTTTTCTGGTTGACCTCTCTGCCTCATGATTTGCTGGCAGATGTAAGCCCCTCCCACTCCTGCTGTCACCCTCTGCTCCTGCCTTTGTGAATGCTACAATATCTTCCACTCTTTGAAGATGCAAACTAAAATGGGCCCTTCCCCTCCAAACTGCATCTGTCACAGGTGGTCTGTGTCTGTGATATGGTCGGATGACCAGAGGCATCTTCCAGGGGTGAATCTTCTGAGAAACCAGATGCCAGACCGCCCCATCCTTCTTCCTCCATGCAGAGCCCTTCAACAGGTGAACAATGAGCCACCAGCGGCATCCTCCTGTAGTCAAACCTTTCCTCTCCTAAGCCTTTTCTGTTGAGTGCTTGATTACAACAACGTAAAAATAGCTAATGCAGTGAGCGACCGAGAAATGGCTGTTGGCTGGGTGATCATTAATGGCAGCCTCTATTCCAAGGACAGGCAGGCAGTGTGTGGTGAGGGCCATGACTGTAGTGCCCCAAAGGGTTGGAGAGAGATCATGAGAGAGTCAGAGATAGCCTCTTCAATGGATCTTGCAGTGGGTGTACTGATGCACACCTTTGATTCCAGCAGTCAAGAGGCAGATTCATGTGAGTTCAAGGCTAGCCTGGTCTATCTAGTGAGTTCCAGGAAAGCCAAGGCTATACATAGTGAGACTGTCTCGGAAAAGACGATGAAAGAAAGAGAACTTGCTGATCTATCTTGCCTCTGGACCCAACAAAATACTTAGGAGTTTAGAACACAAATAAGTACCAACACTTAGTCTGGGGACCCACCCTGGAGACTCAGAAGGACCAGGATAGCCTAGTTACCCAAGGCTACCTCAAGTAGGGACTAACTTTAGCCCTGTTTTGCAGATAAGGACACTGAGGTTCTAAGAGCTCCTTTATTCATCTGGGAGACTCTAAAGGCAGGCCTCCTGGTGTACCCAACATGAGCCCATCCTTCTAGCTGTGTTGAATAAGAAGTGGGTCAGATGCCATTGAAGGCTGCTTTGTAGCTTTCTGTTAGGGTTGGGCTTGAACTGTCACCTACTGGCTCAGCTCCTGTTTGGCACGCTTGACGCACACTCTCCCTCTCCCACCCCAAGTTGGTGAATCTGCTTTAAGAAGATTTAAGTGGAGCCTTTCGGAGGTGGGGCCCATCCCGGGGGTGGGCATAGGTGGTTCCACAGACCCAGTTTTGAGGGCACTGTCTGATTTGTCATGCCCTCCCTGTTGTGGTGGAGGAACTCTCTCTGAAATTGGGAGCAGAAACTTCCCCCTACCCTTAGGGCCGATTCTGCTGATTTTGCCCTGGGGTTTTGGCCACAATAAAATGTAGAACTAGCTCATTCCCTTCATCAGTCCTTTGAAGAACTGAGGAGAGCCGATCAACTGGTCAGTTCAGAATGACTGCCCTGCTTTTCAGAACCCAGGAGAGGATTCTTTCTTTTGGTCTCTGTTGGCTTCCATTCTGCACAAAGTTAGTGCCCGAAAACTTCCTGACCCCAAGGAGAAGCACAAGGCCCCTGGGTGAGCTTGCGCCCCACCCCACCCCTGCCTGAATCCACTGAGCCTGCGGCACCTACTCCCACCCTCAACCCCAAAGTCTGTGCTATGCTTCACTGGGAACCAGGCTGTATAAAATGAAGAAATTATCTGCAGGAACACTGCCTGGTCTACTTCGATGCCTTGTGACCAAGTTCTTTATCAAAACCCCCTCCCATCCCTCATCAGGCAGCTCCCTGGGAAGCCCTGCACTCTGGGCGGTGTTCTGAAGGAAATCTCCTTGCTCCAAGCAGAAAGGCAACCTTCAGCAAAGGGCCACTGATGCCAAGGAACTCAGAAGCCAGGCTCTTCCCTGAGACCACAGGCTTGTGGCCTTGTCCTTCCCTGTTGAGATGTATACCTCTCTGTTATCAGTCTTGCCTAATGATCTATTTACCCGAGGTACACGGTTACAGACAGATGCCCACCACAGTCTTGGGCAGACAAAAGGGCATTCATGCATCTGAGAGATGGGGACGGGGTTGCTTAGCAGTTGGACGGAAACACTGGTTCCTTTGTCCAAATGGCCAGCTGGGGTTCTCTATCTCTCCTCTTTTTAAACATATGAGATTATTGAAATAATTAACTAAGCTAATTAAGTTAAGAGAAGAAAAGGGATACATAATGTATTGTTCTTCATTGTTACAATGACATGGGAGACAAAGGAGGCGGGGTGAGAAAGGGAAGGAGGGGGAAGGAGGGAGGGGGAGAGAGAGAAAGACAGAGAGACAGAGATAAAGAAAGGGAGCGAGGGGGAAGGAGAGAGAGAAGGAGGGGTGAGAAAGGGAGGGAGGGGGAAGAAGGGAGGGAGAAAAAGAGAGACAGAGAGACAGAGAAAGAGGGTGGGGGTGGGAGGGAGAGAGAGATTGATATAAGATTGAAGGCTCAGCTCTCACACTCCCGGGAAATAAACACAGCCTTTTGCTTCCTGAGAAGCAGCACATTCCTATTTCTCTGACTCAGGGCTGGGGGCCACTGGCTCCTTAGGTGGCACTTGGCCTCAGCCCAGCATCCCCTCTCTTCCATCCAGGCCCCTGCTGCAGATTAAGCCTAGTCCTTTTATGCCCCAGAAGAGGCTGTTGTTCTTCCCAAGCAGACAAGGGCCAGATGAAGATATAGAAAGGAAGGAAGTGGGCAGTCTGTGAGGAGTCACATGTGGTTAGAGTCCTGTGGTCAGGGTGGCTCTCTCTCCACGTGCCGGTCCCTTCTCCTGAGGATGACACAGACTGGGAGAGCAAAGTTGGAAACTGAATTTGGAGAAACTTAATAAAACAAAGTCAAGCCTCCGCCCCAAGGGGACCGGTGGCAGTGAGCATCCATAGGGAGTAGGGCAAGGGTGGGGATGGGGCATGTGGGTGTTTGCGGGCAGGCAGACCTGGTTTTGAGGGTTGATCTCTCCCTGAACAGTGGACCTCTGTCTTAATCATGGCCAAGGAAACTCTTATTAAAAGGCAGCGTTTAATTGGAGCTGGCTTACAGTTTCAGAGGTTTAATCCATTGTTGTCATGGGGAGGAGAACATGGCAGCACACAGGTAGACTTTGGTGCAAGAGAGGTAGCTGAGAGTTCTATATCTGGATCCACAGGCATCAGGGAGAAAGAGCCACTGGGCCTGGCTTGAACTTTTGAACCGTCAAAGCTCACCCCCAGTGACACACACTTCCTCCAGCAAGGCCGCAGCTCCTAATCCTTCTCAAGTAGTACTGCTCCCTAATGACTAAGTATCCAAATACCTGAGCCTAGAGATAATGTCTCTTGCTCACATGGTATGACGCTTTGCTGCCTTGGTACACAGGAAGAGAAAGGACAGGCTCTGCGGCAGATTAGTTTGAGGTGCCACAGGTGGCAGACTCAAGCACAGCGAGATGGAGCACTTTGCATGAGTCTCTGAGGTCACTGCAGAAGAATGGACCCACAGGCCTTGGCTATCCTGAGGAGGTAAGCAGGTGGACTGGGAGGGAGGGAGAAGTGATTGATTGCCCCCACACCAGCTTCTATGATGCTGGGCTGTGACCACAGAGCGAAGGAAGCAAGGACCATACAGGGAGAACCCTGCATCTGGGGGCCGGTGAGCTATCTTCCAGCACCTCCAGCTGGGAAGACAGGGGCAGGCTAGAGATTCTTCTGGGGGATGAAGAATGGAAGCTATTTGGTCAAGGCACTTCTCTTCAGCAGTGTGTCAGTGAGAGTGAGCAGTGTGCCTCTTCATGGCCCAGAGCTTTGTGACAGGAATGTGTGCCTTACTGATGGCTTCGACGCTGGGGAAAATGTCTTTGCCATCTACATGAGTGATTAATTGTTTAGGTTTTCCCAGTGGGGTGGGACCTCATGGCTGATTCCCTGTCCCAGGGTGATGATGAGCTCAATCCTGGGGCAGTCATGCTACACACACACACATCCCATTACGTGGGAGCAGAGGTAGTTTGACAAGGGGAACGGAGTCCAACAAGAAAGGGTGACAGGGATGGGTATGGCCAAGATATATCATGCGCACACATGAATAAAGCACAACGAAGCCCATTATGATATATATTTAACATATGCTAAAAAATAAGGAAGAATCAAGGTTGCCTGTGTCTGCTCCCACAGACCCCACGGGCTGGCCCCCAACTCGCATGGTCCTTCCATCCCATGGTGAGGAAGCCGGGTTGATGTTCTCCTAGCTTCCTCAGTGGCTCCCCCAAGCCTTGAGTTGCCTCCTTTAAAAGGTCTATAAATATCTGAGAGAGTCTTGATTAGCAGACGACAAGTTCCGCTAATAAGCACGGGAACATAGGTGACAACCTGCGCTAATTACCGTTCGGGCACTTGCTTCAAGGGCTCTCAGGAAGGGAACATCGCCGGCTGCATTACCCTTTTGGCACCTTCTCCTGCATACACATAAAGCAAACAGCTGGGGAGCCGTCATTTCTGGAAATGTCAGCTCCTAAACATTCTTAATTCTTGGTATTTGTGGGTCACTGGCTTTGATCCCTACACGGCAACAGAGAGAGGTGATTGCCCCCAGAGAGCACTTCCTATACACCAGGGATGTTTCTGAGCATTATGTTGTCAGCCCTTCCAATAAACCAATCAAGTAGGAACTGTTACTGCTTACATGGGGGAGAGGAGGAGACTGAGGCACAGGGAGTCACTTGCCCATGAGGGTGGTGATGGTTGATCCTGACTGGGAGACACACTTCTGGGTGTTTCTGTTGACAGTGTTTCCTGGGAGGGGTGACTGAGGAGGGAGGACCTCTCTTCACAGTGGGCAATCTGAGTGGGATTACAGGTAGGGCAATGTTTGCTTCACAAATGAAGCCCTAGGTTCCATCTTTAGTACCCTGGCCACCCCCAACCCCCCACCCCCAGAAGAGGTCCACGGAATCAGCAGTGTCTCCTGCTTGCCAGTGGGGAGCCTTTGTTTTCTTAGAGACTCCAGTCTCTGGCTTTTTAACATGGAAGAGACACAGCAGCTGCACCCTCTACCCCACAGGGAGCTTCTGGACCTTCACGGATAGATTGGTACTATTTAGACATCCAGCTACATGGATGGAACTGAACTGGGTGTTTACTATTCCAAAGTGCAGCTAGCCATTCTGGGCTTTCCAGACCCTGTTCTGTAAAGGCTGCTCTAATAAATCCTTCTGTGGTATGTATCCTGGGCCCTGAAAGTCGACTCCGCTGTTAAGAGTGCTTACTGCTCTTGTAGAGGACCTGGGTTCTGTTCCCAGTACCCACAGTGGGCAGCTTATTGCTGCCTGTAACTCTACTTTCAGGGGATTCGGTCTGGGTGCCCTCTTCTGGCCTCTAAGGGTCCCTGCACATACACGGTGCATATAAATGTAGACAGGCGCACATGCACATAAATACAGCTATCAACCATCTTAGCTCCTAAGCGGTTCTGTTCCTTTAGAGAAGTCTGCCGATTGCCAGTCTGCTACCTCTGTGGAACAGCCAGCATAGGCTGGGGTCCAGGTGGCCGAGACATTGTGGGTTCCTGTCCAAGTGGGTTCTACCTGAGGATGTACATGCAAACAGACTCTGTGCACAGGCACTTACTCAATGTTCTGTTCTCCAAGCCAAGTGGTCAGATATCAGAAAAAAAAGGATCAAATTTACAAAGCTGAGTGCTTTCTCTCTTTCTTTGTTTCTTTCTTTTAAACAAAAACCCTATAGGTCAGGGCTTAGATTCAGAAGGAATTCATTTAACTGGATAAACCTCAATTATCCAACCCAATTAAGCTGTTTAAATGATCAGCATCCCCCCCTCCCCTCCTCCCTCCAGACCTATCCCTCATTAGCTGAGCCCATTGTCTCCTTTCCTTTAGCTAGCAGGTCTTGGCAGTGTATTGACCTGGAATCAAAACACGCCTTTCTTAGAAACGCAGCAGCTCTAATTAGAAACGGCCTCCGCATCCGCTTTCGTGCCTTCCGCCGAAAGGGCTCTGTTTGGGAAGTTGACTGCTTCTTTTCTTGCTTCCTTCCCTGTCTTTAGCTCTTCCCTGTGCCAGAAACCCGACAGCATATTTTAGCGAGATCTCAAGAAAAATGCAAATGTCCTTGCCCGTGGTCACGGGCACAGTCAGATTCTCATGCGTGTTGCCTAAAGCGATACTTGGCATTCTCCTTTTTTTCTGTCAGAGACTTTTTGAGTATACTTAAGAACTTGCTCCAACAGATGCCTCTCTGAGAGGTGCTTGCCTCCTGCTCCATGGTTCCTCTCGGCAACACAGGCTCTGGGGGTTATTTGGTTTGGGATTAAGCCCTCAACTCTATCATCTGCTTAAGAGGAATATTGTAGGTGTGATAGAATGAAGGATTGACTAGGAGGTTAACCCTTGGGCACATCTGTGAGGGGTGATCTTGGAGGTGGGAGGCTTCTCAGGCAGCGTGAGTGGCACCAGTCCTTAGGCTGGGGTCCTGAACCAACTAGATGGGAGAAAGTGACGTGGTCCCCAGAATGGACCACTCTCTGCTTTGGAGTTGGGGGTCCAGTGTGAATAGCTTCCTCAATCCCCAGTCATTATAATGTCTCTAACCCACCCCCATAACTGCGAGCTGAAATAGACTAGTCCTCTCTTAAGCTGCTGTTGTCTGGCTGTTTATGTCAAAGCATCCTGAAAAGGAGCTTAGACGGCAGGAACCTGTTCTAAGGCTCAGGCTCCTCATCTCTGCACATAGAGGGTTATGATCTCATCTGCTTCATGGGACTGAGGAGTAGTGGGTGCCTGATAGGTGGAAGGTTGTTATATTTCTTTCTCCAATCATGTCACAACAACAGAGGTCAGAAAATTCCAGGTACTCTGCTTGGATGAAGATGAAGGAACCAGGGAGCTCACATGGGTCCCCCAGAGTCGTCCAGACAGGCAAGCAAGAGAGCTGGGAGCCAGGGCTCCCCCTTGCAGGCAAAGGGCTGTGGCTGTTTGGCCACCATGTGGACCTCTGAGAGTATCCGGATATAAAAAGCCATGGGCGTGACAGCTTCTGGAGATGGTGTTGAGAGGTAGCTCTGACCTGTTGCCTTCCTGGGTTCATCTAGACCCGTGGCTCCTCTTCAAGCAGAGCTGGTTTGGTTTTGATACTAACCAATGACTCTGAACCAAGCAGCTCCTGGAGAGAGGGATCTGCTTCAACCAAAGCTTAACTGTGTGTCTGCCTAGGGGTAGGTCCTGCAGGATACTAGTGTTACAATGACAGTCAAAGCCGGCCTGCTTCCTGCCATGGAGAAGTTGTCAGTTTGCCAAGGGAGAAGGTGTCAGGTCAGGAAAATTGGTGAACAGGAGCCTGCGACCTGGTTTGGGAGAGGATGCGCAGAGAAGGTTGCCATCAAGCTAATGCTGAAACATATTCTGGGAGGAGGAGAAATATGGAGGGGGTAGCATGTTAAACACACACACACACACACACACACACACACATCACAAGGACAAATAAGGCTGGGGGAAACTTGGTGGGCTTACATAGTACCTTCTAAACCTCATTAAAGATATGTCTTCATCATGGAGTGTGTGTGTGTGTGTGTGTGTGTGTGTGTGTGTGTGTGTGTGATGAGTGTCTCTCTGTATGCACGTGTATTTGTGTAGTAGTGAGAGTTTTGGTTTCTTTAAAAACCCAGGTATGTTATGTGAATTCACTTATGTTTAAGTCCCTGGTGTGGAAACTGCTTCAGTTTTTCCACAGCCACTGACTATGATTGTCTGGTGCTCTAGGAGAGGGGTGATTTTGGCCAGCTGCAAATAGTTTAATTCTGGGGACTCTGGAGAGGGAATAAACTCCACAGCACTGAGAGGGGCAGGAGGCACTCTGAAGAAGGCTGCTGCAGCTGCACCCCTGCTCTCCCTGCTGCCGCTGCTCTTCCTCCTGCTGCTCCCCCTGCTGCTGCTTCTCCCCCTCTTGCTGCTACTCCCCACTGCTGCTGCTGCTCCCACTGCTGTTGCTGCTGTTGCTCCCCCTGCTGTTGTTGCTCCCCCTGCTGCTGAGGCTCTCCCCCTGATGCTGCTGCTCCCTTGTTGCTGCTCCCCCTGCTGCTGCTTCTCCCCCTCCTGCTGCTACTCCTCACTGCTGCTGCTGCTCTCAGTGCTGTTGCTGCTGCTGCTCCCCTTGCTGTTGTTGTTCCCCTGCTGCTGCTGCTCCCCCTGCTGCTGCTGCTCCCCCTGCTGTTGCTGCTCCCCCTGCTGCTGCTGCTCCCCCTGCTGCTGCTACAAGTAACCCTGAGCAAAATGAGCAAAGAGATGAAAAGAAGCTGGAGCTATCCTGACTATGAAGAGTGGACTTGACTCAAGAAACTTGTCCCTAAACACCTATAGTAGTCTAAAGATGTCTATGCCCCCTTTCCCCTCTGACCTTCTTTCTCTTCTACCTAGTGTTGGGGGGTTGGGAGGGACTAGGGTGGGATAAAGGTTAGAAGGGTGAGAGATAGAAGAACTTAATAAAGTAGCATTAAAAAAACCAAGATTTTGTGCATGTGTGTGTGGGTGTGCGCTTGCAGGGGTCGGAGGACAACCAGTCATCACTTAAGTTACAGGTGTGCAGTACACTCCTACTTCATGTGCATCCTGGGCTTTAGAACTCTGGTCTTTACCCTTGGACTGCAAGCCTTCTCAGCAACCCACTCATTCTGTTTTTACCCGAGGAAGAACGGCATTGTACACTCTTCAAAGAGAACAGTAAGTTGGAAGGAGGTCACATGGAGGGTAGAGTGAAGGGAGGGGCTGGCAGTGGATACAACATCTACAAAACACCCCAGCACCTAAGGCTCAGGGATCAGTGCAGAAGAGGGGGTAGAGAGATTGTAAGGGCCAGAGGATTGGGGAGTTTGCCAGGGGATTGTGTTTCCTGGTAACATCTGGAGCTACACCCACTGGGTCTCACCAATATGGCTGCCCAAGGAGGGCTTCAGTGGAGGTGCCAAATGGATGGATGGAGGCACATGAGGCCTCAACCCTGCACAAAGCACTATCGGCAGCCAAGGAAGGCTGGGAGTGGGAGAGGTGGTCCTCCCCAGGGAGGACACACCAACTGGCACTCCACTGCCAAAACATCAGCTCCGATAACATAATTCAGGAGGCATTATAGGGGCCGAAGGGGCTATATTTAGGAATATATATATTCTACTAACTGTTGTATATATGTATATATGTGTACACATACATGTATATTGTTTTATATAGACATATAGACATATGTATATACACATGTACACATCTGCATATACATATACATATACACACATATATACACATACACACACACATACACACACACACACACACACACACAGATACATAAAGGCCATGAATTTGAAGAAGAGCAGGGAGGGCTTACCATATGGAGGAAGGAGAGGGAGGGAAAGGGAGAAATGCTGTAATTAATTATAATCTCAAAAATAAATTGAAAAAAAAATCAGGTTACATGCTTGTTTATAGAGTCAGCTCTTGGTAGCCATGGCTTCTGCATCCATGCATTCCCCCAACAGAACACTCAGGGGAGTACCAGAAACATTTCAAACATTTCCATTTCTATCACGAATGCAATGGTTCCCTAAACAGTACAGCCCAGCATGGCAGTGTTGCCCATGGAGTTTGCACTGGCTCAGGTATTTGTAGAGAGGATGAATTCGAGCACCCATTCGAGCGGGTGTGTGCAGGTTTAGTGCTGACACTGTCACCTGTCACTTTATGTCAGGAGCACGTAGTTGTGGGTTTGGGTTGTGAATAGGGTCCTGGTGGCATTAACTAGTCCCTTTGATGAAGTCACTTATGAGGACTCTCTCCAACAGGACTACGGGAGCCTGGGGAGAATACCCAGCATTTGCTTCATGTTAGTGCCCTTCAAATATTTGTCTCAGGGTAGGCAGGTGTCCAGTATAACCTTAGAAGATGCCCCTAGCCTGTAGCTGGGCGAGCTGCCTCCCCTTCCTGCCCCTGAGCTACAGCACACAAAACATTTGTACTGTCCTCACAGACCATCTCAGCTCCTCAGCCTTTCGAGAAGCCGCAAGCCACACCACCTGCCTGTCAGTGCAGATCACTAGACGTGGGTGGCTTTCAAGTTCTTGCATAAACCTTCGATGGCATACATCCCAGTTTGGACAGAAATACTTGCGATCTGAAGGAATCCCCAGAAGATGTCCTTGGTGGGGTTTGAACACAGGGACTCAGAGCAGGAAAATGGGATTCTCTCTTGATAGATGATATCCCATTCCTGGTGATAGTGGTTTTGAATTTAGCTGTCAGAAAGATCTCTGAGGGGAAAAATATGTTGGTTTGTTCAGCCCAAGAAAGGTATAACTGGCTTCTGTTGGATTTCACGTAAATGGTAGATGCCCCTTAGTGCCGAAACCAGTACAGATTCACAAACCGTTTGGATTCAATGGTGCCGTCTAAGGTGTGGAGAATGTGCAGATGTAGGAAGGAGGTCAAGATTGAGTGTCCTCCAGCCATGCCATGGCCTAGCTAAACAGGTCCTGCACTCTCCACAGCTCTGGATCCCTCCTTATGCAGCAAGACTGCCTCAGTTCCTGGAACAAGGACCCTGGTAACCCGGCATCCACTACATTTGGCACACACTTGGGGTTCTGTATCACCTGAGTGGGTGGCTGCTCCCACAGGGAGACACTACTCCTCTCCCCCCATCCCCACCCCCCCGCACTCGTTTCTCAGTCACCCTGCCCTTCAGTGTCTGATGGAGAGGACTTGGAAAGGAAAGCTTTGTTGTGGCTCACAGTAGGGAAGGTGTGTTCTCAGATCACATCATGGTGACCAGGAAGCTGAGAGAAACAGAACTGCATACTTGGGTGGTTTTCTCCCTTTTGTGCCACACGCACGCACATGCACGCACACTCACGCACGCGCACACACACACAGTTCATCCCCTGGAAATGTGCTCACTCTGCTGTGACAACCAAGACTGAAGATCACCCTGGGCTCTCTGATGGCTCTCCTAGGGTACCACTGTGGACAAACGCAGCCATTGGGTGGGGCTGAGATACTGGTTCACAACCTGTGGGTCTTGATCCTTTTGACAAACCGTTGTCTCGAAAGTCATTTACATTATGATTCATAACAGTAGCAAGATTGCTGTTAGTAAGTAGCCATGAAATAATGCTATGGTTGGGGGGATCAGACATGACATGAGGAATTGTATTAGAGAGCCGTAGTGCTAGGAAGGTTGAGAACCAGTAGGCTAGGACAAGGAGGCCTTTTTTAAAAGACTCGTCTGTCAGCATGTGTCTAAGGAGTCCTAATGTTGGAGGTTTTATGAGCTCATTTGTATCAGTCACTAATGACCTGTCAACCCAACACCAATCTCTAACACAACCATCTGCCTCCTGTCCTGCTTTCTGCATCGGGGTTGGAGAAACCTTCCCAGTCGCTCTTATACTAAGCAAAAGAATAGACACTATTCAGGCAAATGAGACAGAGGGGGTTGTAGGCTGGGACGGTTCTTTGGCTTGCTTCATCCAAGGGCGCTTGGCTGGGATACCCAGAGTTTGGGTAGTCATTTTGTAACCAGCAGAAGAGGCCTGGGCATTTCAGAGCCGTTGAAACTGCGCACCTCCAATCTTCTTACCATGAGAGAAGCAAATTTATGGTTATGTCACTGGGGTGTTGTTTTTTTTTTTTTTTTTTTTTTTTTTTTTTTTTTGTGCTTGTAGCCTGCAGTGGTCCCAATCAATACACAGCGGTTTCCTTTGATTTTTTTTTTTGTTGTTGTTGTTGTTGATAACTTGTGGCTCTCCACAGGATTTCAGTGTGAGCGATGGGACTAGACAGAGGGCTAAGTCCAGGGGACCTGAACTACACTCATGGGTGCCCTCTTTTTAATTAACTAATTAATTAAAGTAATTATTTTGAGATAGAGTCTGGTTCTCTAGCCCAGGCTGGTCTCAAATTCATGATCTCTCCAGCCAGAGCTTCCAAGTAGTTGGAAATCCAAGCCTGAGCCGTCCTTCATGGCTGCTCCCTTCTCTACCACCTAAAGGTTCACACTGGGTCAGAGTTTCTGCCACCAGGGTGAACTCCTCAAAGGTGTCTTAGCTCCCATGCAAAACAAAAATGAGCCCCAGACCTGTGCTCTCTGCCTCTCCCTGAGCTGGGATCTGGCCTTGCTCCTGATGGGGTGCACTCTACTGAGAGGTCACAGCCCCATCTAGGCCTTGCGCTAGTGATTAGTGGTGACATTCAAGGCCAGCCAGAGAAGAGAGAGAACCCAGGCCTATAGACCTGAGACTGTCTCAGCACCTCTCAGGCATCTATTTAATGCTTTAAAATGTTTACCTCATGGACCCCAATTCCACTCAACCTGGTTCACAGATTCTGACCCTGAACAGGTCTGAAAGGGGCTGGACCTCAAAGGCAGAGCTCCCCAGGTCTCTACAGCTTATACTGCAGGTGGAAGACTTTCTGATCTGCCTCTCTCCCTCCTCCCACAGCCCTCTCCTCACACTACACTGCTGCTTCTTTGCAAAGGGACAAAAAGCAGCCTTATTCTGTCCACTGAAGAACATGCCTATCCCTCATCAGGCAGAAATGGGCCAGTTCCTTCCTGACTGCTGATTGATCACGGAGAGGGGTTGCTGTCACAGGGTGGGCAATTAGACATAGTGAAGGGTCACTATGGTGGATAGTTCCAGGCTGGAGCATTAGACAGTGGAGAGTGACAGACAGGGGGACGGGGGGGGGGGAGGAGAAACACACAAAGAGAAACAGAGACAAATGGAGCAAAGGAGGGAGGGGGGAAAGAAGGAAGGAAGGAAGAAAAACACAAACCAAGCCAGTAAATTGTAATTGCTTTGTGCAGTCACCATAGATCCCCTTGGAGAGAGAAAAGGCTCCCTGCTATTTTCCTGAGCCAAGTCTTGCCTGGCACACAGGGTTGGTCTACCTTCCTCACCCCTAGCATTAAATCACAAGCGGTCATTAGATAGTTTACCGCTTTTTCAGGGTAATCAGCCATTCTGTACAGGGGTGTGGTATCCTTGATTAGAGGGGATCACCTGGCTCTCACCTGCCCTTTACTATGTCTGCCGTCTGCTGAGAGAGGAAAACCAAACCGGAGCCTATCATCCTGCTAGCTGGGGGCACCTCTGGCCGAAGAGATGGCTTCTGAACGGCCTTGCCCCTCCCTCTTGGACTACTAGCACTCTGGGTACTGGGTGAGCTGGGTCTGATTCCTCATCAGGTCTGTTCAGTATCAGGAGTCCTGCCTGGCTCCTCATCCCCTTTGCTGGCCTGCTCAGCTCTTCGGGGAGAACTAGACATCAGGGCTCTGCGGCAGGCTCCAGAGTACCCGGGGATAAGACTTTAATCCTCCAGTCATTCATGAGACGAAACACCACCACCATTCTAGCACTGACATTCAGTGGTGGGGTGCGTCAGGTTCCATTTGAACGTTACCCCCACAAACCCATCACTTTCTAGAAGCAGTAGTCTCAGGGTAGAAGCCGTCAGCTGAACTCCAACTGTGGTGAGAGGCACACTATGTTCCGCATTTTATTGTCTCTGAGAGCAGGGACTCATCCTGTCATCTCATTAATTGGTGGAGCTTGCTTTAAAGTGACACAAAAATAAATAAATAAATAAATAAATAAGATCCAAACCCATCATGAAACGGAAGCTGCAGCACAAAAAGAGAAAGTTGATAGGTTCTGTTTTTTTTTTTTTTCTTTCTAAAGACATGGGGACAGGCGAGATGGCTCAGCAGGGTAAAGGGGCTTGCTGTTCAAGCCTGGTGGCCTGAGTCCTACTCCCAGAGCCCACGAACAGATGGTAGGTGAGGATTTCCTTTCTGTGAATCCTGTGAATGCTCACGTACTCAAGAGACCTCACCTCAGGCCATGTGCCCCGATAATAATAAATACAAATTTAAAAGTGGTGCATGTATTTCAAAAAAACTTGCAAAGTAGGGGATGGAGAGGAACTGACTTGCCTGAGGTCACCCTTAGGGTGGGGTTGAAACCCATATGGATTATTGGAGAATCTGCTCACGTCTGTATCACTGAGTTAGGAGGAAGCATCCCCCCAGAATATTTTTTGGAAGTTTTAGGATATGGCCAAGTTAAGGCTGCTTTTTTTTTTCTATCTTAGGGTTCCATGATAACAAGTCAGCAACTCCAGGCACCAGGAGCCAAGGTCACCACCCTTTTAGAATGTGCAGGGATGTCTAATAAGTGGCTAAGCACAGTTAGGCATTCTTCGGAAAAACTATAGCTATTTACCTTTGTGAAATACTTCAGACTGTGTGGTCATTTCCTTAAGACCCACTTCCTTTTTTGTTTTTTGTTTTCAAGATTTATTTATTTTATGAGTACATGGTAGCTGTCTTCAGACCCCAGAAGAGGGCATCGATCTCATTACAGATGGTTGTGAGCCACCATGTAGTTGCTGGGATTTGAACTCAGGACCTTCAGAAGAGCAGTCTGTGCTCTTAACCCTGAGCCATCTCTCCAGCCCAAGACCCACTTCCTATAGTCAGAGAACACGTTGTGGGAGTCTGCTGGACTCTCTGCCTCTGTACCTGCTCTGGTGACAACCAACTCATGCCTCGCTCTCCCTCCCATCCTACTCTGCCAGGAAGTTTGGTTCCAGAGGCGATGCTCTCAGTCAGACCCATTCAGTGAAGTATTTAGGGATGACAGGAGAGGTCTAAGGCTCAATTCTGTGGAGTGATCATCCCCAGTGGGCCGAGCAAGGAGGGGTGAATGAAGATGTATTACTATTTTAAGAGAAGCAGCCTTGGGGGCGGAGAGATGGCTCAGAGGTTATGAGCGCTTGCTACTTTTGCAGGGGACTAGAGTTCCATTCCTTGTACACACGGCAGCTCACAACCATCCTTAACTCCAGTCCCAAGGGATCCAGCGCCATCCACAGGTATGAGGCACACATCCAGTGCACATCTAAGTATGCAGGCAAGACTCATCAACACAACGTAAAAAACAACAAAGTTGTAGAAAGCAAAAGAGCCTGGGAACATTCTGGGCCATGTATAAACCGGAGAGTTTTTAAACTCCTCCCTCCAGGAGCTTTACTGAATCCCTGTGGGTGGAGCAGCTGCAATCCCCCACTCTCCCGTGGCTTAACCAAGGTGGAGGAAATTAAACTTACTTAAAACATCGTCTACCCAAGTTATGAGATTTGCAAGTAGGAACTCTGGACCCAAGTCGATACCAAGGACACAATCACATGTCTCCTACCCACTTATACACATACACATAGGCAGACAGTCTCAATACTTGAGTCTCTTACTCTTTCTACTATTTTGGCCCATCCCGGTCTCGTCGGGGAGAAAGAAAGGCTCGGGCATGTGGAGAATCTTGCCTGACAGCGGGCAAACAGGCAGCTTAACCAGCAACCCCGTTCCCACCCCCAAAACGTGACACCCTTGCAACCAACCTCTCCACAGAGTGATAGGAAGGGCTTGTCTCTCCAGCCCAGCGGATCTCTAGAACTAAGTTCTGCGATTCCCGTCTACAATTCCTCTTTATTTCTCCCCTGCTTTCTACAGTGTCTCTATCAATTTAGTCCATCAGTTTAGAGTTACTGCCTAATGGATAGCTCACAGCTCTGATCCGTGTTTTCATTCTCTGTGAGAAGCCAACCATCGAGAGCAACAGGGATGTCTGGACAGGTTCGTTATACCTAGGCCCTGTCCCTTCCCCGTCCTCCGACCCCCACTCTCCCTTGTC
>NW_022196905.1:109595072-109647106 GCF_008632895.1 Mastomys coucha
CCCCCCGCATCCCCAGCTGGGCGGACCTGAACCTAATCCATTGCTTTTGTTTAGTAGAGAGATGGTGACTTACCTGGGTCAGTTGATCTGAGCCAGAAAAGAGCCAAAGGGCCTTCTTGCTGGGGATTCTTTGTAACTTTTTGGTGGCTGGTACTTTGGTCATCTTGGAAAAACAAAACAAAAACCTTCAGCCTCTAAGCCCGGGCCTCCACTGAAAGGCTTTCTGTTGCGGTTTCCAGAATCTTGCCTTCAACACTCACTGGTGCGAAATGGTTCAGAAAGTTCTCCCAGACCCCCAAGTCCCAAGTCCAGAGACTGTGAAGAGGTTTCTCTCCGACGGCTTGTTGCAAAGCCGAGCATCTGGGTAAGGAAGTCTTGCTAGGCCCAAGCAGACAAACTTGAGACTTGTTTAACTTGCACAAAGTCAGTTTTGTAAGTTTCCCCTCTTTAAAGGAGGAGATATCTTTCTCCCATACACAAAATAAAATGTAAACTGAAAAAAAAAAATAAAACTCTATAGACAAAAGCCCCACCCTCGGCCAGAGAGACGAGGGAGTAAGGCGGGCCCCCACCATGGGGCTCAGCCCTGGGGCTTAAAACTGCCAGGTAGGGCACGCTCGGTTACTTGGCAACCGGACGCCAAGGAGCGCCTACGCTTCCTGCTCGGCCCTGATTGGTGGAGACCTGGACCCCAACTCTTCTGGGTTGCTGGATCAGGGCTCTGAGATGGAAGCTGTCCAGGGGGCCATATTGTCCAAACTCTCTTTCAGGGTCGGGGTTGAGGGGGTGTTTAAATTTTTGTGCTCAGGCCGGAGGACTCCAGTCTCCTCTCTCCTCGCCTATAAGGTTTCTTCCTTTCAAAGTCGGTTTCTCTGTTGCTGATCGCCAACAGCCTTTTCTCAGACTTTATATTAAACCCTCACAAGTGTGCTATGGGCTCTGCAATTATCAGCTGCAAGTGCCTATTGTCCTTCCCGCCTGAAAAACTCCTACAGGTCCTTCAAAGCCCACATACAGATACAGCTTTATGCACACGCCCACTTATATGTATTTACGAGCATTAGTCCTGGAGAATAGGTATGACATTTATCGAGAGCCTACAATATACAGTGTGCCGTTTGTGTGTTTCACAGCACAACATCTCTGAACTGCCTGACATCCCAGCCCCAAACAGACTGATTCTAAACCCCAAGGTTTTACCCACCGAGGTAAGAAACCTAGCTTTGTGAGTTTGGGGCTTCCAATTCTTTAAAATGGGAGCTGCAGGATAACACATGTCGGTAGCCCAGGTGGAGAGGTGCCTGCCTGTATGTACTGACTCTGGGAAGAATCGGGCGTCCTCCTTGCTCTGGGCTCACAGCGGAGCAGATGTTAACCCTGACTAATATTAATTGATCACCTGCCCTGTGCTAACCTGCAGCAGTTTAACCCATATATTTTGATTCATATCCTTCCCTTTGGCTTTATTTTATTCCGTCTCGATCCGTTTGTGTTTCATCCCTAAACCTTGAACTGTGAGGGTTATGATCCCACCATGGGTCCATCTTCTTTTAGCCCCCTCCCACTGCAGGATGGCTCTGGCCTCTCTACCCCTTTGAAACTGCCGCCCACCGACTGTTAGTTTGTTTCCATTGTCTGCAGACTGCATCTGACCTTCCTCTCCACAGGAAGTCTGGGTCTGCCTGCTTCCTCTGTGGGTAGCATTCAGCAACCACCGAGTGTTTTCTGAAGGCTTCAGATAAACAAAGCCTTGTTTAGAGGACTGGGCTGGGCCTGAGAAAGACCAGCAGCATAGGAACTGTTGGGCCTGGCAGATCAGAGGAAGAGCAGGTTATAGGGCATTGTGGGTCTGGGGTGAGATGGAGCCAGCTAGTTCTGCATGATCTGGAGGAAGGTTTGTGCTCAGCTTGAGAACATCTATCTACACACAGCATAACATCATTGTTTACTAGCGATTGGGCTAATGTCCTGGGTTCCACTAGGGTACTTCCATGTCAGCGTATAATGTAATTCAAACATTTCACTCCTTCTTATGCCTTGTTCCACTCCCTCCCACACTCCTGCACTTTCTCCCCCCCCCATTCCAAAATATAAAAGAAACCATGCAATTCTTGTCTCTTTGAGTCTGCCTTATTTCATCTAACATTAAACTTCCATTTCTAATCATTTTCCCTGAAACTGAGTAATTTCATGGCAGAATAAAACCTCTATTGTGAATGCAGACAATGTTTGCTTTGACGATTACATGTGCATGCGCTGGTGTGTGTGTGTGTGTGTGTGTGTGTGTGTGTGTGTGCCTGTGTATACACTTGTATGCAGTACTCCTGAGTCCAGAAGAGGGCGTAGCATTCCCCCGGAGCTGGAGTTACAGGAAGTTGTGAGCTGCCCTTTGTGGGCCCTGGGAACCAAACCTGGGCCTGCTAAAAGAGCAGTAGACACTCTTCACAATGGAGCCATTGCTCCAGCCTTGGGACCATGCTTGCTTTGTTCATCCATTTGCCGAGGGGCAGTCATGTGAGAACTGGCAAATCAGAAGGGTTTTGGAACAAGAAGGCCTGAGTTCAAATCCTAGTTGTGCAGTTGACTGGTCATAAGACCTTCTTCCCCTTCTCCCAGCTTCAGCTTTTACCACACCTGTGAAAGTCACATGCACCCACAGTTCAGCCATTTTATTCCTGTCATTGAGAATAAGGGACAGGACAGGTGCACAGAGCTCTGGTCCCAGATGGCTGGCAACATCTCCCTTCTCTGGTCAAGGGTTATACAGCTTAAAGCAATGGGTGAGCTCCCGGTGTTTGAAACGTTCAAGCAAATGCTATTTGGCTGCTTCACGGGCATGTGGTTCATGAATTAAACCAGTGTTTAAGTCCCACCCCACAATTACCAGCTGTGCAACGCTACCTAAATAATTTCTCCTAGAGCCTTAATTTTCTCCTTACAGAGTGGTGGAAATTGTACACCCGTGGAATGATATAATGTCCAGAAAACATCTAGTCCACTGGCTGGCATGTAATAAACACTTGGCAAATGTTACTTACTTTTATTTTATAACCATATAAACCAAAGCACAATCTGTTAATTCAGGGATCAACTACTTAAGGGGGGAAAGCTCTCTGATCTTTTGAGTGCCTCTGAATCTAAGTAGCTGGGGAGCACACACAGGGGAGGGAGAGGAGGAGGGAAAGACAGAGAGAGACAGAAGAGAAGAGAGAGAGACAGATACACACAGAGACAGAGAGGTGAGACAAACAGAGACAGACAGAAAGATAGACACAAGTAGACACAGAGACAGAGATACAGAGAGATACACACAGAGAGAAGAGAGACAAAAAGACAGACACACATGCACAGTGAAGAGAGACAAACAGAGACAGATACCGACAGACAGGGGCACACACACACACAGACAGAGAGATATACACAGAGACAGAGAAGAGAGACAAAGAGACAGATACACATGCACACAGATACAGAGAGAAGAGAGAAGAGGAAAACATAGACACAGAAAGACAGGCAGACACACAGAGCATCTAAAATTTCATTTCAATTGAGATTTTTCAATAAGAACATTCCAGAATGGGTTCTATGTATGCAATTGTCTTGATATGTCTCCCGATGTTTCCTGTTTGGAGAGCTTGGCCCTTAGTGTGGTGATGTAGAGGAGGTGGGGCTTTAAGGAGCAGATCTACTGGGTAGTACTTGGGTCTTTGAGAGTGCTCCCCTAGGAAGGATTTAATGCAGTTCTGGGATTCAATGAGAGGGTTATTACAAAAGAACATGTCCCCATTTCTCTAACATCCTGCCTCTGTATGCGATCTTTCTTGTTCTTGAGAGTCCCATTTATTAAAGAGGAAAGTCCACATAAATTAGCATTTTTAAATAATATGGTAGCCATTGTGTGTGTGGGGGAGTATGTTAAAACCCCAAAAAGTACATAAAGATTATTTTAAAAAATAATGTTTGTATTTGACTCTTAAATGGGTACAGTTTCTTACCAAGGGGACATGTTTGCATACATAGTGTACACCACCTAACTCACCAAGACCGGATGTTAGACTGGACTCCACCAAATTTGCGTTCTATGTCACAATGACTTCAAGCTCTGTGTCACAGTGACTCTTGTGGCTCTTGCTTTGTGTCACGGCCATACTTTATACCCAGCTTTTTCAAGAGTTCGAGTAGAATGTGACCCATTGTTGAAACCGAGTGTGCTAGTCAGCCAGGGATGCCGCACAAGGTGCTGCATACCAGGTGACTAGACAGCACGGACCCATTTTCTTGTCACTGGAAGTCACTGAGCTCTGAAGTCAAGAGATTCTGTTCCTTCTTTAGACTCTTTACTTGCATATGGCTGCCTCTTCCCTTGTATGTCTTTACACAGTCTTCCTTCCATGTCTTTTAGCGTTCTGTCTAATCTCCACCCTATAGTTAACTGGCAACAGCCAGGTAGGCCTGGCCCACTATAAAAGGGACTGCTTGCCCCCTCCTCCCTCTCTTACTCTTGCTCCTCTCTTGTCTCTCTCTCTCTTGCCTCTTGCCCTCTTGCTTCCCCTCTCTCCCCACTCCTTTCCCCCCCTCTCTCCACGTGTTCATGGCCGACCTCTTCTTCTCTACTCTCTCCTTCTCTCTGCCTTTCTCTGCCTCGCCTACCCTCTTAACTACCCTCCCCATGCCCTGAATAGACTCTATTCTATACTATACCATCATGCAGCTGGTCCCTCAGGGGGAAGGGATGCTTTGGCATGGGCCCACCGAGGCTCTCCCTTCCCCCCATACTTTACCACACCCTCATAGAACATATCTTATAGCTCTTTATCTCTTTATAATCACAATAATGTCTGTGTCCACATGTCTTATAATGACACTGGTGATAACATATTAGTGTATACTTATACTTAATCACCACTATGAAGAGCCTGGTTTCAAAGAAGGTCACATCCTGAGACACAGGGCATTGGGACTTCCATATACGTCTTGGAGGAGAAAGGGGTTTCACATTTCAACCTGAGGCAAGGTTTACATTGAACTCATCATTCACATGAGTTTAATAGATGCTGTGTTGGTTTGTATATGCTTGGCTCAGGAAGTGGCACTGTTGGGAGGCATGGCCTCGTGAGCGTGGGCTTAAATACCTTTGTCCTAGCTGCCTGGGAGTCAATATTCTGCTAGCAGCCTTCAGATAAAGATGTAGAACTCTCAGCTGCCCCTGCAACATGCCTGCCTGGATGCTGCTATGTTCCCGCCTTGATGATAATGGACTGAACCTCTGAACCTGTAAGCCAGCCACAATTAAATGTTGTCTTAATAAGAGTTGCTTTGGTCATGGCATCTATACACAACAGTAAAACCTTAACTAAGAAAGAAGTCTTTGTGGTTTTTTTCATCAAATTAAAAATACCCCAGTCTCGTATGTGCACTTGGGATGGTTCCCATGCACCTTGGTGTACACTCTGGGAACTAGGACATAGGGACACATTCTGCCTTGATGCTGCACAAACTCTGAGAGCAAGAATTGAGCACCCATTAAGAACAGTTTCAAGGCAAGGACTAAAGGGAGAGGGCCCGCTCTTTCTTCCTCTCAGTTACTATGACCCCTGTTCACCAATGGAGGCACCCACAGACTGGCTGATTTACCTTTCCCATTCCACTGCCTTCTCCCCTGCTAGTACTTCTTAGATGGACTCTTAGATAAACTAAATATTTCCAAACTCCTCTCTCAGCTTCGGAGGGACCCAACCTGGGTCAATGTCAATGGTAGAGTCTTGGAGGCCAGACTTGCACTGAGCCAGAGCATCAAACCACAGCTCTCTGTCTGGGCATCTGGTGTGTCTCCTCTCATTCACTCTTATTGCATGACATGTCTACCACCTTTTATCAACTGTCCCCTTAATGTCCTCTCTATTGTGGTGTCCCATTAATACTTGAAGGAAGGAAGTTCCTTCCATACATCTCTTAAAGGCCAAATGGAGACTAACACGTTTCCAGACAGGTGAACATGTCTCCTCACAGTGAAGTATTTGACAACTATGATATGAAGTGATTGTTTAATTCTTAACTTCCTTTTGATTTATGCAAAATATGAACTGAAGGGCTCGGAAAGACAGGCATCTTCTCCTCTACATTTGCCAAAAGGGGAAAGCACCCAGAGGGATTAAAAATAGATGTATCAAGTAGAATAAAAATTTCAGAATGTGTCAGACACCAGCTGGGTTAGCTGAATTGAAATCTCAAGATCTAGTAAACACTTGGATGTCCGTGACTAATACATATGTTTGGCATTAAAAACCGATTGAAAAACGTCATCATTTGGGTGGGTAGAACCTTCAATATGCCTTATTGTGTTGTATCTAGTGCCACTGCAAGCTCCCTCTGGGTGTTTTTTACTGAAATGTCAGCACTGGAGCTACAAATTATGGGGCCCAAGGCAAGGTCTCCCTTGACACCTGGTAGCTGGCAATCTGTTGATGTAGGGCCTCCAGAATAAATACCAGTGGCTAATGTCTATTTGGATGACTTCCATAAATCCAGGGACTTCATTAGATTAAAGGAGGATTATGACTGCTCCCTTGTCCCTTGGGGTGCTCACTCGTGCTACCTCATTTCTGTCCTGTTCTCCAAACTGCAGACTAAGGTGTTGGAAACTTGGATCTTGGTACAGAAGAGAAGAAAGCTGAACAACAATTTGTTTCCTTCCTGCTTTCTACCACGTCTAATTCATCAGTGCACACTCATGGCTGAGATAGAGCTAGGAAAGATGCTCCCACAGGGAGTACTTGGGGCTTGGTCTTTCCAAAGCCTTGGTGTGGGACTTCTAGTTCCAGAGACAGCCACAGCTTATAGTTATTTATTGCAGAACATCCTAGAAATAACACACCATCCATCTTGGCAGTGCTATCGATCACCTCCCCACCCCTCACACCCCACCAAAAATGCACTCAGCGTGCTGTCTCCTGAAGGCTGTGCATAGTAGGGTTTCACTGGAGGTTTGGGATCGGGGAGAAGACCAAAGCTTTCTGGAGTCAGTGACTTAAAATTAAATGTGAGGCATCACTGGTTTTTCAAGTAAGAAACAAACAAACAAACAAAGGTCCCAGGCGGTTTTGCAACAAGAAGGCTGGAAATCCCTGTGATCTCTCCTGTTCACCAGCCATTTTCTCAGAAAATACATTATAAACAGCCTTCCTTTTATAGATATATCCCAATGTGGCTTTGAAATGAAAGTTTGCTAAAGTGGGAGTCCAGCGCATGGCTTTCCAGTGGTGTGTTGAGCTGTTTCCTTAGTGCTAGCTGGAAAGAGACCCATTCCAATGCCAAGTCTACGCCTGGGCAGCATCTTAAGGGTGTGAGGGCATTCTGTTCATTGTAGGTCCTGAAACCAAGTAATTACTGAGCATCTACCTCTCACTTTGGGGGCATAGTGCCAGGACATGAAGCTGAGAGCCAATCCGATGTCATCACCATTGTCTTGCTGGTGTCCTGTCTAATATCTTTACCTGGTTAGCTTTCTGGTAATTGAGAAAACTATCTAACAAAATGAGTAAGGGAAGAAAGATGGTTTTGACCTTTGGTCTGCGGTTGCTTAGCTCCATGTACTTGGGTAGAGCATCACCATGGCATGGCACTATGCGCGTGGCAAGGACATATGGAGGGTGGGGCTGCATGCCATATAGCAGACTGGAAGCAGAAAGGAAGACAGGAAGGGACAGGGAGAAGATATCAACTCCAAGGACACATTCCCAGTGACATCTTCCTCCAAATATCCCCCTTTACTGAAGTCTGCCCTACTGTCACAAATAGCTGGTGACCAGTGATTAACATGAACCTATAGGGTTGAGGAGCATTCTATAAACAAATCATAGTGACTTTTATTGGGGGAACATCTCCATCCTACTTCATTCATGATTTGGGGGTGGGGGGTAAGGGTCAAAAGAAAGAGTTTATTACTCAAGGCTGGAAACCACCCTCACCATAACCTCATGACAGCAGTGTCACATGACAGTAGTTTCACATGACAGCAGTGACATCATCAGGGGCTAGAGGGTTTCTCCTCTAAGAGTTCATATGCTAGAAATGCTCTGGTGTGGCCGGTGGTGGTGGCACACGCCTTTAATCCCAGCACTTGGGAGGCAGAGGCAGGAGGATTTCTGAGTTCAAGGCCAGCCTGGTCTCCATAGTGAGTTCCAGGACAGCCAGGGCTACACAGAGAAACCCTGTCTCGAAAACAAACAAACAAACAAAACAAAACAAACAAACAAAAAAGAAATGCCCTGGTGTGGGACTGTTGATGTGGCAGGGAAGAAGGAACTTTAGGAGGTGGGACCCAAGGGGAAGTCCTTGAGTCACTGGCTGGCCTCCGAATAGTAAGGGGTTCCTCTTAGGATCCCCCCCGAGTTGTGTGTGAGCCCCAATCCCTGAATAGCTCTTTGGCTTCCTGTCTTGTTCTGTGATCACTTCCTCCCATTCAAGCTGTCAGCATTGTGTGCTGTTCAGCCATGAGACTCATTCCCACCTGGTGCCTGTCACGGTGGTAATCACTGTGATTTATTTCTGTATCTATCTATCTATCTATCTATCTATCTATCTGTCTGTCTGTCTGTCTGTCTATCTATCTATCTACCTACCTACCTATCATCTATCTATTATCTACCTGTCTGTTTGTCTATCTATATATCTATCATCTATCTATCATATATATATATCATCTATCTATCATCTGTCATCCATCTATTTATCATTATCTATCTATCATCTATCTATTCAATTAAAATATGCACATATGCACTGATGTTCTAGCTTTCTGTTCTGTTGCTGTGATAAGACACCCTGACAAAAAGCAGCTTAGAGGAGGAAAGAGGCTTGTCTGACTCACACATCCAGGTCACAGTTCACTCTGACTGACAAATCCAGGTCACAGTTCACTCTGACTGACACATTCAGGTCACAGTTAATTCTGACTGACACATCCAGGTCACAGTTCATTATGGAGGGAAGTTAAGGGCAAGAACTCAAGCAGGAACATGAAAGCAGAAACTGATGACATGGTACTTGCTAGCTTGCTGACAAGCTCACATGTAGTTAGCTTTCTTACATAGTCCAGAACCACTGCCTGGCTGGTGCTGCCCATAGTGGGCTTAATCCTCCTGTATCAGTTAACATTCCAGACAATGCCTCGAAGACAGGCTAATTGGATCTGACAATCCCTCTTCTGACACTTTTTTCTCAGGTGACTCTAGGTTGTGGCAAGTTGCAACCGAGTCAACCAGAACAGCTGGGTATAAAATATAATACAAAATAGGTACAAAATACATTTTAACTATCATTATTAGCTCCCAAGTCCTTTGTTTTTGGGGAAATTAATACTCCCCTTTCCTTCCTTCCCCTATTTACTTTCTATTTTTCTTCTTTTCAGTTAGAATCCACTTATAAGGTATGCTCTAAGAGTTATGACAAACAGAAAAATATAGCAACACAGTGTTAAACCAATTTCACCCTGACTTGCAGATGGTCTTTTGACCTCAGAAATTGTTAAGTATAAATATTTTCCTACATATTAAATTAAAACATGACCAGCATGCCATGAGATAGGTCCAGGTTAACAGAAAACCAAGAGAAAAACAGAAACAGCAAAAACAAACACAGAGAGACAGAGATGTTGGAGTCATCCAGGGAAGACTCTAGAACTGGAGAGTTAGCTCAGCAGTCAGGAGTGCTGGCTACTTTGGTTGAGAACCTGAGTTCAGCTCCCAGCACCCACACAGGGAGGCTGACAGTTGCCCGTAACATGCCAGCTTCTGTTCTCTGTAGGTACCACACACAGGTTCACATACATGGACACAGACACATAAATAAATAAGCAATAAAATGAGTCGAAGGAAGACTTAACAGCAGAGGTGACAGGGCTGGAGAGATGACTCCGAGGTGAAGAACACTGTTCTTCCAGGGCTCCTGAGTTCAATTCCCAGCAAACACAGGGTGGCTCACAGCCAACTTTAATGGGGATCTGGTGCCCTCTTCTGGTGTGTCTGAAGACAGCTACAGTGTACTTACATACATTAAAAAAAAAAAAAAAAAAAAAAAAGCCAAGGTGACCAATGTGTCCAAGAAGCTGTGGAGTTTCCCTGTCTTTGAAGTCTTCCCTCCATCACTGCCTGCTACTTTCATCCAGGGTCGTTTTCACCCCTCTGGTTCAATTTGAGGCTTCCCCATCCCCTGTTTCACTGAATAACGTGTTTAATCTTCCCTAACAACTGCTTCATGTCCTTATTTGTGAATGATTATAATTTATGAGTCAGTTTCTGAGCATTGGTTTTCATATTATTTTGAGTCATATTTCCCCACTTTCTTTTGCCGAGTATGATCATTTTTCACAGGCTGTCAGACATTACCACCTTTATCTTCCTGGATGCTGGGTGAGTTTGTGTTCTTGTGACTACTCATGAGCTCTTTTCTGTGATAGCCAAGCTTTCCCGGGCTTACTTTTCAACCTGTTGGATTCAATTTGAAAACAAACCTTACTGAAAACTTTATTCATTGCTCCACAACCAATGAGCTTTTTCAGCCTCATTAGTCATGTTTGATGCCATTATTGTCTCTTTGCGAGGTGAGGTTCAGATGTTGCTCCTTCTCCTTATTTTCTGGTGGTTCATTCTGAATTGACTCATATACCTGCAGATTTTGGCAAGGCATTGGGGGAACCTTTGAGAGATATCTGAGTTCCTTTGTGGTGAGGCTCTATTTTTGTGAGTACTCTCTCTCTGGAAATTCTGGATACCTTGGTCTCTGTGGATCCATATCATCTCTTCCCAGGGGTCAATGCATCCATTTCTCCCCTGCATTCAAGAAAATCTGCATTTCATGTGAACTGGGGTCTCTTTTTGAATCTTTGAAAGTTCATCTCCAGGCCCTTGGAGGTCATGGTCTTTTATAAACTCAAGTTTTAAAAACCTTAGTTTCTGGGCTAGAGAGATGGCTCAGTGGTTAAGAGCATTGACTGCTCTTCCAAGGGTCCCAAGTTCAAGGTTTTAAAAAGTCCCAAGGTCCCAAGTCCTAAGGTTTTAAAAACCTTAGTTTTCGGGCTGGAGAGATGGCTCAGCAGTTAAGAGCACTGACTGCTCTTTCAAAGGTCCTGAGTTCAATTCCCAGCAACCACATGGTGGCTCACAACCATCTGTAATAAGATCCAATGCCCTCTTCTGGTGTGTCTGAAGACAGCTACAGTGTACTCACATAAAATAAATAAATAAATCTTTAAAAAACATTAGTTTCATAATATTGTTTGACATTTTTAAAGAAAGTATTTTCAGGGGAGAATTCATTCCACATTTATCCATCACAGCCAGAAGGTCTGTAAATACACAATGCAGTCATTAACATATACAAGAGGCAGATTCAATAATACAATATTGCATAAGGTCCAGGGGGAAGTGAGGATAGAGTGTGCTTGAGCAAGAGCAGGGGATGGAGAATGGAGGAGGCCAGGGAACTTACCCTGTGGATGAATACTCTACCTCTCCACCCAGCCAGCAGTTCCCTGGGCATGCCAACTGTTTAAATGTTGAACACTATACATTATTGTTTGTGTATTCTTCTGTGCAAAAGTTACACGTGATTATAGCACAGTAGACAAGCTTTTTTTTTTTGTGGATACACTAAAGTTACAATGTAAAATATTTCAGCCTGTGTGACTGAGGGCTGATCTTTAGATTCATGCCCCCTGAGACCCAATATACCTTGAGATTTGGAGAGATGCAGAGCTGGACTCGAATGATTGTACCCACATTTACTTCCTAGTGCAACCTTGGGCCTGACCCTCATCTCTCTGCACCTCAGCATCTCTCTATGATCTCTTCTCAGAAATGGATGTAATAGTGGCAACTCCCTCATAGTCTGGCTGTGAGGATGGAAAGATGTTAGAGACTCTATATAGACAGATGCCGGGTTTAGGGTAGATTATGAATGTGTATGTTTCAATGTTTCAAGCTACACATATATCACTATGGAATTAGGTCAGTAAATTGTGTGACATTCTTGCAATGAGATCCTACCCAGCTGCTAAAGTATGAATGAGATCTTGTTGTTTATGTGGCTGAGAAATGATCCAGAAATCTTTTCAGATTGTAATTCTATACTTGAAGGGAAAAAAAAGAGAGGGAAGAATTAGCTGAATGAGAATCCATAAAAGAAAGCTACACAGCAAGATTGAGCAAGATGGCGAAAACAGTCAACCTTTTCGATCCAGAAGTAGGAACAGGAAAGATGGAGACTCCCGGTGCACTTTCTTCCTAACTTCCCATTTAATGTCAGTGAGAAATAGGCCTCCAAGCGTTTAAGCCCAGCTATAACTCCACAGGACATGGGAGCCCACAGCCCTGCACACACGGGCCACTCTCATGAATCTTAGAGCAGAGTGAAGGGTGGACAGTGGATTGGGTAGCAGCTGTGAAGATGGGTGTGCAGAGCACATAGGCACAGTCTTTATTACTTCATGTTTTTCCTGAATAAAATGACATAGGGACTGGGTAGATGCCTCTGTGGGTGACATGCTTACCATGCAAACATGAGGACTTAAATTCAGATCATACATACCACATAAAAAGCCAGGTATGGTGACATGCAACTATAACCCTGGTCTGGGAGGATAGAGACAGGAAGATCCAAGGAGCTCACGGGCTGGCTAGCCAGCCTAGTTGAAACAGCAAACTCCAGCTTCAGTGAAAACCCCATGTCCAAAAAAAAAAAAAAAAAAAGAGCTCAATAGAGGAATATATCTGATACAGACTTATGGGTTTCACACTCACATGCATGGACAAGCATACCTATACATCTGCAATGCACACACCACTTATACACAAATGTATACGCACATGTATATACACACACATATATATACGCACACTCACACATATGTACACACACACATATATATACACATAGATACATATGTATACACATGTGCACACATACACATATGTACACACATACACACATGTACTCACATGGATACATATGTACACACATAGATGCATATGTACACACATGCACACATATGTACACACATAAACACACATGTACATGCATGGATACATATGTACACACATGTACACACGCGCACACATATGTACATGCATGCACACATACATATGTATGCACACATTGATTGTAGAGGGGTAGAGTGGATCAGGAAGTATCCCAGGGATAGAGTCAGCAATATTGCAGACAATTGCTTCGATTATGGGACAAGAGGAGAAGGTAGGTACTAGTACTTGAAGGAGAAAGGCCACGCTGCCGAGGACTCTCAGAGGAAAGCAGGGTTCTACTGTTGAGAGGCTCAGTCTGAGGTTCTAATGCAGGCAGGATGGCAGGGGACGCTCACCTGGTCACTCCCTGCTCCTCTTTTTCCTTGCCAGGGCCTCCCATTGGCTGAACACACTTAGAAGGGAGAGGGCATGCTCTGTGGAATGCTGCCCTCTGCTCACGACACAGCCATTAATAACCATCTGGGAATCTGTGACTGGGTATGTTGCTTAGTTTTTTGCCAACTTGATACAAGCTAGTCATCCATGAAGAAAGAACCTTATTTGAGGAAATGTGCCCAGTAGATCAACCAGTAGGCAAGCCAGTGAAACATTGTCTTGGTTGATGGTTGATGTGGAAGGGCTCCGCTCACTGGAGGCAGTGCCATCCCTGGGTTGGTGGTCCTAGGTAGTGTAAGAGAACAGGCTGAGCAAGCCATGGGGAGCAAGCCGGTAAGCAGCATCCCTCCATGGCCTCTGCATCAGCTCCTGCCTCCAGGTTCCTGCCCTGACTTCCTTCATGATGGAGTACAACTGTAAGCTGAATAAACACTTTGTTCTCCAAGTTGCTTTTGGTCATGGTGTTTATCACAGGAATACAAAGCAACCTAAGACAGCGGGATTATTCATACGATATCCTCACAATATACTGCCTGTTCACATTCCTTTATAGAGGGAAGCAGGGAGGGTCCTTAGATCTGCTCCATGTAATCTGATCCAGGGGTGCTGCACATATACACATACCCATATGCATGTGCACGCACACACACACACACACACACACACACTTATACCTCACTTTTCATTAGGAGGGGATTCTCTCCCACTCTCTCATACTGAGGTGGGATTCTTCAGTGATTGCTATGTGAGACCTTTCCCCAGGGAAAGATGACACACACATGCCTACTCATCCTAGACAGGCACTCCAAGACCAAAGGTATAAATTATTCCAACGTCCAACTTGCTGAACTGAGTTGAGTTTCTAGCAGGAATATGGGCCAAGGGTTACTTCAGGAACAGAAGCAGTGGCATCACCTGAAAGCTAGGCACAGACTACCACAGGCGCAGAAGCTCAGCTCACAGGTGCAAAAGCTCAGCTCACCACTGATGATGATTCACAAAAGCTACAGCCCTGGAGTGCTGCTCTGTCTCTCTGTAGGAGGCTCTTCCCTCTTGCATCTTGGCTGGCTGGTTGAGATTCCCCCAGCAGCTGTTTACAGCTTCAAGAACTCTGGGGAAGGACCCTTGGGAGTCTTGTACACTTTAGCCTTCTCAGACGTGAAGTTTGTTTACCTCCTGAGTCTCTTTCCCACGCCTACAGGGAGGGAATGTTCCAATTCAAAGGGAATTGTTGCTATACAAGGTGACACTGGTACTTGGAACACCAGTCTACCATCCTGCCCTATCTGGGATGAATAGTTTGTTTGCATCTCTCCAAAGGAAAGCAGTACAGTGAAGGAGCTCGGTTAGTACCCCAGAGGTGATAGGTGACTCCTCATCCAGCTGCTTGCATGATTTTTTTAAAACACAGCAATGAAACTAAATTTCAATTCTGTCCTCCATGTAGAACGCAGAAGCCAAGGGGGAAAAGAAGTTACCTTCTGAAAAGAAAAGGAAAACAAATGGTTTCCAGGTACAAAAAAAAAAAAAAAAAAAAAAAAAAAAAAAAAAAAGATTCCCCAAGAGGGCTGAACACTCCCCACGAGGCTGCCAGATCCTTCAGTGAGGATAGACTGTGTCAATAGCAGCTCTTCTCCACGTTGTTCTTGTGGGAGGGGAATCACACAAGCTACAGATAGGAATTTAAGTCCCTATTGTCCTTCATCTCTCTTCTCACTCTGTCTCCTTCATACTTTTTATTTTTCTTATACTTCCTTCTCAGAGCTTAGATTTTGAACCCACAATTTGTCTCTGCATTCCTGGATTTGTCTTCTTTTCAGGCATCTTTTTTTTTTCCAGATGCACTTGATGGAAAAGTCTAATTTTTTTTCCCCAACAGTATCTTTTTAAAACTTTATCTTTTCCCTGTCCCCCTATCTATTGGTTTTGTCCAATGTCACTGTTGCATGAGATCCAAGGACAGCCTCTGAGACACACTCCTATCTCTTGACCGCCCATCATTCGACTCCTGGCAACTTGGTAGGAACTGTTTCTGTTTTTCTCAGCTCCAGTGACACTTCTTACTCAATAAATTATGCTCTTTTGAGCGGATGTTGAAGGGTGTGATGTCTGGAATATAAACAGCGGTGCCCTGACACACAGGCAGCTGCTGTAAGTGGGAAATGAGCACAGTGAGATGAAAAAAAAATGGGAAAGATTTGCAATGTCCTGCCAGATCACGCTGTCCTCACCCAGCCATTCTTCCCCATAAGTCCATCTTACTTTTTCAAGTTTTGTTTGTAAGTGTCTTCCTCCCAACAGACAGATCCATGGTCTTAAAACAGAAGAGTAAAGCATTCCCCCCCCCATACCCCCGAGTGATAGGCATGGGATACCTCCATGAGTTATTGATTAGGGTACCACCCACAAAGAGACACAGGCTATTCCCAATGCTCTTGAGTGATCACTGGGACTAGATGCTAAGACTCAATTGTTGAAGTCACCACATACTTTTCCACTTCAGGTTGTAGAAAAATCTACCTAGGACAGATCTGGAGAATCCCTCCCTGCTGGCTAAGTTTCATTGCATTGAAAGGGGCTATCTAAATTCCTGGAGGAGAAGGGTCCTTGATGGACTTACCCAGTGCTGGACCCTGCATGCTTCAGTATGGACCTGTTATGCAAGATGTGTCCACTGTCGTTTTAGTGGCGTGGTTGTTGTGAGGTAACCACATGCTTTTTAATTGGATGTGAGGTGTATTCCACAGGAAGGGTTCATACCCAGTACTGTAAACCTATTCAAAAACCTAGGTCCTATTAGGAAACCTACTATTGGTGTTTGCTACATGGTCATGTAGAACTCTTTCCTAAATATTTATGTTTATACCTGTGGATTACTGTAACTCCTAACCTTGGCCAGAGAAATGACTATCCACGATGGACATCAGTAAATGAAGAGATTCAAAACTAGCCCAGAAACTGAGAAAACATGACTATTGAGCACTCTGCCTTAGATGGGACATCTATATAAACCCTTCAGCCTTAGATGGTGTCTTAAGTTAGGCTGATGTGAACAGACACCATGACCAAGACAACTCGTAAACAACATTTACTTGGGGTTGGCTTACAGGTTCAGAGGTTCAGTCCATTATCATCAAGGTGGAAACATGGCAGCATCCAGGCAAGCATGGTGTAGGAGAAGCTGAGAATTCTATATCTTCATCTGAAGGCTACTAGGAGAAGACTGGCTTCCAGTCAGCTAGGATGAGGGTCTGATAGCCCATATCCACAGTGGCACACCTACTTCAACAGGGCCACACTCACTCCAAAAAGGCCATACCTAATACAAGATGGCCACACCTACCTCAATAAGGCCACACCTACTTCAACAGGGCCACACCCACTCCAATAAGGTCACACTCACTCCAAGAAGGCCACACCTAATGCAAGATTGGTCACCTACTTCAAGAAGGCCACACCTAATCCAAGATTGGTCACCTACTTCAACAAGGCCACACCTACCCCAACAGGGCCACACCTACTCCAAGAAGGCCACACTTACTTCAAGAAGGCCACACTTCCAAATAGTGCCACTATCTGGGCTAGGCATACTCAAACCACCACAGATACCTATATAAATCCTCCAGCCTTAAGTGGTATACCATCTTTATAAACTTTCTTCACAAGACCCAGAGCAGGTGGAGAGAATGTAGCATCTGAAGCATGGAGAGTACTGTGAAATGCTGTTTCTGGACACAACACACCTATTCCACTCATGAACTTACGGCAGCTGTGGCTAGTACGAGATCAAGCCAACAAGAGCAGCCAATATTTGAGCAAGAAACAATAATTGGAGGTGTTGGAGGGTGTCAAAGAGGAGTGGGAAGGGGCATCTAGAGGTAGAGATGATCAAGATAAATTATATATACATGCATGGAACTGTTGAAACTCATTCATATATTTGAAAAGGGCAGAAAACAATGAAAATATCTTTCGTCTTCCATGCATACTTGTTTATTGTGGAAACATGCAAGATGCAAAAGAGTTGACAAGCCATAACATCCAATAAAGCAGCAAAGTTGCCTCACATGTGGTTTGTAACAAAAGTGTTCATGAGTTGGAGGCTGGGCCTTCCATGTGGAGGTGTTGGGGTGGAGGGACCTTAAGAGGAGGAGCCTAGTGGGAGACAGCTAGGTCCTTGGCGTTGCTGTACTCAGAAGAGATCTTGGGCAGTTTTTAGGACTCGAAATTAGTCTCTTCCGGTATAAACTGTTATAGAAGAGTGAACTCCACCATTGCATCTCTTCCTAGCTTCCTATCTGGCTACTCTAGCTTCCTGTCTGGGTCTGGCCACTCTAGCTTCCTGCCTGGCCATGTAGCCTCTCCCTATTGTCATATTCTGGACCTTTTCATCCACCATGATGCTATATGGCCATGGAAGACCCTCACCAGAGAGGACATAATGCTGTTTGGATTTTTTGCTTCCAACCCTGCAAGTTCAACAAACCTCTTTCCTTTATAAAGTATCCATCCGTGGGTCTTTTGTTTTAACAACAGAGAATGAAGTATTGTTGCTACTGGTGCTATTGCTTGTGGGGCATATATATTGAGAGTGTTTTCCCTAGGTCTTTGGGAATCTAATATATTTCAAAATAAGTGATCTTTTCTCTTATGTTTTAAACCAAAATTAAATTCACCTCTAAGTTTCTGAAAACTTCTCCTTCGCTGCACACTTGTTTTTTAGCACTGGCTTTCAATGTTTTCATACCGCAACACCCAGTGAAAAATGGATTTGAACTGAAAAGCATGTGTCTAGTACATGTATGTTTATAATTGAAGTTTCCTGGGCCCTGAGTCACCTCCATTATATATGATACACCCTATTATTTTCCAGTTTGTTTCCTTTCATTTTTTAAAAATATTGGTTATGACCCAGTAAATTGTTTCCAGGACCCTCTAATGGGTTATGAAGTACATTTTGAAAGGTACTCTCCTATGCCACGGTTTTAATAGCACTCCTATATTTGGCATGCCATGGTTTTTAAATTGCATGGAATGGCAGTGAAGGGCTTGCCCAACCTCCTCATTTTATATGCAGAGGAGAGAAATTTTTATTTTCTCTGTAGATGGAACATAACTTCCCCCAAGGAAGGGGTTTTTGTTTTAGGGAAATACCATTATAAATGCTTATGAGAAGGTTGGCGCTGGGCAGGGAGTGACCAAGCCACTCTCCACAGGAATGAATAAGCAGCTGTGTAGGACTGAGAACTCTGAAGGAGAAGGGAGCAGGGCTGTAGGCAGACCTGGAGTGAACAAAACCTGCAGGAAGCTTTAGAAACAAGGACTCTACAAGCGGTACTCATGCCCTGCCTTTCTGTGTTGGAAACTCAACCCACCTTTTCAGGAAGGTTTACATTTAGTCAAGTTTCTTTGTCCAACAAATAATAGAAATCCAACAGAAACTGGACTAAGGTAAGATAAGCCAGGGTTATTTGTTTGCTTATGACATTGAATACTCTAGGCACAGTGTATTCTGTGTTAGATCCTTGGACTTTAATAATATCATTCAAACCTAGGCATCTCTTCATATCTCTTTTCTCTGATTAAGTTACTACACTCAGTAGCTTCCCTCCCTGACAAAGATACTGGACAAATCCTCATCTGATTTCCTGGATCCTACGACCATCTTTGATCTGATCACTATGGCCAGGGAATTGATGGATTGCTCTGGGATTGGTCAAGACTGGATCATCTCTCTACCCTTGGAGCCAGTGATGGGGTCACATGCACTTCCTCTTTGAGGAAAAGTGACAAGAAAGGGTGTTCCCCCTCCCACAGTGCTTTGGCAAGCGGAGAGTCAGGGTGGGCAGCTGGTTCAACATGTGGCCATTGCACACGAATGCTGTGGGTGGAGATTAAGGCAAAGGCAGAGTCTGCCTGCCTGGTGTTGAACAGGTCGCAAGGATGATGTTTAAACGGGACTGAGAATAAACCAGTTTGCCATTTTCAGAAACTGGACATTGGGAATTTCAACAAATTGTCTAAATGGTATGTCTTAGTTAGGGTTTTACTGCTGTGAACAGATACCATGACCAAGGCAAATCTTATAAGGACAACATTTAATTGGCACTGGCTTACAGGTTCAGAGGTTCAGTCCATTATCATCAAGGTGGGAGCATGGCAGCATCCAGGCAGGCATGGTGCAGGAAGAGCTGAGAGTTCTACATCTTCATCTGAAGGCTGCTAGCAGAATTCTGGCTTCCAGGCAACTAGAAGGGTTTTAAAGCCCACACCCTCAGTGACATACTTACTCCAGCAAGGCCACATCTACTCTAACTAGGCTACACTTTCTCCAACAAGGCCACACCTATTCTAACAAGGCCACGTCTACTCCAACAAGACTACACCCATTCCAACAAGACCACACCTACTCCAACAAGACCACACCTACTCCAACAGGGCCACACCTTCTAATCATGCCACTCCCTGGGCCAAGCATATATAAACCATCACAAGATGTCTATTAGTTTTATACAGTCTTAAGAAAGCATCTTTGAAGGTGTCTGGCAAATATAAATGGAGAAACTGAGGCCCAGAGAGGTTCAGAGGCTTCCTCAAACGTCGTACCACTGAATTTTCACTTCAGCCAGGACTAAACAGTCTGTTTCCACAGCTCAGCCATGTTTCCTCTACATCACTCAAGCTCCCTCCCTTCCTGTGTCTTCCACATAAACTAGAAGCGTCTCTGTGTCTTGTACCCCAGCACCTGACTTTGTGATCCTTTGTTCAGTCCCTAAGGCCACTCGAGGGCTCTGTGAGGAACCAGAGGAAGGAGTTCACAGGAAGATCCATTCCAGGATGTTTTCCCTGTTGTTTTAGAGGCCCAGAAACTCAGGAGTCTGGAAAGATGCATGGGTCAACCAAAAAAGGAGCCGCAGGATGCTGTCTGCAGAACAAGAAGGGGCCATGCATGGGAGACAGACAGCTGAGAAGGGCCTTGGAGCTTACTGCGAGCTCCCTATTCATTGTGGCTCTGTGAATATTATCTTATTTAATCAACACGAAAATTGTAGATTGAGGGAAAACAGCAGGCCACATTCTGAGGTTCTGGCAGCTGTCATGTGTCTGCAGCCTCTAAGGTGGTTTCTAGTGTGCTGACAAGTCTCCACCACCTTGAATCTGGACCAACAGATGTGGTACAAATGACAGTCTATGATTTCTAAGGCTGGATCATAAGGGCTGTGTCATTTTGCCTTTGACTTGAGGTCATAGGTGAACCTATTTTCTCAGTTATCACCTTAAGGTCAAGTAAGTGAGAGAGCCCCAGCTGAAGTCACTGGAAGCGCCCTGGGCAAAATCTCCGATACTATGAATATCAGACAGGTGAATAGTCCCTACGTATCCTGCCTCAATCCAAGCTACAGGCCGTAGCCAAAAATTTGATTGTATGTGTTTGTGTATCTGTGTGGGAGTCTATACATATGTGTGCTGTGTGTGTCTGTGTGGGTGTGTGTACATGTGTATACTGTGTGTGTCTACATATGTATGTACATGTGTGTGCTATGTGTGTACATGGGTGTGTACATGTGTGTGCTATATGTGTGCCTGCATGGGTATGTCTACATGTGTGTGTGTCTGCATGGGAGTGTCTACACGTGTATGTGTATGTCTGTATGGTAGTGTCTACATGTGTGTTGTGTGTGCATGGGTATGTGTACATGTGAGTGTTCATGCATCACAGATCAGAGGTCAACACTGAGTGTCTTCCTCAATCACTCTTCACTTTATTTAGTTTAATTTTTAAATTCTTTATTTACTACGTCTGAGTGTCTGTATGTGCACCATGTGAATGCAGGAGCCAGCAAGGCCAGCAGGAGTTGTATCCCTCTCTCTGCAAGAGGAGTGGGTATTCTTAAAGGCTGAATTGTCTATCCAGCCACTTTATTTTTGAAGGCAGGGGTCTTTCACCAAACCTGGGACTCACAGATGAAGTAAGGTGGCTGGCCAATGAACCTCAGGGGTCCTCTTGTCTTTGCTTTCCTGACCCTGAGGGTGAAAGTGCTACACCCCCTCCCCCCTCCCAGCCTTTACATGGGTGCTGGGGATTCAAACCTGGGACCTCACACTTGTACAGTAAGTGCCTTGCCATGTTTTAAGTCATTAAGTTTAGGCTGTCTTCAGAGAATTAATCAGATGCTTGAAATTTCCATAGGATACACATTACATATGTGTATGCATGTATGTATCTCTCTACCTATCCCATCTACTGTCTTGGGATTAGCTCAGCCTGAAGTCTTAGCTGGTTGCCTAACCAATCAGTGAGTTCTAGGTTCAGTGAGAGACCCAGCCTAGAAACAATATGTGTGCGTATGCATATATGCAGTTGTAGATTCAGTCAGCCCTCCATATCTGTGTGGACTGGGCATGAGCAGTCATTTTCTCTTACTGTTATTCCCTAAATGATACAGTAGAGCAACCATTTACTCAGCATTTCCACGATTCTAGAGATGGCTTAAAAATGTCCCAGAGGGTGTGGCTAGATAGTGTGTAGATATGATGCCCTATTGCACATGGGGACTTGAGCATCATAGATTTTAGAATCTGTAAAAGGTCTCTGAGCTGATCCCTTGTGGGTTTGAGTCTGGCCGTATATGGACAGATTTAATTCATGAGAGTGGCTTGTGGGACCATGAAAGCTGTAAAATCCAAACTCTGTAGGGAGGGCTGGAGCCTGGCTGCACAGAGAGCTGGCATTGAACTTGAAATCTGGGGAAGACTCCAGTCATTTTCTTCTTTAGATCACCAGACGGAACCCACCCAATTAACCAGATGCTTGAATTTCCATAGGATACACACTGCATAGAATATACACGTATGTATACATGTATGCATGTATGTTTGTCCCTGCCTATCTATTGTCTAATGATCAGTTACCCTTGAGAACTGTCTCTTCCGTGTTTATGTATGAGCAGTTCAGCTTGAGGTCTTAGCTGATTGCCCAGCCAATCAGTGAGTTCTAGGTCCAGTGTATTATGGGAGGTGGATCTGCCCTTGGCAAGTTCTACAGATTTGTCAGTCTTATCTAAAAACATACCTTGAAGTAGTATCTAGGCGAGTGTCTGATCAAACACCTGGGCACTGTGCCATAGTCTACGGGAATCTATCATTAATTGGCTGGCTTGTTATATAACTGAATCACGGACACAGCCTCTCCCAGCTGGCTGATCCGTGCTGGGACCTTCTAAGTGAGTGACAATATGTGGTATATTCTAATTGATCAAACAGTCCCTCCCACTCTCTCACACGGATTTATTTACTTATTTGTGTGTACGTTCATGTGCACATGTGTTTGCAGGTGTGTGCACATGTATGGAGACCAGAAGAGGCCACTGGGTCTTCCCGGTCACCACCTCTGACTACTTCTTTGAGGCAACATCTCCCCCTGAACCTGGAGCTTACATTTTCTCAACCAACCCGGAAGCCAGCACGCCCTGTGACCTTCCTGCCTCTCCCCTCCTCGGGGCTGTGCCTCCTTCGGATGGGCAGCTTCAGATGGGCAGGTGCACCTAGGTGCTAGGTCCAGACTCTGGTCTCCATGACTGTGTAGTACTAACTCTTAACCACGGAGCCATCTTCCCAGCTGCCTTTCCCCTTGGCAGTAGAGACCTTCCGGGGTCTGCAGAGCACCCTTTAAAGGCTCAAATGCTTATTTTTAAGTCACGAAGAACCAAGTTTAACTTTTGGCTCTACCGGCTCCCAGCTGCAGGATCTTAAGCAATGCATTTAAACGCTGGGCTGACATCGCCTCATCTATAACATTAAACGAGTCTCCCGGTCTCAGTACAGCTGCGATGTGGACGTTAAAGCAGTCGCAGAAACTTTCAGTCTGGTACCTAAGCATGCAATTTTAATTTTTATTTTACTTATTCATTTTATTTACTTATTTATGAGTCGGCCTCAGACTTTGCCCTTCCGCGGTGCCGCGCGCTTCAAGGCAGTCTTTGCAAAGGTTCCAACTCCCACCTCGGTCTCTAGAAACTCATCTCCCTATTTCCCTTCCCGTCTCTGGTTCCTGTTTACCCCTTTCATTTTTCTCCATAAAGTCGGGTTTGCCTCACTGGGGAGCACGGCGTGCTTCACAGATTCATCTTACCTGTCACTTCTGCCAGCCTCTGTTCTTCGGACCACTGCCTCCCATTTCCCATCATGCTCTGCTCTCCCTGCCTTCCTTTCCCTCAGTCTACTCCAGCTGCTGGGTCCCTGCCCAAGCTGCCTCCTCACAGCTCAGGATGGAGACTTTCCCAGGCTCCCATGACAGCAGCTTTTCCTCTGTGCCCGAATGGCTAGAAGTTACAGGAGAGTTGAAAGGAAGCAAATGCCAAAGCTACGCCCAGCTGTTGCTGGCTGTAACTGTTCAGTACCCCTGGATCCAACTGTGTGCTTTCCTGTGGAGCTTCCCTACCATGATAGCATCTGTCTTGCCTTAGAGCTCCTATGAACCTGCCATTATTCAGTCTAAGGCCTCTGTAAACCCGCAGTGTCTGACCTTGTTCCATGGCAACGGGTAGTAGAAATTCTCTGTCTATTCAGAGGATCCAGTCCTACTAACAGGAAGGTTTTGTTGCCCATGGCCTTGTATATTAGCTAGGGTATGTTAGAGAAATAGATCAATTTCTCTGTGTGTGTATGAATGCATATATGTATGTGTATGATTGTGTGTGTGTATTTGAGTGTATGCATATGCACAGGCATGTGTACATGTACATGCCCATGTATGGTATTTATGACATCTATTTCTTATAAGAAATTAGCTCACATGGTTTTTGAGCTGAGCTTAGACCCAGAAGAACTTATACCCATGGCTCCATTCTGAATCCACTTTGGCTCATCTGGTGCTGCTGTAGCAGAAGACCCTGACACTGGGTATTTTGTAACAAGGAGGAAGTCATTCCTTTCAGTTCTGGTGGCCACTAAGACCTAGATCATGATGTCACCCCTGGCAAGGGTCTCTGTGCTGCATCTTCACATGGTGGAAGGCACAAAGGCAAGGGAGAGGATGAGGGGGGAATCACACTGTCCTTTTAAACAATGGTATGAAGGCTTTCTGCCTTAATCTCCTCCCTAAGGTCCTATCTGCTAGCACTAATGTTATAGCAGCCAATACCCAAGCATTTAAAAAAAAACTAGAGAGAAAAAACTCTAAGTATTTTGCTAAGTCAAAAGGCTTAGAAGCAGGAAAGCTGATAATGTTTATATGTGAGACTGAGTGTGCAGGGAGGAGGGAGATTGAAGAAGGGGAGGAGGGAGGAAAGAGGGAGAAGGGAGAGAAGATGAGATGGTAGGAGAGGAGAGAAAATATAAGAAAGAGAAAGAGGGGAGAGAATAACTCAGGCTTTCAGTGGATGAGACCTTTGTAGGGCAGGCACTCTCTTTGGATCTTAAGTTCACCTTGGTCTCATCAGTACACACCCTATGTATATACCCAGAAACAATGTTTAGCCAAATATCTGGGCAACTCATGGTCCAGCCCTGTTAGCCATAAAGTTAAACATCATGCTCTCATTTAGAATATGGACAGTTGCTGTCACGGCTGTACTTCCCAGCCACTCTCTTTCCTCCTGGCAGAAGTCTCCAAGAGGAAATTCCTGACACCTTCCTGCCCAGATTTAAAATTACGACAAAGATGTGGAGGCAGGAACTGAAGCAGAGGCCTTGGAGGAGTGCTGTTTGCTGGCTTGCTCCTCATGGCTTGCTCAGTTTACTTTTTTATACAACTCAGGACCACCTGCCCAGGGGTGGGACATCCATAGTGGGCTGGGGCCTCCCACGTCCATCATCAACCAAGAGAATGCCCTAACATACATCATCTGACAGAGGCATATACTTCCCTCTTCCCAGATGGGCCTAGCTCCTGTCAAACTGACAAAATAACAACCCCCCTTTTAACTGGATTCCCTCTTTGAAGACTTCTAGGTTGTCTTTTAGGCAAGGTCACATTCTGAGTTACAATGACCATACATACAGATGCTAAGAGATGGTTTTTGGGCCACCTCTGGAAGGCTGTGGTGTGTCCTACAAACCTTACTCCCCAAGAACACTGTCTTAGTTACTTTTCTGTTGCTGTGACAAGCCCCCCAACAGCAACTCAAGGACGAGATTATTTTGGTTCACAGTTTGAGGGGTTCATGGATCACAGAAGAGAGGGCGTGGTCACATTTTGAAGGTTTTGTGGACCACACCAGGGAGGGCGTTTGAAGGGTTCATGGACCTCTGCAGGTAAGGCCACTAGCTCATAATCCTCCTGCCTCAGCTTTCTAAGTACTACGATTAAGGTTTGTATTGTCCTGCCCGGCTTCCAGCATCTCTCTTCTCTGGGTACAGAACCCTGTGTTTTTCCTTTAAAATATTTACCCTATGGCGCCCTCAGCACCCATGGTACAGGTAGGACTCACTTCACAGTCCTCCTCCAACACACATGATTTCACATGTGACGTCTGTCCAGCCAATGGGTACATTTCATCCATCCTTCACAATGATTGGCCTAGGTGTGGACACATGACCAACGCTGAACCAATGAGACTGTAGGAACTTGTAAATTGGAAGTTTGGTGTTCTGAGGACAACTGTTGCTCTCAGGGAGAAGCCTACGCATGGAAAAAAACCAGGAGAGCGGCACCAGGGAAAACTGATGCTTGCTAGGGATAATATTCTCTACGTGGAGCCAAGCTTGAAATTCACATCAACAGTAGCCCTTCCACTTACAATATACTTATTTTTGGTGTAATGTCAGAGTGGCAGGTGGGTGTTTTAACATCCCAATGTGGCCTAAATAATCAATGTGACTCCACCCCCTCCAACCCCTGCCTCAGAAGTTCCCCAGTAGTTCCAGGAAGCCCCCAGCAGGAAAAAACGTCACTAGGACTGGAGAATTTCTTTCAGGTTTCCTTCCTTGTTTCCAAAAGAGCCCAATCTGAGGCCTCAGTGGAGAGGTTTATAATTGGCCTGTGTGAGCAAGGGGGCCGGCTGGTGACTGTGTGCCAACAAATAACTCAAGCAGGCAAAACGCCTGGGGACTCGATAATGATGTGGAAAGGCCTAAGATTTCTGTAAAAGCAGGGGTCAGTGAATTAAAATTCTCCCAGGAGCGAAGGGCCTCTGAATGCTTATTTCTGATAATCTTATTTATGTCCCGGGGTAAGTAAATCTGTCTTTTGTTTGGTATTGTTCAACTCGCAGCGCTGTTCTAATTAAAGGGGCGGGGAGTGGGGAGATGAATGAGTTCCTTAATTGGTTCTGTTCTGGGTGACTCCGAGTCAGAAGAAAAGGGCAGGGGAGGGTAGCTTGTTCTGCCATGGGCAGCAGAGGATCAAGTGTCGAAAGGAAGGAAATACATCGTCATTAGTGTGATCAATGGGCACAGGCAGGGCCTCCTAGGCTTTGTGAGGTCTTCCTCCGACGTGGTAGAAACAGTGTATATGACTGGCTTCAGAATCACCCCTGTCAAGGATTCCTTGGAGAAAAGATCACTCACTCACCGCATTCCTCCAACCATGGTTTTGGGAGCTGGGGAGATGATAAAGCAGAGCAAAAGGCAAGTCTACAGCTGGCCATAGAACCCTCACTTTTAAGGAGAGATTATAGGAAGAGGTTCGTGTATACAAATAAACACAACAGAAGCTTGCTCACACGCAGTGCTTCCTACAGGACTAGATTACACTGAGGGCAATCCCACATGAGTGCTCTTTTAAAAATATTTGTTTTTAATGTATGTGAGTACACTGTAGCTGTCTTCAGACACACCGGAAGAGGGCATCAGATCCCATTACAGATAGTTGTGAGCCACCATGTGGTTGCTGGGAATTGAACTGAGGACTTCTGGAAGAGCAGTCAGTGCTCTGAACCTCTGATCCATGTCTCTAGCCCCACAGGAGTGTTTTTTAAAAGACCACTTTTATTTATTTATTTAATTGTGTGTGTGTGTGTGTGTGTGTGTGTGTGTGTGTGTGTGTGTGCATATGAGTGCAGGTGCTAATGAAAGCCAGAAGAGGGCATCAGATCCCTATGAGCTGCAGTACAGGCTATATAACCTGCTTGACGTGGGTACTGGGAACTGAACTCAGGTCCTCAGGAAGGTCAGGAAGGACTCTTAATTGCTGAGCTGTCTCTCCGGCCACCATACTCAACTGTTTTAAAAGTTTGCAAGAATCCAGGGCTGAAGATATGGCTCAACCATTAAGTGCGCACACTGGTCTTTCAGAGCTTAGCACTAGAGTAAAATGCTGGAGTTCCATTCCCAGCAACCCACATCTATTTGGTAGTTCACAGTGGTTGCCTATAACTCCAATTCCAGGGAACCTGGAACCCTCTTCTGGCCTCTGGATATCCACACTTACGGGAACATCCACTCACATGTACACATAATTAAAATAGGGTTTGCAGGAAGCTCATCTTGCAGGCATGTCTACCTGAACTATACAGATGATGAGATGAAGACCCTGAGGGAAGTTTAGGAATTTGTAGGAAACCTAGCAGTCCATAAATGATGAAGCTGACATTCATATCCAAGTCATCCCCTGACTGCACCTTCCTGTTGCAGGGACTTTTATTCATCTGATGTATTGTTGTCTCCAAGACTTTCTGCCTCTGTCTGTTAACCTAGGCCTAGTGCTAGAAGCTTCTAGCCTCCATACAATCTTATCTAGGCCTAGAATGGTTCCAGCCTCTGAGACTTGCTGCTGAAAAAGCTCACCCTTTGTCTTAGTCAGGGTTTTTATTCCTGCACAAAACATCATGACCAAGAAGCAAGTTGGGGAGGAAAGGGTTTATTCAGCTTACACTTCCACATTGCTATTCATCACCAAAGGAAGTCAGGACTGGAACTCAAGCAGGTCAGGAAGCAGGAGCTGATGCAGAGGCCATGGAGGGATGTTACATACTGCCTTGCTTCCCCTGGCTTGCTCAGCCTGCTTTCTTATAGAACCTAGGACTACCAGCCTAGGATGGCACCATCTACAATGGGTCCTCTCCCATCAATCACTAATTGAGAAAATGTCTTACAGCTGGATCTAATGGAGGCATTTCCTCAAAGGAGGCTCCTTTCTCTGTAATAACTCCAGCTTGTGTCAAATTGAAACACAAAACCAGCCAGTATACTCTTTCCTGTTCTTTCTGAACTCTGGCTGATTCAACTCACTTGTTCTGGCCCAAACACCTCTCTAAGCTGACTGATTCAATCTGGCTTCTCTCTTGGTCTCTGACTGAATTGCTTTGCTTGGCTTCAAACTGACTTTGGCAATATGTTCTGATCTTCCGGCTCCTTCTTATTCTCTAGCTTGTTCTGTCTTCATTTGTGTCTCTGTAACCTGTCTTCCTATACCTGTCCCAGTAAAACTGTCTCCTTCTTTCTGCGTGACTCTCTCTTAAGCAGCCTTTCTTTCCTCTCTGTCTTAGAATTGCCAAGTCTTTCTCTTATTCATCACTTTGTCTGCCACCCAATTAGATAAATTAACTTTACCTTCATTGTTTGGGATGAAAGGTGTGTACTAAGAGTGTGTCTATATTCCAGCCAGAGGGATTAAAGGTGTGAGCTAAGGCCGAACCACACCACAACTAAAGACAGGTTTTTCTAGCAAATAACACAATCTCGGGGTTCACAGTGTGACCAGATATCCTGCAACCCCTCCCACCTCGTGACAGCATCTAGTTTTGCCCCATTCTGTAGGTCTTTTACCCTGTCACCAAATCTTTTATCTCTAGGTCTTTGCAGTTGTATGAAGTGAGGGTAATAAGAACCCCTTTACACGGGGCTCTTGGATGCAGACAGAAGACACTCAGAATTGAGTTCATTTAATCAAAACTTAAGAAGTAGAAATGACCCACATGGACACATGGAGAAGCGTAAACACAAGTAGGAGAAGGAGCTCATCTAGAAAGGTTGCACAGTGAGATTCCAGCTAAGTGAGGGAGGCCAGATTCCAGCTAAGCAGGATTAGTGGTTGCCTGGGACTTTGGGGAGGGAGAGATGACTAAGCAGATACTGCAGGATGTTCAGGGTGGGGAAACTATCAGGTCTGAGGGAGTTGGGATGGATGTGTGTCCTCATGGACTATGCAAGACCAAGAGCAAATCCTACTGTGAAATGTAGGTGCAGCTGACCACAGTGTACCGCTTGGGTTCCCAGCAGGGATGGAGGGTGCTAGATAACTAGAGAGCCCATGCATGTGTGCAAACAGGGGTATCTGGGAAGTCTCTGCACCTTCCACTCAGGATTGATACCAACCTAAAACTGCTCTTTAAAATAGCATTTGAAAAGTAGAACGTTCTAGAAGGGTAATGGAGAGCTAAGGCCTCTCTGGAGATTTTAGCTTTCCCTCCCCCTCCTTCTCCCTCTCCCTCTTCCCTCTCTGTCTGTCTGTCTGTCTGTCTGTCTCTGTCTCTGTCTCTCTCTCTCTGAATATGTGTTTGAGAGAGAGACAGAGAGTCAGACAGACAGACATATGCCGGGGGGGGGGGATGGGAGTCAGATAGACAGGCATATGCTTCTGTATGTGTGTGTCATATGCATGTGTGTGCATGTGGAGAGCACAGGTCAATCTCAAATGTTCCTTCTCAGGCACCAGGCACCTTATTGTTTGAGACAGGGTCTCTCACTGAACCTGAACTTACTCATTCAGCTAGATTGGCCAGAAGTGAGCCCCAGGGATCCAGCTGTTTCTATCTCCCTGGTGCTTCTTACAAGCATACACCACCTTGTCTGGCTTCTTACATAGGTGCTTGTGCTGAGGATTAAATAGCTCCTCATGCCTGTGTGACATGCACTTCACTGACCGAGTCATCTCCCCACCTTCCTCTTTTCTGCTTCTACTGGGAACCACGCAGTTCGGGATTCATCCCTAACCAGAAGAATGTTCCAGTGGTTAACACCTAAAATATGCCCTGGACTGGCTCGTTTTGTGCCCCCTTGACACAAACTGGAGTCACCAGAGAGGAAGGGGCCTCCCTTGAGAAAATGCCTCCATGAGATCCAGCTGTAAGGCCTTTTCTCAATTATTGATCAAGGGGTTGGGGGTACCCAACCCATGGTGAGTGGAGCCAGCCCTGGGCTGGTGGTCCTGAGTTGTATAAGAAAGCAAGCTGAGAAAGCCCTGGGAAGCAAACCTGTAAGTAGTAGCCCTCCATGGCCTCTGCATCACTTCCTGCCTCCAGGTTCCTGCCCTGTGTGAGTTCCTGTCCTGACTTCGTCTGTGAACAGTGCTGTGGAAGTGTAAGCCAGATAACCCCTTTCCTCCCCAGCCTGCTTTTTGGTCCTGGTGTTTCACCGCAGCAGTAGAAACCCTGACCGAGACATCCTTCACCACATTCCCACTAGGACAGTGGCTATGGATGTCTTTAGTGCTAGGTCTGATGCAGTTGATGTCCAGGAAATGGTGGTTATTATTCTCCTTATGAACAACACTCTCCAGGAAGAGGCAGCCTCGGAAGGCTCCACGCCTGCTGCAGACATATTCCAGGCTGTTCTTCCTGTGGGGTGGTTTAGCCTTCCTTTATGAACAGAGACATAAACCAAGCTAACACATCCTCCAGACAGAAGGAGGCTGGCATGCCTTCAAATTGGTCACTAAAGCGTGTCCTAAATTGGGAAGAAATCAAAACAGATTGCATCTAATTTCTCACAGTTCCAAGCAAGAAATTACCTTTTTAAGTGAAATGCTGTGGCTCTCAAGCTGTTTGCAAACACAAGGTTTGTGTGCATGCCTCTCTCTCTCTCTCTCTCTCTCTCTCTCTCTCTCTCTGTGTGTGTGTGTGTGTGTGTGTGTGAAGTATTTGGTTTTCTGAAGTAGGCCCTCTGCCCCATGAGGCTAGCTGGGTTTTCAAGGGACGAAAGGCACGAAGAATCTGATTGTCTTGTCTTCCATGTTACTATGAGCTCAGCGAGCCTCGGTCATCCCACAGATGGGCGAGCATGCTATTAAATGCAAAGCGAAGGGTTTTCCAGTCAGGCTGACCAGGGCTCACATCCTGACACTACCTCTACTGTTGTGTGCTCTACTGCTGTGGACCCTGTTTTTACATCCTGAAAAAACAAGCGGTTTACTTCCTAGGCTCTGCAGAGGTCCTCAGAAGCTATGGGTTCTGCTTGATACTGCTGTGGGATACCTTCATATAAAATTTAAAACTCCATCCCTTCTTCTGAAAGATGCACCTGGGGCTGTGGTCTGTGGCTCACTGTGCAGATGCAGGCAGGGTTTTATCCCTTAATTTATCTGTTTGAAGCTCGTGTGCGGCACACAACCTGCACAGTTATTCACAGGGTCCATGGATATCTATCTAAGCTTTCCTTCACCCCCTCACCTTCTCTCTCTTTCATTTACTTCTTGTGCATATGTATATGTGGTGTATATGGCACATATCTATATGTGGTGGTGGTGGTGGTGGGGACAGACACATGCCACACAGAGACCAGAAGAGGACATCAAGTGTCCTGATTTATACTCTTTGCCTTATTCCTGAGGGGGGGGGGCTCTCAGGGGAATCTGAAGTAAAAACAAATATCTAGAGTGCTGGAGAGATGGCTCAGTGGGTAAGTGAGCTTCCTGTGTAATTGTGAGGACCAGAGTTCAGATCCCAGCGCCCACATAACAAGCTGAGGTGTGTAATTCCATCTCTGAGGAGGGCAGGGACTGGAGGGGCTGCTAAGGCTAGCTGACTAACAGCCTGGTTAAAATAAAATCACACATGTGCCCATGAGTGAGGGGCTTACAGAACAGTCTGGCTGCTGGTGAGCTGCAGGGACCGTCCTGTCTGCACACCCCTTGTGCTGAAACTAAAGACCTGCACCATCACACCTGGGTTTCACACGAACACTGGGAGCTGAGCTTAATTTCCCAGCCTCACAATATGTTCTTCCTGATCCTTACATCACACAGTGCAGAGCACCGTTTTAATCCCTGTTTCATTTGCGAGGAAACAGAGGCCCAGAGACATTTCTCAGGGTGCCAGCCAGTTATTTTTGCTTTATGTCTCCATGGCTTATTTTTCTTTCCACAGAATAGTATAAGATAGCCAGGCATGGCGACGCATGCTTGTAACTCGGTTCTTGGAAGGCTCAGGCAGGAGATGCTGGAGTCCCAGGTGAGTCCAGACTGTGGAATGAGACCCTGTTTCAACTCTTTCTTTACTCCAAGTTAGAAAATCCAGAGAAAAAATGATGGGCGCATTTTAAAATTAATGTTTTGTTGCAACATTAGGTATTTTAAGTGGCATTTCTGCATGGTTTTTCCTTGTTTATCTCCATTCCTGCTGTTTTCTTTTGTGTCCCTTCTTTTACTCTAAAGTTAACCCTTTCTGTCCCCATGCCTCCTTTAGTCTATCATTCAGTCTATCATCTCTTTCCTTTGCAAGTTTCTCCTCCCATAAGAGTTCTTCCACCATCTCAGTCCCTTTCTTCTTAGGGATTAAGTGCATCTAGAAGCCCCCTCCTCAATAATGATCCTTGCCCTTCCAGCGTGATGTTCAGGGCCAGTGTGGCAGGTGTTTTCCACATTCTTAGTGCCACAAATAACACGTCTTCATAGGCTAGGAAACCAAACCTGGGAGTGAGAAAAAGGAGTCGTACAGCAAAGAGAACCCTGGGAACATGCTACTGTGTTTCCTTCTTGTTGAGCTGTGTGTGTGGTGTGTGTGTGTGTGTGTGTGTGTGTGTCCAAGCATGTGTATCCAGATGGAGTATATGTGTGAATGTGTAGATCTGTGTCTTTGCATGTGTGTATATGTGTGTGTTCATGAGTGTGTATGTATGTGCTGTATGCATGTATTTGTATGTATAAATGTATCTACCTGTCTATGTGTCCATGAGTGCATATATATGTGTGTTGTATATATGAGTGTGCCTGTGTGTGTTCATGAGTGTATGTGTATATGTGTGTGAATGTGTGTACTTGTATCTATGTATATGCCTGTGTCTTTTCCATGAGTGGTTGTGTATGTGTATATATGTGTACATATATGAATGTGTGTTGTATATACAAGTGTGTCTATGTGTATTCATGAGTGTATGTGTATATATGTGTAAGTGTGTGTACTTGTGTGTATGCCTGTGTGTCTGTGAGTGTTTACATATGTAATGCTGGGCACCAGTTCACTGAAGCCTTGGGAGAGTGCAGAGCTTGCTCCTTCACCTCCCAGGCTCCTGTGTTGCTATGACAACGACACCAGAAAGAAGATGAGATTAAAGGGAAGTTTTTCTTGGGGCAAAGTTCAGTTGTGCCTTGGTTTAGATTTTTGGAGCTTCCAGATTCTGGCTCTACGCTCTGTCTGCAACTGCTTTCATCCGAGATGTTCTTCTTCCTGTGTTCTGGGTTTGAGCCCCCTTTTGTGCCTGACACAGCTCTAAGAGACAGTGTTGGTTGACTGGGGGGGGATATGTAATGGAGCTGAGGACAGACAGAAGAAGAGGTCCCTTCTCTGGGCTCCATTCTCAGTCTTGTGGAAGAAGAACAAGGTCAACTACTTAGGCCACTTTGAGGATTACTGACATCGTGCCCCTACCACAGCGCTCTGTGAGTGACAGCTGTCACCACAATCCCCTCTCACCACTCCTTTGGAGTCACCCTTGATAGAAAAGCTGCAGCCTTCAAGCAGTCATCTGTTGGAGGCAGACAAGAAACAAGGCCTCTCGTCTCCTGATTCCCTCGTTCTCTGACGCCCAAGTGGGGCGGTTTGCAGACACCTGTAGCCCCTCTTCACCTCTGTACCCCTCAACTGTTTCCTTCCAGCCATGCTCCCACCACACCCCCACTCCAAAGGCTTCTCTTGTGTTGCCTGTGCCCTGACTGACCCTACCCACCCTTGGGGATTGGAGGTGAGATTGGTGTGGAGTCCACAACACAGATTCTAGGAGTAGGTGAGAAACCCCCGTGGCAAGATCACTTGAGCTCTGCTGTAAGCTCCTTTAATACCCTCCACCTGCACCCTATTGGTCCCCCAAAAGCATCTAGCAATCCTTTGGTCTCTCAAGCAGTCCTCAGCTAGGTCCTCCTGCGGGAGATGCTTTTGCGGCTGCACCCTCCCTGAGCCCCTCACCGGTGTTTTCATATAGGTGGATCCGCCCTGTTCCTGCTACACTCTTGTCCTTGCGCCTTTCCTAGAAACGGTTAAAAGTAAAAACACCATGATGAACTCAGTTATGCATGGTAGGACCTCTGACTGGTCCATCCCGTGGATTGGGACACAGGTTCCCTCCGCTGCTGTAAAAGTCACTGTGGATGAGCCGAGGTCCCTGCTTTACCTTCGTCTCCAGAACAGTCCTATGGATGAGGAGAGACACACACACACCCATCTACAGACCCACTTTACAAATGGAGTGACAGGCTGAGATGAGCTAGTGAGCAGAAAGCCAATCCTGAGGAGACCAAACATGCAGCCAGCGACTCAGACATTTGTGGGAATTGGAAAAACACTGCACCTGCCCTACTGGAGACGTGGGTGTTAGATTTGGTTTTAGGTACACATTCCACGTGTTGTGTATGAATGACTGCACTCCCCAAGGACCCACCGGGAGCATGGGACAGGGAGGACAGGAAAGAATCTCCGATGATTAAAAAAAAAAAAAAAAGAGACCATATTGTTTTTTTTTTCAGCTCTGACAATGTCTACATGGTGTAACTCTGGCTTTGTACCCCCAAAATCTCTTCAGTTGATAAACAACATGGGCACATTTTAGCAAATTCCCTAGGAGAACCAGGACTGTGTGAACACAACCTCAAGGAAAAGAGACAATGCCAGGGGTCACAATGATGAAGAAGATGATAATGATGGCTATGATGGTGGTGGTGATGATGATGGCTATGATGGTGGTGGTGATGATGATGGCTATGATGGTGGTGGTGATGATGATGGTGATGTTGATGGTGGAGATGGTGATGATGGTGGTAGTGATGGTGATGATAATGATTATGATAATCACTTTTTCCCCCAGAGAACAGTCATTCTAGTCACTGCATTAAACTCTAACCCAGCTTTACCCAAACTCAGATATAGATCATTTTGCTCCGTATTTTAGATGAGAAAACCAAACCTCAGAGATGCAAGATGACCTCCCTGATGTCACACACAGCTGCTAAGAGCAGAGTTGAGATTCTAATGTGGGGGGAATTCTAACCTTTCATTACAGTCTCAGGGTCCTGGCCTCATTCCTCCAGATCCAAAGAGAAGGCGAGGCACAAAGCTCTGCCCTTGTGAGCTTTCCCACTGAACTGTGGGTCAGGCACAAGTCAACAGTGAGTGCCCAGTGCTCTCTGCTCAGGAAAGGAAGCACAAACACAGTTCATGGGTAGACATTGCTGTGTCTTAGATCTCTCTTTAGTTTCTCAGTATCCATCTGAGATCCCCAAGCGGATTCTCCCTCACCCGAATGCTGCGGAACAGTGATGCGATTCTACCCCTGGCAGCATCATGGCCGAGGTCTGAGCTCAGGTGAACAACTCTATGTTTCGAGGCTGGCCTAGAAGCAGACAGTCTCTGTCCTCAGCCCCACTGGCTTCTCCAGCCCTCCCTGAGGTTTAGGTTCGGGAAGAAAGACACTCTTTGCCCATCATCATCCACTCTGAACGAGCAAGCTGAAGGCAGCAAGTATGGCCTTCCTAAGATGGCAGTCCTCAGCAGCCCCTCGACTGAGGACAAAGAGGCTGCCTCCCTGCCCCTAGCCTTTCACTCCCATATGGAGCCAGACATTGTCCCGTGCCGAGCTGACCACGTGACACCTTTAGGATTTACGTCTGAAATTCTACTTTAGCATTCCTCTGTACAAGCAGTTCAAAGCAAAGCCTGGCATTTGCCCGTGGCCTTTTAGACGCTGTCTATACACTGCACACTCTCTGAATAGTTTATATGTGGCACCAGCTACTTTTGTTCCCACCCCCACAGCTCCTGCACAACCATCAGACAGGTTCTTCCGGACTCGGAGTGAATGTCGGACAGTCTGGTTTTTCTCACTCGTTTGTTGGTAAGAAAAATGTCTTTGACATCTATCATGGTTTTAATCTAAAAATGTCCCTGGAAGACTTCTGGGTTAAGGCACTACTGCCAGCTCATGAGCTTCTGACAGGCAACTGGATATGGGGCCTCTGGCTTCTGACTTCATCAACAGATCCATCAGTTGTTGCGTTCATAGATGAATGGACTGTTACAGGATGAACCTGCTGGGAGGAAGTCAGTTAATGGAGATGTGACTTTGTAGGGGAATCTCTTAATCTTGGACTCTGGTTTTCTGCTCCCAGGCCATCACAAGGTGAACAGCCTTGTGGTCTATGTCCTAAACTATACCTGCTACACCACGACGATGCTCTGCCTTGATACAGATTCACGGATTGATGTCGCCGGTCAACCATGGGCATGAATGTTCTAAAACCTCAAGGCAAAGTGAATCTTCTTTCTCTTTAGTTGATCATAAGTGTAGATGGCTGATGCAGACGTGCCTGTGTGCTGCCACAGAATTACCATCGAACGGTGACCATGGCCTGCCCACCGAATGGCCGAAGTGACTCCAGTGTCCACTTGCCCAGACTTGCTGCAGGCAGAAGCTGCAGTGGGAGTGGATGTGGCCAGAGTCTTGCTTTTCCCAAGGGATGGTGCTACTCTTAGGTTCCCTCCGTGCTTTCAAAGGCACTTAGAAAGGCATGGTGGGGAGGGAGACACAATGTTTTCTGTTCCCTGAGACTGTGGGGGCTGGGAGCTGCAGGCTGACTGGCACTCTCTCTTGTAGAGTTTTTGTGAATTTCAGTGCCTTCTTTGTCTGTGAAGCAGGATTAAAAACTTTTTAGGTACTAGTATGGGGTGGGTTGCCCCGCCCTCAGGAATACCCCAGTTGGTGTGTGGCTGTCCCCTTTTGGTTAGAGAAGGCTTTCCTCTGGGATTTTCCAAACCAGCACAGATGGACACACACCCCAAACAGAATGTTGTTGTATTTTTCAACACCCCAGGTCACTGCAGGGAGTACACACCTGCCATTGCCTTGGGGTGCATATGCCTCTCAGCCATGGTTCACTGGCACTAGAGCACCCCTTCTCCTTCCATCGTTCTCTCCCTCTTTCTATATCTTCAGAGCAGGGCATTGTGTCCAGTACCCTGTTCATGCTAGGTAAGTGTTCCTGCTATTAGTCCATGTCCTCTCTCTGTATCTACCCATGATACATCTGCTTCTTCATAACCCATAGCCATGGCTTCTCATTACCCATCGGAAAGATTAGGCAACGTGTCTTACATTACCCCTCGGAAAGATTAGGCAACGTGTCTTACATTCCTCCAGCTCAGCGTTCTTATTTATGTGCGTGCTCTCCCTCTTGCCATCTCCCTCTCCCCACTCCCTCTCCTTCTCTCCCCCCTCCCCCTTTTTACCCCCTGACCCTTTTTCTCTCTTACACAGAGAACACCAGTTTTTGCTGATGGCAATCCTCCTCAGCCAGTTGTGTGTTCCTGGTTTCCTGAGCAGGAGGGTGACTCTAATCCACAGGCCTCTACAGTCTGTAGAGGCACAAATCAACATTTCCAAGCATCCTCAAGGCTCCCACCACTAGGCATCCATACCCCATTGCTACCCCTTGGGGCTGGGGATAGACACTGTCAGGCCTATGAGAAAACCCTCTTTCCATCCCAGGCCACAAGTTCAGCATGAACTCTCACATACCCTTAAATACAATGAAAAGCTTAGGCTAGGGCTGAGATGAAACCAGTTTCAGCCACCTTCTTTGTCAGTCATCTTGGGAATACTTTAAACATCTGAAGACTTGGCATTTGATGCTATTTCATTCTTGATTTTCTTTGGGAACCCAGAGCTGTGGAACCACCATGTCTCATTTTAATATGGGCAATAGAGATCGTCAGTCCTGCCCAGGTTCACACATCAGTGCTGGAGAGCCAGTGCCCATCTCCCCTCTTTACCCCTGGCCACCTGGCTGCTTCCTCTGAAGATCAGGGAGCCATGTCTGCCACTCCTACTGTGAAATCACCCCTCCCTGGAGCAGCCATCCACCAAAGACTTGTGGGAGCATGTGGATGAAATCCCCAGCTCCAAGTGCCTGAGTTAGGATGAATTCCATGGATGAGATCCTGCATCCTCAGTGGCAGGTGGCTTGATGACAAACCCTTTGTTGGCTTTCACCTCACTCCTGTATCCCTTCTATCCAATTCCAAATATGTAGGTGTTTCTATCCTTACCCCTCCTTACCCCTTCTGGAGAGCCAAACCAAGACACGGTCTTCTTACTCCTGCCATGCCGCTAGCCCCTTGAATACCGTCTGGCTCCGCCTAACCTTGGTGGAGAGTTGTCATATTTTTTCCATGCAAGAAGCAGGATCGGATGACGCAGTGTAACCATCACATGTGTAAGACTGTTCAGCGTCATGGCCCCCATCAGTCCCAAACCATGTTTTTCTTTCATATATATGTATATCATTCTCCTTCCCAGTGGTGTCAGTCATTCTTTCCAGCCAACTGCTGGCCTCAAACTACATCCGACATGTCATTCCTTCACGTACATGACCATGGCTTTGGGTCATTTGGCCACTGGCATCTCTACTGTCTCTCCAGTCTGTTTTCCTTCCTTCCTTCTTTCTTCCTTTTTTCTTTTTTCAGATTTATTTATTTTACGTATATGAGTACACTGTAGCTGTCTTTATACACACCAGAACATGTTGTGAGCCACCATGTACTTGCTGGGAATTGAACTGAGGACCTCTGGAAGAGCAGTGTTCTTAACTGCTGAGCCATCTCTCCAGCCCTCTCCCCACCTTATCTCTCTTTTCAGACTTGTCCCACTTACCCTTACCCAGTCTCTTGATTCGATCATGGGCTGTTTTCTTTCCTAGCCCTTGTGTTTGAATTGAGCTCCATCAGCTCAGAGGAACATTCTTCCTGTCATGGATGATGTTCTCCTTGGTTGGTACCATGGCTGTCTCTGTATATCTTTCTAGGTCCTCAGCTAGAGCATGATGCATTTTGACCCACTGGTCAGAATTTGGAAGCAGTTGTGTACACTAGCTGAACAAGCCTGTCTGTCTGTCTGTCTGTCTGTCTGTCTGTCTGGGGGAACGTGATGGCTGCTGGGATTCTGCTAAGTGAGAAGATTTTAATTGTTCCCAGGCTTGTCGCCTCCACCTAATTTCCTCTAATGAGCACACTCAGAGCATCGAGGAGAGGCTCGGGATTGGATAGCAATTCAATCCCTCGTAATGTCAGATGGATGGCAGCGCCGCTCCCTTGTATTCCATTTGCCCATGTCTGGGAGCCGGTCTCCATGGATGCTAATTCAATTACACGGAAACACAGAAGGAAATTGTCAGCTAAATTGCTGCCACACAGCTCAGCTGTGCCTAGCTCACATCCCCAGTGTTGTTTCCTGCTGACTCAGCAGCAGGCAGCCTATTCCAGATAGAGAGTGACCAGGGGTGGGAGTCAGGGCAGGGGTGGGTGTAGGCTGTGTTCTATTTGAAATGGCTACTTTGTTTCTTCACGTAACTTCCCACCTGAACAGAAAGGAGACTTTTAAAAGCTCTTCTTGCTTGCTTTCTCTCCCCCAAATACTTTGATACTTTTAATTAATCACAACCAACAAAGATGCATGAGATGTTTAAAAGACACAGTAGCTTTCTGCTTATATGCCTTGTTTGAACACTAAGGCAGGCACTACACTAAGCAAGAAGACTGTCATTGAGTGAAATGGGGAGGAAAAAAAAATCCATGGCTTTTGGTAGTTTATCATCTGGACTCCCTTTTCTTTCTTTTCATTTTTGGGACATTTGTTTATTTTTATTTATTTGGCATAACTATAGCATGTGTGTGGAGGACTGAGGACAACCACCCCCCTCCTTCCCCCATAGTCAGGGGTTCACATCCAGTGGCTGGAGATGAAATAGAATGCCTGAGAGTTGTTGCTCTTCAATAATTAATGGTTTGGATAGAGGAGAGACTGGGGCATGCATCAACCAAGAATTTCTGTGTTCATTATTCTCCATCCTTATTCTCCCTACCTCTGCAAAGTCTCACATTTGCTGCTACAAAGAAGCTCTTTGAGGAAGATGCTAACGTGTCTCTCCAAGGCAACCATGTCTGATTGGCAGATTGTATGCCACAAAAGACTGGTGAGAATGATCACATTGTAGCTGCAGTTGATCTCTGTGTTTGTTTCAACAGTCCTTTGACTGCCAGCAGTGGTGCATTGCTTCAATAGAATGAAGTGTACTAGTAGGTGATGTGCATGCCCACCCCCAGCTAGCTCTTCCTTCTGGCCCACATAATCTATGTCTCCCCCATCCCCTAGTGACTTGCTTCTAATGAGTAAAACACACAGAACGTGATGGGACGTCGTTTCTAATAGCAAAGGAGGAAAAGGCCAGCATCCACATGGCTGTCTGTGGTCCTTCCCTCTCCCTCATTTTGAGGAAAAAAGCGGCCATGTTGTGAACGACAGTGTGGAAGGACCACACGGCAGGGAGCTAGGAGCATGTGTCTAGAGCATGTTCTCTGGCCAGCAACTCCAGAGGAAGTAGATCTTCTAAACAACAACCACATGAAGAAGCTTGGAAGACCATCCATCCCTATCAAACCCTAAGACGAGACCACAGCCTGAGTGATGCCTGGATAGAAACCTGGTAGGAGACCCTGAGCCAAGAGACCATACCAAACCCATACCTAGCTTGCCAACTCACAGAACATGTGAGGTAATGCATACTGTCGCTTTAAACCACGAAGATCTGAGGGAAATTTGCTGCACAGAAAAAGATAACTAATTAGTATATTTGGCTAACATCAGACGATTAGAAGCAGAGTCCTTACAGACAGGCGCTTCTCCTACATCAGTAGTGTGGTATTGTTGTGTGGATTGTCTGTCTCCGTGTATCATCTTTCAACTTAGACACCTGGAGAAAAGGCTGTGGTCGGCTTTCATTTGTCTCCACCTCTCTCTGCATGTGGTGCAGGGGCCTGAAGGAACAGGAGAGGAAAGGTAAGGGCTGGAAAAGGCTCACCTATCATCACACCATCACTACCATCACACCCGAGATTGCTATTGGCGTTCTCCAAATGGGAGATACTTGAAGTTTCTCTGGGTTCCACAGGTGGTCCAAGCCAATTCAATTATTTGGAGTTCATTTTGGACTACTTGTACCTGTGTCGTCCCCTGGAGTGATGAGATTCAGCAGTTCTGGCTTGGTACCTCTCCCCCGGGTCCATAAGCAGGTAGTAGATGCTCTGTCTCTGACATCCGTGGGCTATTCTTTCATATCTTGGACTCCAAGCTGGTTTCTACACAGCTGCTGGAGACAGGGTGAGACTGCCCCCATGTCTTAGGCTCCCTTACATGGACTAGATGTTTCTTCTGTTTCCTTTGCACCTTTTCTGAAGTGTGCATAGGCTCTAGCCTGGCTAGTTCATACAGTTTTGAGGCTGCAGTTGCTGACATATAAGGGGCAGCATAGCAAAAGAGATAGATTGCTGCTTGGAGCCCTCCTTACCAAGCTGTGGTTAGGGGAAAGTATCTCTTCCATCTTCCCTGGGGGAGGAGACTCGCTTCCCTAGGATCACTTGCTCCAACAAAGCCTTTGCCTAGTCTGAATCTAGAACCTTTTCATACTTTGAAGGTAGATGTGGGACCAAGGATCCTGTAATGCCCAGTTCTCGGGAACCCTAGGAGAACGCCAAGAAGTGCAAGTCCGATGTAATAACCAAGAGAGTCTTTTATTTCTACAAGTCTGACTCAGATTGCAAGCCCTTCCCATGATGCAGTTAGGGATGCAGGTTAGGAATTCGGGCTTAGAGTATTTCTATGCGCATATGCATAAGCAGGGATCCTCAAACTTTGGGGTTATGTGACTGGGGAGGTGACTAGGGGAAGCCATCCTTCAAACCTGATAAGGTTTGTTCAGACAGTGAGGGCAGCCCCGAGCAGCTGGAAGGGGGCACCTTTCTTGATGTAGGAGGTAACTTTATGGTGCTATCGGGAGCTAGTGGTTTTTTTTTTTTTTTTTTTTTACAAACTGGTCACAGCTGTCTGGGAACACTTAATTGCCCCTTTCTCATGGTCCAAGAGTGGGTCTCTTACCATTTCAAGGATGTTTGGTCCTTGCTCCCTTCAAGGGCCTGCAGGAGCCATCTGCACCAAGGGGAGTGTTAACTTCAGTGACACAGAGGCTAGGTATGTTGCTTTTTGTCTGTTCCCAAAGCTGGCATCCGTCCTCTCGGAAGAAGGGGAGGGCATCATCAGGGGGCAAGGAGCGCTACCAGGAAAGGGGAAAAGGGTAATGGCAATAATCTGGTGCCAGGCTGGCTCCTTCTCCAAAGGCCAGAGGCGCCTATAAAGGGGGTGGGGAGGGTTAACTCTCTAGCCCTGCTCAAAGCAGGGAAGGGCAGGGGCAGGCTCCCCGTGTCTTTTCAATCCCAAGTTATTTTTACCCAGATCTTCTGCCACACCTCTGTCTTGCTTATCTGAGCAATCTATCACTCTTTTTGAATACTGTTCTTTGTTTGTGAGACCTGAGCTGAAACTAAGACCCAAAGATCCCACTCCTGGAAGCCTTGAGCATTTGGTCATTTTTGAAGACAGGGTGCTGGTTGGCTGTGTTTAGGTGGTTGTGGGAGATTGCACTGGCTGACAGATCCCTTCGATTTAGGTTAATCGTGCATTCAGTCAGATCAGTAGACTGTGAGAAGTACCTCAGACCTGTTCTAAGTCTGGGAACCAGTAATCTGACATGATTTCAAAGGCCTTTCTCACAGGAGCTTCCTGCTCAACTCGACAAGAGATCAGTTACACAGCATTATGGTGGCACAGGATAGCTGATACACTGTGATGGAGCAAGAAACAAGAAAGTAGGCTTTGGGTTGAGGATCCCCTCGGATACCAGATGACAACGTAGGATGCTGACATGGGTTTATCCACCTCTGTCCTGATGGGAAGATTATTTTCTTTCTTGAGTACACTCAGCTTCCTTCAGGACAAATTCCTCCTGGGCTGGTCAAACCCCTCCAGAACATTGTAGCAAACAAGGCCTTCCTCTGGCAGCTTGTTAGGGTAATTGAACCGTGGATGGAAAGTGTGTGTTGCTCCCCCATCGACAGCCATGGAGAAATGGAGAGCTCTGTCAGTCCTGTTAACACCATGTCTGGGTGGCTTCCACACCTTTCCAGGCAAATCAAACACACAGGCTCCGTGTGCAATGGAGAGATAAATATGTCCACAGAGAGCGGCATGTTCATGGGAACCCAGTGAATACGAACACACCAGGCCCAGCAGATTGAGGAGGAGAGCAAGAAGGGTGGACTCTGGACTCTGTCTTTACTGAGAGAATTTGGAGTCAAAACAATCTTTGTTCAAATCCAAATTGGCTCATCATGATAATAGTAATGAGAAAGCTAATTTCTAGCAAGTGATTTTTATTAGCCAGGCTCTGGGCTAAGACGTTTAAGAAAACAATCTCATTTAATCCTAGACAGGATGTCAGAGACAATGCCCACTTGAGTTTCTGGTATGTATTGAGTGGGCATGGTAGTTCTGACATGTTTAGCGGGCAGGGGAGTGACTGACAGTCCTGTGAGGTTGAGGTCTCAGTTTTCATCTTCCAGATGAGGAAATGGAGGAGTTTTGGCTGGCCTGGGTCCCTGTGGACATTGATGGTGAGGAGGAAGCTTGTTTAAGGATGGTAGCTTATGGTGCTTTTAGTTTCTTCAGTTCTGGCATCTCAGGAGTTTGTAGGAAAGGTTTAGATATTAGTAGTCCAGACCTCAGTGAGGGCTGCAGCTCACCGGCTGTGTGATTGGCATGCACAAAGCCCCAGGTTCAACCCTCAGCACAGAAGAAATAAAATTCTAAGAGTCTCAGCGCCATGGGCTGCTGCAGTAATTACGCAAAGCAGACCAGGTAAACCAAGACATTGCCTGGCACAGGCTGATGGTGTGAACGCCAAGCATGTATCCACGATCTGATTTCTGGTTGTGCACGTATTGTGTGGGGTAGTGTGTGTGTGGGGGGGGGGAGCACATGGGAAGACCGGAAGAAGCCTTGTGGTACCCAAAAACGACATCTTGGTTTTACCACTTGATTTCTATGTCACCTGTTCAAAGTCTTATAGCATCAAAGTTGTGTCATTTACAGGATGAAGTTCTCCTCATGCTGGGCTCGGGCTTCCAAGGAAGCAAGTGTGGGCAACAGGAACCTGCTCATCATGAAAAACTTCCATTCAACAAATACCGTATGCTTGTGCAAATCAATCAACACAGGTGGAAAATAAACAACAAAGCCCGAGTAGCACACACTGTCCCTGGTCGGATTGTTTCTGAGACTCAAGACAATGTGTACTGCTGCCTGGTATTTAGAAAATGACTCGCAAAAATACCAGATAATGAGTCAGCTGACTGAACTGAAATGGGGTGTGAGGCTCCATCTGAATCAGTTCATTTAATGCTCCCACATCCCACGGGGCGGGAACTGTTGGAACCAACTCATTTTATAGTTAAAGTTGAGATACGGAGGTTAAGCAACTCGTCTAAGGTCTAAGCTCTAATCTCTAATAGAAAGGTTAGCTTTCTTCTTAGACGACAGGATATGAGAGTGGGAAGAAGAGAGTCACTTAGATTGAGTTAGGGCCAAATCTCATGGATCACAAACTCAAGATTCGGCATCTTCTGGCTTGAAGAGCTTTGTGTGTGTGTGTGTGTGTGTGTGTGTGTGTGTGTGTGTGTGTGCGGGCACACCTTCTCCTGTTCCATGCAAAAAGCATATGTACACTTATATGAACTTGTCCATGCATGTCTGGTATCTTTCTATGTTGCTCTCTACCTTAGATTTTGAAATGGAGTCACTCACTGAACCTGGAGCTCACTGCTACTGAGTCCCCGGGACCAGCCTGTCTCTGCTCCCAGTGTTTGAGTGTTATGGTCTAAATATGCTTGGCCCAGGGAGTGGCACTATTAGAAGGTATGGCCCTGTTGGAGTAGGTGTGGCCTTGTTGGAGTAGGTGTGACCCTGTCCGTGTAGGTGTGGCCTTGTTGGAGTAGGTGTGTCACTGTGGGCATGGGCTGTAAGACCCTCATCCTAGCTGCCTGGAAGTCAGTATTCTGCTAGCAGCCTTCAGATGAAGATGTAGAACTCTCAGCTCCTCCTGCAACATGCCTGCCTAGATGCTGCCATGGCTCCTCCCTTGATGATAATAGATGAATCTCTGAACCTGTAATCCAGCCCCAATGAAATGTTGTCCGTATAAGAGTTGCCTTGGTCATGGTGTCTGTTCACAGCAGTAAAATCCTAATAAGACAGTGAGCATTACCCTGCCCAGCTTTTATGTGATACTGGGATCTGCTCAGGTCCTTGTGCCAGTTGAGGAAGCACTTTAGCCCAGCTCCCAAGCCCAGGATGAGTAGTTTCAAGTATCCCCGCTATTTGTGAAAAGTTACTTTCAGGGTCACTCTTTTTTTTGTTTGTTTGTTTTTCAAGACAGGGTTTCTCTGTGTAGCTCTGGCTGTCCTGGAACTCACTCTGTAGACCAGGCTCAGAAATCCGCCTGCCTCTGCCTCCCAAGTGCTGGGATTAAAGGTGTGTGCCACCACCGCCTGGCCCAAGGTCACTCTTTTGTTCTTGTGTGTTTGTGTGTGCTCTCACGTGTATATTTGTACATGCATATATGTGTGCATGTGTGTGCATGCATATAGGCACATGCAGAAAATGAAGGTTAGCATTAGGCGTCTTCTTTGTTATATACCTTATCCACGAGGCAAGGCATCTTAGTTGATCTCAGAGCTCATGGATATGGCTAGGCTAGTTAGCCAGTTTGCTCCAAGGACTGTTTCAATTACTGGAGTGGAATCATAGGTAAATTCTTATGCCCACCTGGCATGTACATGGACTCTGGAGACCCAGACACTGGTCCTCATGCTTTGGGGGTAAGTACTCTTAAAAGGGCTGTCAATCTACAGAACGGAGGAACTAGTCCTTCAGTAATGGCCACCAAGAAGATCTCAACTGTGAGAAGATTCCCCGACTTTGGGCAGTCATCAGTCACCTGTAACTCTCAACCGTAGGGCCTGGCCCTGTGAGATATTTTCTCTTCGCACTGGGCTGTCATCCTGTGCTGTTACCCAGGTCCACCACACTGCTGATACTTCACGGGTGTGGCTTCCAGTTATGTCTAGAAGACACTATCTCACAGCAGAGTTCCTGGTAGTCTGGCTCTTACAATCCTGCCATGTTCCCTGCATCTTATGTGCAGGAGCCCTGTTGCAGATGTATCAAATGTGGCTGGCCTCTCATCTTCAGCTCTTCTCTATGTCGTGATCAGCAACAGTCAGTGACACCTCGATGTCCAGGGAACCTACAGACACACCTTCCCTCATCCCCCTGCCTGCCAAGCTTCAGCAATGACTCCAAATATTCTGGAGAGAAAAAAAAAAAAAAGGGTCACTGCATTTTATCTGATTGCGAAGCACTAAAGGAGAGATTGCCTTTGTGTGTTGATTGCTGGCACCATTGGATGCAGTGGATTTGTTCAAGATCATCAGTCCGTAGGGACTGGGGGAGCAGCCATCACAGGCTGCTGATCCAGAAACAGGGAAATGTGGCTCCCTCATCAGACCCATGATGGGTTTTGTGGCAGTCCCAAGGCTTAGAGTCTAGAGAAAACCACCGAGTTCCCTCTGGACTGGATGTCTCCTTAAGCAATCATATTCAATTTGTGTCTTAGTAGCCATGGCAAGGGAGAGTTAAGGAAACCTAATACGAGTCCCATAGGAAAGTTAAAAGTCTGGGACACAAACAAAAGAATTTGCTGTGTGGTTGCTGTGTGGGAAACTCCCCTTTTTTGAGCAGTAAATATCGTCTATGTGTTTAGCCCTCTAAGCCTGTTCCAGCTGAGCACAGTAAAGAGGAGGCCCGTGGGGACCAAGGAGCAGAGAGTCTCTGGGAACTTGTCCAAGGACGCTCAGGTCGGGGGGGGGGCAGAGGGTTCTGACACAGATCTGCACCCAGACACCTCTCTGACTAAGTACTGTAAGAAGGAGACGAGCAAGGAGGCCTTCCTCTGGAAGCAAGTGCGTTTTCGAGTGAATAGCAGTATCTGAACTAGATGGTTGTAAAGAATCCTCCCGAATTTCTTTGGGAGGCTATCTCACCCAGAATGCCAAACACCTTTAAAAAAATAAAAATCTCCTCAAATTACTGTCCTTCTTAGACTCAGACAAGATGCCCTGTGGCATCAGAGCATGCGTGCACTGGCTTGCAGTATTTACTTATTGCATATGTGTGCATGTGTGTGCACATGTGTGTGTGCATGTGTGTGTGTGTGCGTGCACGCCTGTGTTCATTTTTGGTGTATGTGTTTGTATTTGAATGTGGAACCTGGCTGTCAGGATCCAGGGTCTTCCTCTCCCACTCACTGAACTTGGGGTGCACTGATTGTTCAGACTGGCTGCTTACTGAGTTCTGGGGACAGACCTGACCTCTCTCCACACCCCTAGAACTAGGATTACAGATGTACACCCTGCCCTACCGCTGCTTTGGCATGGGCACTGCGGATCTGAGGTTCTCTTGCTTCTGTGGCAGGCAGGCCTCCCTGACCGCAGGCATCCATCTCCCTGTCCTCATTATTTTTCAGAGGAACCAAAAGTTGTGTGGAGTGACAACATTCAATGGGAGCATTAGTAATTATCGTCATTAAGTAAATGAACAGATAGACAAGCCATGGCATTACAGAAGTATTTCTGATGATCCCTCACCCCATCCCCCTCTGAAGCTATATTGGGAAATGCCCCCAGGGCTTGTCTTTGGTGGTAGATGAACGCTTTTAGGTAGTGATGATTGGCAGGATCCTCACAATAGTTGTTGCCATTGGATCTGTTATTATTACACGTGTGACTTCACTAAACTCAGGTGGAAACCATTCCAAGCACACAGCAGCTGCAAGAGGTCACTGTTAACTGTAGGAGGAGGTCAAAGGTCACAGGCATGGGGCTGGGCTGAGGAGAATCATGAAGAAAGGTCAAGGAGACACTGACCTTTGATAAATGTCCACCCTGGGCCAGGCACTTATTAGATTGAGTCTTGTACAAGTTCCATGGAGTGTCTAATACTGCCCCCAGAGCTCAGAGAGGATGGGTCACTGGGTCAAGATTGCACAGTTTGCAAGTTATTTAGTTCCAGAAAGCACACACACTTTGTTCTCTTCTTCAGGGCATCTGTTTCTCAAAAACACCGAGGTCAAGAGCAGGCCCACGAGCAAGGAGAGGCTGTGGGAGCTTGCAAGTGCCAGTTGCTTTTCTATCCCAGCTTCATCTTACAGTGGTGCTGGAGTCGGAGTGCAGCCTGCCATTCCCCTTTCCTCAGTTCAGCCTCGGCTTGCAGCCCCTGGGGTGGACAGTGGTGAGTTCGAGGGCCTCAACTTTGCCTTGGACGTAGGAGGTGGGCTCATGAGAGTAGTACACACTGCTGTGGTCTGTTGCCTGTTGCTGTAATGGAGTATGCACAAAGGGAAGCTTTGGCTGGAATGACATCGGGCACCTGTCTCTGAAGAGGGTCTTGCCTGCATCATGACATGGTGGAGAATCAGGGGCCATGGAAGGGGCGAGATGTTAGACTTGCTTTGTAATAGCCAGCAGTTGCAGAAACAAACCCACTCTCCAAGGAATCACACAAGTTCCCTTGACTGAGACACCACTGGAACGTCTCACTGCCTCACCACCATTAACTGAGGGGCAAAGGCCCAACATGAGTTTAGGAAACAGACTACAGTGAAGCCCTCAGGAGCAATGATATGTGTCTAAGGGACCCATTCCTCCCCTCTGTTCTGCTGGGAATGGTGGCTGATATTGTCAATAGACCTGTTATAGAAATAAATAGAGCTTCTGGGCATTGTCTAGATTAGCTTAACTGAAGTGGGAAGGTCTACCCTACGAGTGGATGACACTGGTCCGTGGACTGGAGTCCCGGATTAAATAAAAAGGGAAACCTCTAGGAGGACCTTCACTTCTTTTTTCTGACTATGTATGCAACATGACCAGCTGCCTCCTCCAACTCCTGCATCTCTTCCTTGGTATATTGAGCTGTACTCTTGATCTGGGAGCCCATGAACTCCAAGCTCTTGAATTGTAAGCCCCATGAACTGTGTGAGCTCTTGAACCGTGAGCTCTTAAACTGTGAGCCCTTGAACTATGAGCCCCATGAACTGTGACTCCTTGAACTGTGACTTCTTGAATCATGAGCTCCATGAACTGTGAGCCCTTGAACTGTGAGCCTGAGCAAATTCTTCCCTTTAAGTTGCTTTTGCTGGGTATTTTGCCATAGCAACATGAAAAGTAATGAATCCACTGGGCAACCTGACCTTTCCAGGGTTCATTTTCTTTCTTGGAAAGTGGGGTTATTAGTGTCCATCTTTATGAGTACTTTATGAACTTACAAATAATATTTTTAAACATTTGACCATCATTATGCAGAGTTAATTTTTTTTAGAGAATTCTAAAAGCACTGGTGTGGCAAGAGAGCAGGAGTACCCACCCATCCTGGAGCTAGAAACACGGGCCAGGCAGAAACTCCTGTATTTTGGAGATCCACAGAAAAGCACTTCTGTATTTCCTTTGCCAGATTAAAATCAGTTCCACCTTAAAATTCCCCTGTGAGAGCGTTTGAAAAGGTGGTATTTAATTGATCGTAAGGTCCTCGGACTCTCAGGCAGGCTCCCTCTTCCTCTTGCTCATCACTGCTGATTGCTCAAGATATTTTTTATGTAAACAGAAGATGGCTCCTGCATAATTAGAGCCACCCACCTCACACCCCCTGCTTCCTCTGCATCCTGCCCTGTCACCCACCTCTCAGTGAGAATCAGTTGACAGTCTGTGCATTTGCTGAACCCCTGAGGTGCCAAGGGTGCTGGGCTGGGAGCCCAGAGGACACTGACTGGAGACGTTTCATTTAGGGCTGTGGAAGCTACAGAGGCAGGGATGACATTCTGCAGCATCCATTTTCCTTTGATCTGTTTCTCCTCCTCGTTCCCTGTATCTGGTGTTACCTGTTTGCATCTATGAGGAGAAACCCTCTTTCCAACCTCAGCAAGCTGTGTCCCATCCTTGATTTCCTGCTAGGTAACTCTGGGTGGTCGAGGGCTATGCTCCAGGTAAGTGTAGTCCTACCATCCGTGGGCTAGGCAAGGTGTGATGGTTTGTGTATGCTTGGCCCAGGGAGTGGCACTATTAGGAGGTGTGGTCTTGTTGGAGGAAATGTGTCACGGTAGGCTTGAACTTTAAGCTCCTCCTAGCTGCCTGGAAGCCAGAATTCTGCTAGTAGCCTTCAGATGTAGATGTAGATCTCTCAGTTGCCTGGGCACTGCAATACTTCCTGCCATGATGATAATAGACTGAACCTCTGAACCTGTAAGCCAGCCCCAATTAAATGTTGTCCCTTATTTGAGTTGCCTTGGTCATGGTGTCTGTTCACAGCAGTAAAACCCTAACAAAGACACTTGCCACGGTAGCTTCCCACACAAGGGCAGGGTTGAAATATTCTGATCCCAGCTTGGCCTTGCTGCACTGATTCCTCATAGGCCATCTGAGGACCCAAGTGATGTAACCAAGAGCAGAGAGCACTGTACTGACATCCTCTTCTCCACCCTCTATCTCTTGCACAGTGCTGGATTTAAGGTGCTCTGTTTGTGGATGTCCCCATAGATGATGAGTTTCATGAGGACCGAGGACTGACTCTGAGTAGCTGAGGATTAAGTCCTTTAGGACATGTAGCCCAGAGCACTCCCTACCCCAGTCTTTGCTTCCCAAAGCATGGCACGAGAAAGTTCAACACACCTCTGTTGTTGCCTCAGATGGAGATGTTCCTATGACCATCAACATGCCTTTCTCATCTGATGGGCCCAGGTCCATCTGAAACCATGAGCGCAAATAAAATATTCCCACCCCTAAGTTGCTCTATCTGGGGTTTACCCCCTCCCTCATTGTATAAAATAACTAACAACGCAAGACACTGGAGTATAGAAGCCGGCCATGTCTGCCCAGGCTGTGAACTGATGGGGGTTGTGGTTGGTGGGGAACTTATAGCCCTGGGCATTGTTAAGGACTTTGCTTCCAGGTGCTCTCAGCCGGTTACATGGCAACCAGTGCTTATTGCAAAGAGAGAGGCTGGCATCATTACCATGAAGAGTCACTTGTTCTAATGAGAAGGTGATCACAAGACAAAGACGACGAAAATAACTAGATGTTGTGGCCTATTGGGAGAGAGCAGGCTGGGCTTCCATTTGCTTTGTTATACGCTAAGGTTTAGCCAAAATAAGATTTCTCAGAGAGTGTCCCAGATGCTACATGTTGTGCAACGACGACGACAATGGGTGTCTGTAAGTGAAGAGAACATTAAACAACAAAGAAATACTCAGTGAGAGATTGATGCCTACTTTCAGTTTTCCTTTAATCCTTCTACACAGGGAAAGCCTCAGTTTCAGCACTAACATGTCCTTAATGCATTTGGACATTTGCTGATTTCCCCTACACACAAACTTTCACAGAGAGCGGAGGCATCAGCAGGATCAACAGCCCTTTGTAAGCCACAGCATTCTGAGTTTGGTAGCACCATACCGCCTCCTTGTACTTCCTTTTCTTTTTTTTTTTTTTTTTT
>NW_022196905.1:109648141-109655160 GCF_008632895.1 Mastomys coucha
GCATGTGTCCTTCTTACATGTTGCAGTATCTTTTGGGTATATGCCCAGGAGTGGTATGGCTGGGTCCTGTACTTCCTTTTCAATTGCTCTCATGTAAGTGGTTCTGGCTTTTCCACTGATGGTCATATTGTGGAAGTTTGATCTTGACGTACATTGAAGTACCACAAGTCAACCAACCTAATACTTTTCAATAAAAACGCATAAGGCATATACAGAAATGGCCAAGAGGACAGGGATGTCAGGCGCTTCTTCTCCTGGGTACAGCTTGAAAGCTTCTCTGTGGTTTTAAGAGTTAGTTATTTGTAAGTAAATTGCAAATGTGTGTGCTCTGTTTACCCAACACAATGGTTCTCTTAAACTGTTCTTCTTCCAGATGTATCCACTACTCCTGTCTTGTTAGAACTGCTTCACGATTTCATTTTGTGAGAAACTCTTCCTGAGCCTGAGCAACACTGCTTGCGGAAGAAAAGTTTGCAGCCAGGAACTAGGAGGGGAGGTGCTTCTACTTGTTAGTGATAGAGGACCTAACAAAGTCACAAACAAGAGAGGGGGGGGATGGCATACTTGTGGTATATTTTGATTCATAAAGGTTTACAGTATGCTGTTGTCCAGGGCTCTGCCAGCCTTAGTGTCTTTGTCATCTGGAGAAAGGGGACTTGTCATCATCTAAAGAAACAGGTCTCACCTTTATGTATTCCAGGTTCCAGAGAAGAGAGCATGTTTGCCCGCTGGGGGCCCTCCCCAGCCCTTTTGGGGTTTATAACTACAGTGGAAAGCAGAGTTGGATGAAAGCCAAAAGACTGATGCTCTCCAGCCTTGTAACTCTCTAACAGTACTGAGGCTTAGAAGCTGACAGATTCTGGAAACTTAAGACTGTCATGCTTATTGTGTGACTGAAAACTGCTAGCTTCTTTTCTCTTTAACTCTTTTGTGCTAGGGGAACTTAACCCTGTGTGCTTAAATAAGCACTGGGGGAACCTAACGCTTTGTTTACTGTTCTGTGCTTCAATAAGTGCTACATAAACTTAACTCTTAATGCTTAAATAAGTGGGGGAATTACAAAAAGGATTTATCACTAGTGTTGCTTTCTCTTGGTGAGTCAGCCAGAGCCTCTTGCTGGCCAGAAGAGAGGCTCAGAACTCATCAACTCTTTTTAAACCAGAGATAGAAGAAAGGAAAGGACAGGAAAGAAGTCACGCACACAGACAACACTCACACTGGGTAAAGCAGAAAACAGCTGCACCATCTTTCTTTATTGCTTTCAGCCCCTTTATAGCTTTTTAGACAAAAGGTTTTCTGTGTAAGAAAGAATTACCTCATATATAAAATGTTACATAAAAGGGGAATTACAGGAAAGTATCAATAACAAGTTTGGTGTTTCATTCTGTAAGCTCATCATAAGTTCAAACCAACAGTTTAACATGGCCTTGCCTTATCATAGTGCACACCTGTGGCTTCAGCCTTGGACCTGAATGTTTCTCTTTGAACACAAATTTGTTCCAAGCCTATTTCTCTTTTTAGTGTAATTATGAAAGCTCATTGTATTCCTTATTATGCAGCCTTTACTTACTATTTATAAGGAGTGGGCACATTCTATTCTTGACTCTAACTTTATTACAACTTTCTAGCAAAACAACTAAACCATCCTAAAACTTTCTTCCTAAAATCATTAGAATCAAATCAGGAATTCCATGAAATCATTAATTTATCTAAACAGCATTGACTCATGAAAGTTCATCTTTACACTGATGTGCAGGAAGTCTACTGACTAGGGTGGGCTAATGCCCAGGAATCCTTAGGTTACGTAATGGTGACAGGAAAGGCATATCAACAACAAGAAGCAATACTAAGATGAAGTCTCTTGGGGCCTTGCCTTTCAGAGCTCACCCATTACTGACCATGCCACAAACACGTAGGCCACCTCCAGGAAGGTCACCTGCGAGCCTTAGCCTTTTTTAGATGGCTCCTGACATTTGCCCCTACATGCCACAGAAAACCCTGGAGATTCACTCCAATTGGATCTTTCTGGGTCACACATCAATGTTGGAAATGGTCAGTGAAGAGAGAGGGATAGAACTCACTGCCTTCTCCTTAGGCACATGGCCAGTGCCTGTCCCACCAGATACCATTTCTCTCATGATGTTCACTACTTCTTCTGGCTTGTGCTGTCTTTTCACTCCCTTCTCTGTGATGTCCACTGATGGGTGTGTGTGTCTATGTGTGTGCACGTGTGTATGGGGATACCCATGGAGTTCAGAAGTGGGCGTATAGGATCTCTTGGAGTTATGGTCATGAGCTGCCTAATGTGGATCCTGGAATCTGAACATCGATAGATCAAGAAGTGCCCTTAGCCTCTGAGCCATGTCTCCAGTACTCTTCAGTCACATGGAATCTACACTGAGATTTCTGGGAAGACAGTCTACTTAGTGGTAGTTGCTCCACAGCCTGGGAGCTGCAAGTCTGAGGGCAGAAGAGAGAGAACATCACTCCTGTTTTGTGGTAACAGAACTGGGAGCCTGAGTTTCACCTTAAGAATCTGAGAGCTCTGTTCACTTTCACTTTAGAGTTTCATGGTAGAAAGCCTGTACTAAAATATTCTAGACTTGTTTCAACTACCTGTATACTGGACAGGGAGAACTTTGAGTGCGCACACAATGTCAAGATGTTAGGAACACTTGACACATCTAGCAATGGTCGCGGACAGTAGCCAGTGGGCGTAATGGAGGACTCTCCAGGAACAGCATCGTGGACTGGGAGTGATCAGAAGTGAATCTTGTTCTTCCCAGATTCTTGTCTTTTCTGACAATGCTCTTACTACTTATTATGGGATATGGTTGCCATAGTGATGAGAGGTAAAGGAGATTGTACAGGATGGCATTGCTGAGTACACACCGTAAATCTCGGTTTCGGTCCCTCCTGGGAGTTTAGCTGTGAGCATCTCATTGCCTGTAGACAGAGGTTTATTCAGGGATGAACTGATTCTTCACATCCTACATCAGGACTGGCCTTTGTCACCATTCCTCAAGGAAAAAGACCTGGTAAAGACAACCCCTGGTTCTGATAAATTAATCATTACTTCTCTGAGGATGACATTTCATAGACTGTGAGTTTGGGCCCAAAAAACTACTGGAAGGGGTGTTATGAGTTGAGAACAGGGGTATTTTGGGGTGAGAACAGAGGTATTATTATGTGCTGAGAACAAGGCTCCTGATGAAATGAAGGGTAGCCAGAGATGGATGCTCGCACTCGAGTCAGGAACATTCCCTCTAGTGTGCTGATGTAAAGGTTCAGTATTGGCCACCTCCTGATGAAGTGATCTGACACCAGGCATTTACCTAGAAATGCCCCAGTGATGGGCTTCTGAGTAGACAAGCTTTGCCCGACATAGTGGGTATGTGACAGCCAGTCTACTCATCTGTTTGACATTTCATGATGAAAAGTTAAGTGAGAGGCCATTTATTCCCACTTTTCTCAGTTGTAAACTGTATTAGTCAGACATCTCATTGCTTCGATGAAAACACCCAGGGAAACAGTTCTGAGGAGGGAGGATTTGTCAGGGCTCATGCTTTCGATGGTTTAAGCCCTTAGTTGGATGGCTCCATTGTTTGGTGGCCTGAGATGAGGCAAGACATTTTGGAGGCTGCAGCCTATGGTGGGATGACACTGTTTCTCTCATGGCAACTAGGAAGCAGAGAGTGAAGTGAGCATGCCTCCAGTGACCCACTTCTTCCCAGCATGTCTCCAGTGAACTACTTCCTTTTGGCAAACTCCACCCCTTCACTTCCACCCCCATCCCAATGATATCAGATTATGACTCTTATAAGAGAAGAGAAGATCTATTAAAGAAGTCAGAGCTGTCATAATCCAATCAGTTTCCCCAGATCCCAGCTGTGAACCCTGTCTTCATCAAGGCCATACCTTCAACACTTGAGCCTTTTTCATGGGGTGTAAGCAAGCTGGCACATCAGTGTGCTGTAAACAATGTCCATAGTTTGACAGATGCTTGTTGACCATCCCTGGAGCTACAGGATGCTTTATGCTGACCTGTAGGCTTTTATCCTTCCGCTAAAACAGTGGGACAGATTTCCATCAGGTCTCCTGCTATACAGTTTGCCACTTGACAAATCCTTTACAAAACTAAGAAAAGGAAATTATAATTAAATTAAAAAAAATTTTAACCTCTAACAATGTTGACATGGCTTGGTGGGTGAGGTGCTTGTAACACACACACAAAGACCTGAGAGTTTGGATTCCAGAGCACAAGTAAAATCTGGGTGTAGCGCTAGAGTAAGAGACAGTTGTGAGCTATTGTGTGGGTACTCAGAATTGAACCAGGTTCTCTGCCAGAGCAGCCAGTGTTCTTAATCATTGAGCCACCTTGCCAGCTTCCTGAGTGACCCATGTTACATAGTGAGGAAGTATCTGTATCAAGACACACCATCAGCTGGGTGGTGGGCCACACCTTTAAACCCAGCACTCAGGAGGCAGAGGCAGGTGGATCTCTCTGAGTTTCAGGCCTGCCAGGTCTACAGAGTGAGTTCCAGTGCAGCTAGAGCTACACAGAGAAACCCTGACTCAAAAAACACAACAAAAGAAATAAACAAACAAAAAAGACACACCTTCATGGTTTTAAAAACAGACAAGATCAGATAACGATCATGAAAACACTCAGAAAAAAAGACAAGCACATGACACATACTAATGAAGAATCTGGTTGGTATCAATAAGCTAATAATAATAACATCAAAGACGGGTCAATGCATGGACGACGCCTTCAAAATTCACAGTTATTCAAATCTTGAATGAGCACCAAGAAAACGATCACCACAAAGAACATGTTCAGAGCAAGAAATAATCCAGTGTTCTCCCAAGGACCTTTCTCAAAGCCTTACTCAAGGAAACATTCCAGCAAAATCAGTGTGTAATTCAGAAAAGGTACAGGGGGCAGAGAATGGTAAGACTCAGGATCCTTCACAGAGGCAACTCAGGTGTGTCAGACTTGAAGAGGAAACAGTTCCATTTTATGAAAGAATGGTGTGGTTATTTGAATATGCTTGGCCCAGGGAGTGGCACTATTAGGGGGTGTGGCATTGTTGAAGGAGGTGTGGCCCTGTGAAGGTGGACTTTGAGACCCTCCTCCTAGCCATGTGGGAGACAGTCTTCTGTTTGCCTTCTGAACAAGATGCAGAATGTTCAGCTCCTCCTGCACCATGCCTGCCTGGATGCTGCCATGCTTCCACCTTGATGATAATGGACTGAACCTCTGAACCTGTAAGGCAACCCCAATTAAATGCTGTCCCTTATAAGAGTTGCCTTGGTCATGGTGTCTGTTCACGGCAATGGAAAACCTAACTGAGACAGATGAGGAGAGTCTAAGAGAAGAGAAGGGGTAAGGAGCTGAGAGGAGGAGGAAAGGAAGAAATAAATAAGAGGGAGGGAAGAAGAAAGGAGGGAGAGGGGAGAGTCAGAGGGAGGGAGAGACAGACAGATGACAGACAGACAGACAGAGAGACAGACAGGCAGAAGTACAGCAGAAGACAGGGGGCTTTGTGTTTCTGGAAAGTCATGATGTTATGACTTTCTTACATCACTTAAAACAGCAGCTGGGCAGTCTGGGGAGGATGTTGCATGGTGTTCTATAAGAGTACAAGAATTTCAATGTAGAATCAGAAACATGTTTGATGAAGAGCATATTACACCTTATTAAAGCAAATACTAATTACAAGTTTAAATATCCTGGAACAGAGCACAGAGGAAAGGTCGGGGAGCAGAGCAACTGAAGCCCTCATTCTGAATATCACATCAGGCCCATAACACCACACTGGCTCTTGGTTTAGTTCCCTGGTGATGGGCACCACAGGACTCCCGAGAAGCTATTCCCACCCACACAGCATCTTGCCTCCTTAGCCAACTCTGGAATCTGAGCATCATTAAATTCTCTCCTCTTTCACTCATACTTTCCTCTGATTCAAGCGGGTACCTGTGAGGTGCTCGCGTGGAGGAGGAATTGAGATTCCAATCACGTCTCTCCTTGGTTCCGTCTGATTTTCAGAAATTGCAGCAAATCAGTGGCAGTGGAAATTGGCCTATATTTTTTTCTGGGGGGCTGGAGGGGGTGTTGGTTTGATGAAAGAGCAAACACAAATGGAGTTTATAAATGTAACTAATCAGGAAGTTAAAGAGAGGTTAAACCTAATGGATTAATCAAGTCCCCCTGGGAGGTGCAGAGCAAAGGTGGGAGGGAGGGGAGCCAGCAGTGGTGGGGCAGGCTGTTGTCCAGACTGATTTAATGAGTCCTGAGCTCTAATCAGCTCTTCGAGCGACTGGCCACCCTCCCTTCTTCTGTCTGTCTTTTCTCTGAGGATATGGAGAGCTACCCTACTCCAGCAGCCTGGAGGAGCAAAAGAGCCTGCTACAAGACACCAGCTCTGATTTCCGATTCTGCCTCTTTCTGCTCCTGTGACTTTAGCTGTGTGCTTTCCCTCTTTGAGCTGATGTTGCCTAAAATTGGGGTGAGCATCCCAATTTATCGCCATCTTAAGGTTTCTGAAGGCTGATAGTGGTGATGCCACAGGTGGAAGAACCAGAGGTGAGAACAGAGATGGGGTGAGACAGAGAGGCTGCTGAAGTCTTTGAGAAGATCATGTGTGGGCAAGACTTCAGAGGAAGCATGTGTCTGGGAATCAGAATATGGGTGCCTGAGGAGTTTCCTCTGAGATCCCATCATCCTTGTCTTGAAATTTGAGACCTCGGGATATTTCAAGGATGACACAGGTTAAAGTATGGCTTGTGTTCTGAGTTTGTTCATCTGAAGACAATGTTCAGGTTACACCTATCCATTATGTTTGGACAGACCTCAGATCCGCTGCTCGGGTCCACATCCTTTTCTGGGTTTCTGAGGTCTCCTGGGAAACTGACATCCACATCTTCCAATCTGGACTCCAAAACAGAGTTTGGAGCTAGGCTGGCCTCAAGTTTATAGAATATATATATATGTATATATATATATATATATATAT
>NW_022196905.1:109655170-109676116 GCF_008632895.1 Mastomys coucha
TATATATATATATATATATATATGACCATGAACTGCTGATCCTCCTGTTTCTGCTTCCCAAGTGCTGGGATCACACATGTATGTAACCACACCCAATTTTATGGGGTGCTGGGGATTGAACACTTGGTCTTGGGTGTAGTAGGCAGGCTCTCTATTGCTTCACTAAGGAACATGACTTTCCTCCACGCTTCCCTTCCTCTTCTCTTCTCTTTCTTTCTTTCTTTCTTTCTTTCTTTCTTCCTTTTCTTTCTCTTTCTTCCTTCCTTCCTTCCTTCCTTCCTTCCTTCCTTCCCTCCCTCCCTTCTTTCTTTCTTCTTTTCTTTTCCTTCCTTCTTCTCTCTCTCTCTCTTCCTCTTCCTCCTTCTTTTGACAGGGTCTCATGTAACCCAGGCTCTTGAGCACGAGCTCCAACCTTATCCCTGAGTCAGGATCTCTCAGTAAGTCTCAGACTTACTAGCCAGTTTGGTGATCTCTACCTTTTGAAGGTGGAATCACAGGCAGGCCTCCACACCTGCCTGACATTTACTTGGGCTCTGGGGATTTGAACCCTGGTCCTCCTGAATGATTGTGCTTTGAGTACTTGAACTTTTGTCACCCCAGACCCCTCTGTGCTGCTTTTGAAGAAAAAGCTGCTGTTTATTTTTTCCTTCATCCTTGATGGTTGAGCCAGCTATAGGGTTCCACTTCCTTGTTTCTCTTACAGACAATGAAATTATGTAGAGATTATGTTTGCTCAAGATATGTTTGCTAAGGGAGCTCCATTTTGTACCTTTGTTTACTCTTCTTCTCATACCCTGAAGCACAGGTGTGATGGCTGGAACCCTTACCACCATCTTAGACCCTAAGGAGAAGACTCAGTTGTCAGTAGTATTGAACAGAGAAAAAGTACCCTCTTTTCTAAATACTGAGGGACTCCCGAACAAGCTTGGCCTGTCTACATCCCAAGTGAGCAGAGTCCTTCAATGGGTCCTGTTGTTACTCAGGACTAAACTTATAATTCATAGTGAGAACCCAGGGAATCAACCCTGTGCTGTGTGTGTGTGCGCGTCCTCTTCATGGATGGATAAATAGTCACACAGAATGTGTGGAGGTCAGGGGTCAACATCAGGCATCTCCCTTGATCTCTCTCTCTCTCCACCTTAGACTTTGAAACTCTCCCAGCTTTTCTCTAGGATCGAGGAACCAAACTTAGGTCTTCATGCATACATGATGAACACTTTAACAACCGAGCCATTTCTCCCCAGGCTCATATGCACTGACTTTACATTAAATCTTGAGTTCGTGTCTTTGACACATCATCTTTCATCAGGGTGACTTTAAAAGCCTGGTCACTGGTTCCCTGCTTTCAGCTTTTCCCTATAGATGCCCATGACCAGGTAATTCCCACGTTTTAGCTAAGTAAGCTTTCCCTAAAAGTTTATGGCTGTGCTCCTTCTGGGAAAGCATGGAATTATGGGAACTGAAAAGATAAGACACTAATGGCCCACATGACTGGAGGTCACATGACTCTGGACTTCTTACTTGGCAGACTGTCCTTATTGAAGGGCAGATCGGCTACCTTGGGCCTCTGGCAATGGTCAGTAGATGGCTGCAGATGTAAAATGGAGAATGACATCTCTCTGGAGAAGGTCCAATCTCTCCAGAGCATCCTTACAGCCATTTACCAGAAACCAGCACACATCTGGCAAGGGATTAAACAGATATTTCAAGTAAGTGAGTAAGAACACTTACTGCACAAGAGGACCTGAGTTCGAATCTCCAGCAACCGCTAAGACTCTAAGACAGTTTTGGGCACACATTTGACCCTCAGGACTGAGGGGTAGGCGGTGGGCAGGGACAGAAGAATTGGTGGGACTTGATGGCTGCTGGGTTCTTTGAGAGGCTCTGTGTCAGAGGGATAAGGGGGTATGAGATAGAGGAGAACATGGGACAGCCTCCTCTAGTCTCTGTCTCCCTCTCTGTCTCTCTCTCTTGCAAGCATGCACACACATGCACACGCACGAATGCACGCACAGATGCATACATCAAGTCCAACATTGCTGCTTAGACGGAGACTATGAAGCTCACAGAGGATAAGGGTCACAGCCACACTTGTCCTTCTGTGGCAGAACTGGGAGAGGCTAGAACATGCCTCTTCAAACATGATTGAGAGCCAATGCAGATCTCAAGCCCCACCCCCACCCCCTGTCTTTCTCTCCTTACAGACCAGGTGTCTCTCTCCTTTCTCTGACTATCCCGACTGGAGTCACACTGATGGGGCTGGATTGTAATTAACTCCAAATACCCGAAGTCGTATCAGAGTTGTTAATTACATACATACATTTCTGTTTATAGGAATATAATACTGTTAGCTCCATTAAGCACCATTATCGATGTACGATGTAATAATTTCAATGTAATGAAACTAATACATTTCAGAAGAAAGGAAGGAAACATCCCACATCTGCTGCAAATTGGATTATTCCCAGGCCAGGAAGTCTTTAAGGTGGCAGTAGTTCTCACATTCTCTCATGGAATAAGGACGGTGCTTCACAGTTCATGTATGATTTTCAAATGCCCGACTGGACTGTTCTTTCTGACATCTGCAGCTGGATGCATGCAGAGAAAAACCAAACCAAGAGCTCCAGCCCCTGTGGTTCCAGCACCTCAGGGGCTGAGGCAGGAGGACCTCTACTTCAAGACCAGAGCAGGAGAAGACAGCTCCCACTACAGACAAACCAAGCAACCAAGAAAAAGCAAACTGAAAGTCTTTATAAATTAGTAGGGGGAAAATAAATGGTAAAAGGAAAGTTGGGGGGTGGCGTTTCGAGTTGAGTTTCACAGCTGAGTTTCCATGGGATATCTGAACTCAAGGATGGCTTGACCCTGGGCCTCAAGCTGCCGTTGAGCTTTCCTCCTGGGTGATTCTCCGGATGATGCTTGCGGCTTCATCCCTGGCTTCTTGGCCTTGCCACAGTGCGATACTTTTGGCCTCTGTCTTAGGGTTTCTGTTGATGTGGTAAGATGTCGTGACCAAAAGCAACTGGGGTGTGAAGAGTCTATTTGACTTACACTTCCACATCGCAGTCCATTATGGGAAGAACTGGACATCAGGACAGGAACTGAAGCAGGGCAGGAACCTGGAGGCAGGAGCTGATGTAGAGGCCAGGGAGGGTGCTGCTTACTGACTTGTTCCCCATGGCTTGCTGAGCCTGCTTTCTTATAGAACCCAGGACCACCAGCCCAGGGGTGGTCTGGCCCCACAATGGGCTGGCCCCACCCACAGTAGGATAGACCTTTTACATCAGCCAGCAATCAAGACATTAGTCAAGCTTGCCAACAGGCCAATGTTATGGATTCATTTTCTCTTATATTTTTGGTTGTAAGCCTAGCCTTTAATCCCTGAGCCATCTCTCTAGCCCACAGATGCATTTTCTCAATGAAGAGTTCTCTTAAGCTATGTCTACATTTATGCCAAACTGACCAAAGCCAACCAGTGCAGCCTCACAGTTTTACATCCTGGTATCATACTTCCAAAAGAAAGACACAAATGGCCCATGTATTAGTCAGGGTTCTCTAGAGTCACAGGACTTATGGGTAGTCTCTATATAGTAAGGGAATTTGTTGATGACTGACAGTCTGTAGTCCAACTCCCAACAATGGTCAGCAGCAGCTGTGAATGGAAGTCCAAGGATCTAGCAGTTGCCACAAGGCAAGCAAGCGAAGAAGAGAGCGAGAATCTTCCTTCTTCTAATATCCTTATGTAGGTCTCCAGCAGAAGATGTGGCCCAGATTAAAGGTGAGTGCCACCACTCCTGGGTCTGGGATTTGCTTTGTCCTAGATGACCTTGAACTCAGAGATCTCCCTGTCTTAATCTTCTGGGATTCATAGTCACTATCCTCAAGATCTCCATGCCAAGATCCAGGTCAGAAACTTGTATCTCCCAGCCTCCAGATCACAGGTGAGCCTTCCACGTCTGGATTGTAGTTCATTCCAGTTATAGTCAAGTTGACAACCAAGAATAGCCACTACAGTCCACTGGCAGATTTTACAAGATGGCTTGCCCAAGGCATGGTAAGTTCTGAGAGTAAGAACCTGCCTTGGAGATGCTGTGGCTCCTGGTGATGGAAATGTGATTGGACCAGAGAAACTCTGAGTTAAGGAGACGATCTATCTCCTGCAGAACTGGATCCCCCAAAACTACAGGACAGTGAGGATCTGACCCCCCCCCCCAGAACATCAGGGTTACTCTTAGTTGTGAGAGCCACCAGTCTCTGCTAAACATCATTCTGTGGAGAAGCGTGGGGGACCCTGGGCTGTTTTGTCAAATGGGGGCATTGAATCCCCATTGAGATGGAATGAGAGAAGACTTTGTTCACCTACGACTCTGTGTGTGTGTGTGTGTGTGTGTGTGTGTGTGTGTGTGTGTGGCTGTTGTGCATGTGTACTGGATCACATCTTAAGAAGAGTACCTACTTAATGTAAGGATCGATCTCAAATATGTCCCAAACTTTGACCTTCAAAGAGAATTTGGGTTACAAAACTGATGTGTGCTATTAGTGGGTAAGTTGGGCTCTTTCTTCTCTCTCCCATATTCTCTCTCTTCTCATATTCTTATCTCTCTGTGTGTGTGTCTCTCTGTCTCTCTCTCCCTCCCTCCCTCTCCCTTTCCGTCTTCCTCTCCCCCCACCCCCACTCTCATGTTTCATCTAGCAAGCTTTAGCTGCACACCTACTCATAGCACTGTGTTGTGTGCCCTGTGCAGTCAGAGATGAACAAGTTGCTGCCTGTGGATGGGTCAATATCAATAGTGGTTTTTAAGGTGGCTCCCTTTCACTCCAAGGAGACCTCAGGAATTGTCTGCTGATGTCACTATTGGGGGGAGGGGGAAGGTGACAACTACTGTTGGAATCTAGTTGTTACAGGCCAGGGATGATGTTGCTGAACATCGCATGCTGTATAGGACAGCCTCTCTTACCCTGCAGAAACAGATTATCCTGCCCCAAACACTCACAGTGCTAAGGCTGAGAAATAGGATGTGTGATACTGCCTGAAGAATCGAACTTGGCTGTGATCAGTCACGGCTCACCTTGTCACTACAGATGTTTGGGATATCCCTTGGCTGCTCTGAGTCAGTTGTCAATCTTTGCAAAGTGCAAAGGTTGTTTTCTCTCCCGGTCACCATGGAAGAAAATTAGACCATGAACCCATACTCTTGCTGTCTGTATAGCTACTCTTCTGTTGCTGACGTAAAATGTCATGACCAGGGCCACTTACAGAAGAGTTTGACTTAAGTAAGGTTCCAGAAGGGAGGTGTAGTGGTAGTGATGCAGGATGGCAGAGAGGTAGATAGGATAGCAGGATCAGGAAACTGTTTATAGCTCAACCTCAAAGCAACGAAACACACACACACACACACATACATACACACACACACACACACACACACACACACACACACACACACACACACACACACAGAAGAGAAAGCAAGCTGGAAGTGGATAAGGCAAAGCCCATGCCTGGTGACATTCTTCCTGCAAGGCTGTCCCTCTTAAGCCTCCCCAAACAGCGCCACCCACAGGGGACCAAGTGTTCAAATGCCTGAGCCTATGGGAGACATTTTCACTCTGACCATGGCATTACCCATCTTTCAGTGGCTACCCCAGACACCGTTGGTATGGGGCTTCTCAAAGCCCAGCTTCCTAGGATCTAAAACCTACCAGCAGGTCCTAGTAAAGGCCAATTTCAAAGAAACCAATTACTGTTAAAGGGAAGTCCAGAGAAATCTGAAGATTTTTTTAACCCTTTCCTGGCAACATTACATGTGGTGGTTACCTATTTAACTGTGAATTTACTAATGCCCTCTCCCCATTCAGCAGACCATAGACCCCTCCAGGTGGGGACTGTGCTTTTCCTGTATTCATAACCTTCAGTGCAGTGTCTGGCTAGACATCATCTCCTCAATAATTAGAGACAGACTGCCTGAGTTTAGCTCTCGACTTCTTTTTTTGCTGGCTGTCCTTGATCAAGTGACAAGTTTTCTGGGCCTTATTTTCCTCAATTATAAAGTGGGGATGGCAGTTCTCTGCAAAGAGTTACTGGGGATTGTTGAATATGGTGTTCTGTCTCAAACCTGAAACTTGCTGGCTGGGTCAAAGGCTCAGCTGTCAATACCACCATAACGATCATTTCAGTTTAATTAATAAGGCACTTACTTCTCTGCGGCAGGAAGCCAGATCCTGGATGGATCTGTTTCTTCCTCTGTCTCTGGAATTATTTGGAGAGAAGTTTGAGTTTGCAGAGAAGCTGGCAGCTCATCTGAACAGAAAAACACAGGCCAACTGATTACTTGCAAGAGACTCGTGGGACTCAACAGCCTTTCTCTCTCACTTGGAAAAAAAAATACGAATTGGTTCGAAGCTTGCCTCATCTGAAAAGTCCAGTCATGTGCTGGAGTAGCCGAACGTCAGTCAGGATGGTGTGGTCTAGAGGGGGAAGTGATTCATGATGATCTTCTGGGAATGAAGGAGAGCCAGCAGAGATAGAGGCAGGGTTGAGGAGGCCTCCTGGACCAGACTGTACTCTGAGTGGCAGGATGCAGAGAAAGTCTCAACTAATGCACGTGGAGAAGAAAGCATTCCTTTTCTCCAAATCATGGACGGGGTGTTGGGGGGCAGGTTCAAGGGAAGAGAGGGACAGAGAGGCTCAGAGCCAAGAAGACAAGTCTCTGCTAATGTACTGAATACCTGTGTTCATCTTGAATTTGTACATGGATATCCTGACCCCCACAGCAACTGGGGGGCAGGGCCTGAGACCCTTGGGAGGTGATCAAGGGAGAAGAGAGACCTTTCACAAAATAGTAGGATTAGTGTCTGTCTTAGTTAGGGTTTTACTGCTGTGAATAGACACCATGACCAAGGCAGCTCTTATAAGGACAACATCTCATTGGGGCTGGTTCAGTCCATTATCATCAAGGTGGGAGCATGGCAGCATCCAAGCAGGCATGAGCTGAGAGTTCTACATCTTCATCTGAAGACTGCCAGCAGAAGACTAACCCCAGGCAGCTAGGACAAGGGTATTAAAGCCCACAGTGTCACCCACAGTGACACACCTACTCCAACAAGGCTACACCTCCAAATAGTGCCACTCCCTGGGCCAAGCATATACAAACCATCACTGGTTTCTTGTCATGTGGAGACAGGGAAGAAGCGAGCCATTGTGAACCATAGTATGTATTCCTAGTCAACAAGTACTCACTCAGCCAGTCTCTCACTCTTGGAGGTCCAGATGTGAGAGGGAAATTTATGGGCTTTTTGTTTTTTGTTTTGTTTTGTTTTGTTTCCAGACAAGGTCTCACTTTGTAGACCAAGCTAGCCTTGAACTCACAGAGATCTGCCACCAGGAAATGCTGGAATTAAAGGTGTGCACCACCATGCTTGGCTTAAGTTTCTGTTCTTTGTAAGCCACTCAACCTATGATTATGTTATAGCAGTCTGAAGACTGAGATGAGTACCTACTGTGTACAGGATACTGTATTAGTTTATCTGGTACCCATGATGAGTCTGCAGGGAAGCTTAACTTTTACATGTCAAGCCACAATGGCCCATGGATGACAAAGCTTGTGCTTTTAAACTTTTTAACCCCCCAGGATTTTATTGAGCACCTAGTACATGGTGGGCTCTGTGCTAGACAAGGGGGAAAATGAAGCAAAAGACCACAAGGCCATGCAGTGAACTGCCATCCTACTGGGCTGGAGTGTGTGTGGCAGTGGATAGTATAACAACAGATAAATAACTTTATATGGTGAATATGACTGTGAGAAAATGAAGCAGGAAAATAAATTTTCAGGATAAAAAGGCGATTTCTGAAAAAGGCCAAAAGTGAGGCATCTGTATATTTTGGAGCAGAAAAAAAAAACAACCCAGCAAATATTAAAAGGCTGAGGCAGACACTTGTCTACAGGTAAAGGTGTGTGTGTGTGTGTGTGTGTGTGTGTGTGTGTGTGTGTAATGAGATGGTGTTTGTTGACAGAGAATGAGGAGGAAGGGTAACTGAAGATGGGGTGTTAGATCACATGGGCCACCCCAAGGGGCATGATGTTCTAGAAAGGCAAGAGCAAGCAGGCAAGCTTCAAATGGTGGTGGTGCATGCATTTAACCCCAGCACTTGGGAGGCAGAGGCAGGTGGACTTCTGAGTTTGAGGCTAGCCTGGTCTACAGAGTGAGTTCCAGGACAGCTGGGGCTATACAGAGAAATCCTGTCTTGAAAAACAAACAAACAAACAAAAAACAACAAAACAAAACAAATTCCCCCATAGGCATGCCCAGTCATTTGGGGCTTGTAGTTATTTCCAGGTGTGGTCAAGTTGACAATCAAAATAGCTACCACAGTGCCTATAAGCAAACTTTCTGGAAACCTGAGAATCCTGATCTGCTATCTTCAAAAAATACTAATTTTAGGTTCTTGAGATAGATCTATGGTAGTTTAAATGAAAAAAAAAAAAAGTCCCCTATAGGATCATGCATTGAACACTTTGCCCCAAGCAACTAATGCAGGATCTCATGTAGCCTGGGCTGGCTTCAAACTTGCTTGTAGTGCAAGACGACCTTGGACACCTGAACCTCCTGCTTCCTCCCCAAAGGGCTTGGATTACAGGCATGCCACCATGCTGGGCTCTGATCCATTCATCTTAATAGGCACAGTCTCTCCAAAGACAAGCAGGATTCCTTAGCATGGACTCTCATTCTCTTTCTAGAGCCTTAGAAGTAAGAAGCTTTACCGGGCACAGATGTTCGCCAACAGTAACAGCTAACATGCTAACAAGCAGTCAATCTCATTGAGAGCTTGATGATTCTGTTGCTCAGTTTTTCATCACTGTGACAAATGTCTGGGGAAAAAAAATCAACTTAAATAGCAGATGGCTTTACTGTACTTTATTGAGTTAGAGGTTTTGAACCCTGGCCATTCGGCCCTGTTGATTTTGTTTAAAGAGCATGATAGAGGGAGCTGTTTGCCCAGTGGCAACTGGGAAGCAATGGTAGACAGGAGACAGCTGGGCCACACTCTTGGTGATGTCACTTCTGCCCACTGGGCTCAGCTCCACAAAGTTCCCATTATCTCCCTCTAGTACCAATGGTGGCTGAGCTGTCAACACACCAGCTTTTGAGCAAACACTTTCTTAAGCCATAGCAATAATTCTTACTTAGTGAATCTTTAACCTGGGTATAGAAAGCAGTGTTAATCCCACCAAATGAACATAAAGACCATTACCCAAGTTCTTACTCAAGCAAACTTTTTCTGTCAGACATAGCTGGGTTCCTGAAATGGGATTTGAAGGAACATCATTGAACACAGGAGAAGGTGAGATTTATATTGCTCAAAACGGCAAGACTAGGGGGTTCTAAAGGTTGGGAAATCTTCAGAGGAATTTTGGTTATATAGGAACTTGGCAGAATGTTGCAAAACTATTTGGCAGAGCACCTTTATCTTGTGAGGGTGGGGTTGGTGTAGGTTAAGATCCAGTAAGGTATGAATCTAGTCCAATTACAGGAAGGTTCAAGTTATGGTCAGGTCAAATTTGAAGATGTAGAAATTTAAGTTTTGTAGGAAACAGAAATGAACTTATTTTGAACCTTGTAACAGGATGGCTACCAGTAGTAAGATGGAGTCAAGCTGGTTCCTGGAGGAGTCCTGTGAAGATAATGCCATGTCCCTCCTTCCCTAAAGTGAAGAACCTCATTTACTCATGTTCCTTGTGCCATGGGCAGAACCTTCTGGAACCATGAGACAAGATATACCTCCTTTAAGTTGATTCTGTCAAGTGTCTGGTTACGGTGACACAAAACTAACTAACCTCCATTTTGAGGAAGATACATTTGAGGCTCACAGAGATCAACTAATAACCCAACACCATAAAACCATGAACTGATAAGGGTATGTGTCCAATCTCAGGCTTGTGTGCCTCTGTTCTTCTATGCTAACCTTGAGCTCACTGGGTTTGGGTCGGAGCAGTTTTCTTCCGACAGGTGTGGCTTTAAGCAAGACAGAAAACCTCTCTGTGTCTTAGTCCCTTGTCTGTGGAATAGGAATTAGGAAAAATGGACATCTTATAGAGTATATCCTATTTTTTCTTGGGGGTGGGGAGCTGTGATAAAACACCCTGGCAAAGAAAAACGCAGGAAGAAAGAGATTTATTTCAGATAACAGTTAGAAAGTAAAGTCTACCACCGTGAGGAAGTCATGGCAGCAGGCACTGCTGATCACACAACTCCCACAGCCAAGAGCAGAAAAGAAATGAATACATGCATGTTCACTCCCTTGCTTGCTTATGTTCAGCTCAATCTCTCCATTCTTACAGTCCAGGGCTTAGGGAATGGTGCTGCCCATGGTGGGCTTGGTCTTCCTGTATCAATTGACTTAATTAAAACAATCCTCCACAGAGATGCCCATAGAGCAACCCTGTGCAGATAATCCCTCATTGAGACTCTCTTCCCAGGTGATTCTGGGTCATATCAAGTTGACAATTAAAGTTACTCTTCACAGTTGCTTTTAAACAGAAAGACAAAGATGTCTGAAGCATGATTTTGAGAGACCAGAACTTTTGGGTTCAGACCTCATCTTGGAGAACCTGACCTAAGGTTGAACTCAAGTTAACTAATAGCACCAGTTTCCAGGCTACCCCGCCCCCCAACAAGAGCTGTGTCTAGCACCAGTTTCCAGGTTATTCCCCAACAAATCTGCATCCCAGGTTACAAGCTACGAGCCCGCCCCTGACACTTCACTACCTAACAATCATCAATCAGGAGGAAAGCAGAAGTTAAGTTTATGGTTTGGTTTCCAGCACCAGCCAATTATGTTAAAGACCATAATGACTCCCCAATCAGATGTGTGACAGGCTAGATAACCCGCTTCTTGCCTCTATAAATGCTTGCATAAAACTAGGATCAGGGCTCCACCTTCCTGCTGTGTCTGGGTTGATGGGAAGCCCAAGCTCCAGCTTGAATAAAGAGAATCTAATGCGATTACATTGGATTTGGCTTCTTGGTGGTCTTTTTTGGGGTTCACGAATGTTTCCTGGCACAATAGTTTGACCCAAATCAGCACTCCAAATAGGATGTTCTTAACTTTTCCCAAAGATGTGCAGAAGGCATGAAACTTTCCTTTTCCCTCAAGTCTGCAGAGAGTTAACCGTAGAACCTCTGTCTGTCAGCATTTTTCAGATCTTGGCACTAATTATGCAAAGATCATTTTGCCTCTGCCATGTATAATGAAAATGATTTTACAGAAATGGAATTTATCATGCAATATGCTATGAAAGAATGTGTTTTTCTAAAAAGACTACCTTGCTTTTCCACTCTTTTATTTATCCCCCCTTCTTCTAGATAGATAATCAAATACAAACATTATATTAACCTCCAAACCACTTCAATTAAAACGCTCATCCAAAATTTGAAAACAATTAAAAAACCCATCATCTCAGATTTAGCATTCTTTGGTGGGGTTGTTTCCATTTTCTGCCACCACATAAATGGCAGGCAACATTATCACAGGAGACACCTTCCAGAAAGCCGTGTCTCGGGCTCCATCCGTGGGGCCTATGGTTGCTCCCTCAGCTCAGGTCTTATTAAAAATCCACACACCCTGTAGTATTTTCATCATGTTCAAATGCCTTGAAATAATTGATGACTGTAATGAGCTCACCATCTGTCTCCTATCCCTTTCCCTACTCTGGAGATGGTGTATAGGAGAGGAACAAGAATGGATTCTTCTCCCGGGAGGTCACAGACCCGAGGAGGAGAGTTTCCAGCTTGGATCTTCTGAGCAAAGGTTCTGTATTCCCCGATTAAGTCGGAACTGGCATTTCCCAAAGAAGAGTATGCAGGGAGTTTTTAGGGGTCAAGGAAGTTGTGCAGAGCAGGAATCCCTTGGCTTAACATGAAAGGGGGGGAGGGAGAGGGAGAGGGAGAGGGAGAGGGAGAGGGAAGAGAGAGAACGAACTCTTGTTCTGCTTGGGCCAGCATATGTGTATTGAATGGTTACTACATATACCAGGCATGCTGGCAGATGGTAGAGTGGGGTCTTCAGGGTGAGGTAGACTCATTCCCCAAAATTCCTGGGATTGACACTCTCATGTGACTTTGCTATATATGCAAAGTATGACTTACCAATGTGCATCCAAAGATTTTTGGGGATGTATTGCTCCTATTGGCCACCTATTGACCCAGCAACCAACTGTCTATCCACTACAGAGGTACAATCACTTATGTGTATAAAGATTTAGCTACAGTTGTGTCCACTACAGCATTACCTATAAACACAGAGACAAAACATCCCTGAAGAACCGAACTATCTAATGAAAAAGAATTCACAAATTGATGATGATGGTCTAGCCTCAGGAAGAAGTGCTTTGAAAACATTTAAAGGTTTATCATAGAAGAATATGGTGTGTGTGTGTATGTGTGTGTGGGAGAGAGAGGGGGGGAAGGGAGAGAGGGGGGAGGGAAAGAGAGAGGGAGTCTAGTATATTGTTAAGACATAGAAAACAAATAGGGTATCAAATAATGGGATCTCAGTTTTCTGAAAAGTTAAAAACATGGATGTCCATGGCAGTGTGAAGGAGAAGCAGGGAACAGGTATGTTTATCTTGGGATCTGCCTCTTTTACAGTTTTTGGATCAACGAACTGAACCCACCATCTAAAACATACACCCTACCACCTAGTTCCTAGGGTTCTATTTTATCAACTCCTCTGCTGACTTCCTCTTTAGACCCCTCCCCCATAATGCATTGCTTTGACTGCTCAGTAAAAATCATCATTTTCAAAATGTGAATGGGAGCAAATGAATTGGAAACTTTGGGCAAATAGCGCTGATCAGGAGACCAGCCAGGCTGACTTCTGGATGACCTCTCCTTTTCCAGGTTCTTCATCTTCTCCCTCTCCTTTTCCTCTCCTCACTGTTCCTCATTGATATTCCTGCTTCCCCCAGCCTGTCCTGAACTCAGCCTAGGACTTTGCTTGTTTGGTACCTGTCTTAGGGTTTGTATTCCTGCACAAAACATCATGACCAAGAAGCAAGTTGTGGAGGAATTTACTCTTCTACATTGCTGTTCATCACCAAAGGAAGTCAGGACAGGAACTCACACAGGGAAGGAACTTGGAGGCAGGAGCTGATGCGGAGGCCATGGAGTGGTGCTGCTAACTGGATTGCTTCTCCTGGCTTGCTCAGCCTGCTTTCTTATAGAACCCAGGACTACCAGCCCAGAGATGCCGCCCCCACAATGGGCCCTCCCACCTTGATCACCAATTGAGAAAATGCCTTACAGTTGGATTTCATGGAGGCATTTCCTCAAGGGAGGCCTTTCTCTGTGATAACTCAAGCTTATGTCAAATTGACACAAAACCAGCCAGTACAGTACCATTGTTTGATTTTTCTCTGGAAGGTCTTAGTTCTCTGGATATATCTTTAGACAGTGGTTCCAGGAGCAGTTACAAGTATCCAATCTTCTCCACCAGGGTGGGACACCATCCAGTTCACAGGTGTCTTGGATCAGAACTGGTTGAGCAGCTCAGTTTTAGTCAGATGTGGTTCAATCTTGAGCTGCCCAAGCCTAGCTCTTAATCAGGATTGGGTGTAGGACATTTCTCTCTATGGAGTTCTATGGTTGGGTGATCCCAATGATAGACATCTGAAACACAACATTCAAATAAAATAACAAATAATCCATGTCCAAAATTTCTATCTGGGAGTCAGATCCTATGTCCTTTTTTTTTTTTAAATTTGTGAACATGTATGGCATATATGTGTGTCCATGTTTGTGTATGCTTACGCACATGGAGGCAAGAGGTTGACATTAGGTATCTTTCTCAATCTCTCCCTACTTTACTTTTTGAAAGTTTCTTTCTCTAATCTGAACTCCCCTGATTTTTAAGACTTGCTGGAGTGAACTTGGGGGCATCTGCTGCCTCCACCTCCCCCATTGCTGTGATTAGAGGCTTCATCACCATGCCTGGCTTTATGTGAGTGCTTGGAATCCGAACTCAGGATTCCATCCTTGAGCAGCAAGCATACCCCGCATACCCCTGCCTCCCCACCCCCCATCTCCCTAATCCAACATTTGTGTTCTCTGCTTTCACTAAGATATAATTGTTCACTTGGTTTTGACTGACCTCTGGGTTAATATCATAGTCAAAAGAATTGGTACTAGGGTATTAAGCCTATCTAACCACGTACCCAACTAATTTATACTTTATTCTGGCCCTAGAGACAGACACAGAAAATCATGATTAGACTGTAAGACAGGTTGGGCAAGCTTTTCACTGCACATCCATGATAACCACTGCCGTGTTTCATACAGGGCATCCCTACATGCCAGCCACTGAGACCCACAGGCCTTATGACCTTAAGTAGCTTTGTTGTGAGTTAAATATTATTATTATTACCATGACATGAATGGGAACTGACCTAACTGTTTTAAGGCCACACAGGACTGGAGGCGGCCCAGTCATTCAACCCAGCATTTGATAATCACAAATCCTCCGGATGTCACCACTCATCCACACCACCCAGAGTGCTCTCTCCAAATCTCTTTTTTGGGAAGAGTATCTCACTGAGTTCTAGCATTTTATTCAGAGAAAGGCGAGTTTCTCTGGTTCAGTTTCCCCCAGGCCAGACAAGTCATGTAGCCTTGATCATTTGGACTCTTTTGCTGACAAAATAATCATATAAGCTGAGAATTTATTAACTCACCAACTGAAAAGACTTGTACTTCTTACAGGATGGAAAAACAGAATGGGGTTTTTAACTGCAGCCTGAAAAAACAGTAACTATAATGTGAGATACAATGGTATTCAAGCTATTGACCTATAGGAAACAGGGAAAATGGTTTGGTCAAGGGTACTTCTTTGAGAGAGTTTTCAGGTTGCAGGTAAGGGAGAGAGAATGTGAGGATGATCATAATTGAAGAGGCAGAGCCGAGACTCTGGGGAAGAAAAGATGCCAGGGACTCAGGGTCAGAACAGTAGAGAGGAAAGAACTGTGTGAGAAGAGAAAATTTAAAATATCCAGAGAGATGTCCTTAGATCTTCCAGAGATGAGTGATAAGCCTGGACATGTGGGGAAGACCAAAGCTTGGGGAAAGAATCATCCCAAAAGATGGAGAGTAATCATGGCAGGCATTTACATAGCATCAAGTACACCATCTGTTTCCCATTAGTTTGGCTGTGAACTGCCCATGAAATGAAAGCAGTGTGTGGAAGAAAGAGAGGTCCTGTGTGAGAATTGCCAAGCCTGAGACCAAACACTGCTGTACATAAAATAATATTAAAAGAAGCACTGTACTTAACTGTCAAATGTTGGCATAGCAGAAACAAGATAAGGAGATCATTGTGACACTTTCTATTGAATAATACACTTGAAGGTCCCAGTCAATGAACGTTGAGAAAAAGGGTATTTACATCACAGTGGCAGGAAAAAAATAGAAAAAAACCCCACTATTTTATTTTCAGGTGATGTTGTCATATGTATGGGCAAATATATGGAATCTTCACAAAAGCAACTTGTATTTAATTAATGAGTCTAGCAAAGTTGTAGGACACAGACTAATACACAAAAGTGAATTGTTTTCTATTCAATAGTAACAGAAAAGTAAAAGTTGGATTTTAAAATGTCCTTTAAACAAAGTCAACACTTAAGCACAGACCCAACTAGAAAGATACACAGTATGAGTTGAAAATGGGCAGAAGCTGGAGAGATGGCTCAGCAGTGAAGATCCTGCATTACTTTTACTGAGGACTTGGTTTTGATTCCTAGCACCCACAGGAGGCACATCAGAACCAACTGTGGAACCAAGGGCCACAGCACCCTCTTCTGGACTCTGTGCGCGCGCACACACACACACACACACACACACAGATACACTTGATTAAAAATAAAATAACTATTAAAAATATGAAACGCAAGAGAAAATTTAGAGAAGACTTAAATGGATGAATGAAGAGACTTAGTGTGTTCATAGATTAGAAACATCAGCCTGGGTAAGAGTCTATTTCCCCCAGATAGATTTCTGATGCAGTGAAATCTCAGTTTAAAACCCAGTGGGCGCCGGGCAGTGGTGGCACATGCCTTTAATCCTAGCACTTGGGAGGCAGGGGGAGGCGTATTTCTGAGTTTGAGGTCAGCCTGGTCTACGAAGTGAGCTCCAGGACATCCAGGGCTACATAGAGAAACCCTGTCTCGAAAAAACAAAAAACAAAAACAAAAAACACACAAACAAACAAAAAACAAAACAAAACAAAAACCAACAAAACAAAACAAAACAAAACCCAGTGGGCTTTATTGTAGAGATGACCCAGGTCATTCTAGAACTCATAATGAGAATGTAAAGGATAAGGAATAGCTAAGAAAACGTTGATAAGAATTGAGTTTGAGACTGTGAAACCACAGTGCCCCACACAGTGTGGGAAATTGATTGGCATATTCACGGGGCACAATGTAGTCTAAAATTGTGCTTTTCAGTACATTGGAGAAATGAATATCTATATTCAAAGAAGAAGGTCCGACCCATAGTTTGTATCAAATAAGAAAAATTAATCTTACATGGGTAATAAATGCAAGTGCAAAGCTTACAACTGTAAAAATCCTTGAGTAATAGTTACTATAGTAATATTACTATAGAGTAATAGTTACTATAGATTAGTTACTCTCCCTCCCTACTTGACAGCATCTGCAGATATTTTTGGTTGTCTGTCATAACTCCAGCACTCAGATAGCTGTGGGAAACATTCTATGCTGCATGTAACAGGCCCAACCACAAAGAATTATCTGGCCCAACATTTAAATGTAAATGAATTTAAATAAATGTTAAGTAAATTGAAGTGTTAGTAGCACTAATGCTGGGAGACTGTTCTAGTAGAAAAGCTTTGTGATCTTACTTCAGGCTAAATGTTTTTGTATGACTTCCAGGCATGATCTATCAGAGAACAAGTTGACAGACCGGGCTTTTTTAAAAATTAAACCTCCAGCCCTTCAAAGACATTGTAAAAAGAATAGAGAGACAGGCCACAGACTAGATGCTGATACTTGTGAATCACATGTCTGGCAAATGATCTGTGTCTGTCATATGTAAAGAACTCTTGAAATTCAACAATACAGAAACAACCCATGTAAAACTGGGAAAGTAGTTGAATAGAAAGTCCACCAAGACAGATCTAGAGCTGACAGACATTCATATGAACGTGTGTTGGACATCCTTTGTCACTAGCACAAAGCAAGCTAAAGCAAGGAGCCAGTAATGCCTATGGGTTCAGTTGTCCGCTAGTTGTTGGAAGACCGAACTGCTTAAATGGTCCCTGTGAAAATGCAAGATTGAGCAACTCTTTTGGAAACCGATTTGATTTTTCTTTTCTTTTTAAATTGTAGATAAAGTTCTTTTTATATAATATATTTAGATTACAGTTTCTCCTTCCCCATCTCCTCCCAGATCCTTCCCACTTTCCCATCCTTCTAAGTCCTAAAATAAAAAGTCAGCCGTACCCATCCTAGGATCCAGCTCTGACACTATGACTTCCACGGGAGGAGTAAAAGAATATCTCCATACAGATGTGTCCATGGCACTAAAGCAGCCTCACTTGCAACAGCCTCACCTGGGAATTGCTGAAATCCCCACAATGATGGCTAACCTTGTCATCTTTATGGTACTTAGCATCATCATGGAAGTGGACCCTGAATGTGTCTATAAGGATGCTCCCAGAGGGTCTGAGCAGGGGAAAACATGAGTTGTTCTAAATATGAATCCACCTAAAACTCTGAATCATCTCTGATTGGACCTGATTAGGTCACGTGACCTGATATGCACCAATGGCTACAGCCAGAGTCCTGTGATGATGTGATTGGATCAGGCATTGGTTAATCCTCAGGCTGTCTGCTTCCTGCAGGGGACAAGTGTGACTTCCCTATCCAGGGCTTTGGGGGCTAGGATCCCCAGTGGTTTACTTGGCAGGCTAAGATGCTTGCCTGTCTGCCCCTCCTCCCAGCCTCTACCATTCATTTGGAGTGATATCTGCGCTGGGGTAGCATATCTGCTCCCCATATCTGTCACAGGCATTTCCTCTTTTCTTTTATTAGATTTTTTTTATTTACATGTCATATGATATCTCTTTTCCCAGTTTCCCCTCCAAAAAAATAAAAAAGAAATAAAATTAAATTAAAAAACAAAAACAAAACCCTGTTCGCTCCCCCAACCCCCTGCTTACCATCCCACCCCCTCCTGCTTACTGGCCCTGGCATTCCCCTACACCAGGGCATAGAACATTCACAGGGCCAAGGGCTTCTCCTCCCATTGATGACTGATTTGGCCATCTTCTGCTATACATAAGCTGCTGGAGTCATTAGTCCCACCATGTGTACTCTTTGGTTAGTGGTTTAGTCCCTGGGAGCTCTGAGGGTACTAGTTAGTTCATATTGTTGTTTGTCCTAAGGGGCTGCAAACCCTTCAGCTCCTTGGGTCCTTTCCCTAACTCCTTCATTGGGGACCCCATGCTCATTCCAGTGGATGGCTGTGAGCCTCTACTTCTGTGTTAGTCTGATACTGTCAGAGCCTCTCAGGAGACAGCTATATCAGGCTCCTGTCATCCAGCACTCGCTGGCATCCACAATAGTGTCTGGATTTGATGATTTAATATGGGAAGGATTCCCAGGTGGAGCAGTTTCTAGATTGTCCTTCCTTCAGTCTCTGCTCCATAGTTAGTCTCTGTAACTCCTTCCATGGGTATTTTGTTCCCCCTTTAAGAAGGAACAAAGTATCCACACTTTGGTCTTCCTTCTTATTGAGTTTCTTGTGGTTTGTGGATTGTACTTTATGTATTCCGATCTTCTGGGCTAATATCCACTTATCAGAGAGTACATACCATGTGTGTACTTTTGTAATTGGGTTACCTCACTTAGGATGATATTCTCCAGATCCATCCATTTCCCTAAGAATTTCATAAATCTATTGTTTTTAATAGCTGAGTAGTACTCCATTGTGTAGATGTACCACATTTTCTGTATCCATTCTCTGTTGAGGGACATCTGGGTTGTTTCCAGTTTCTGGATATTATAAATAAGGCTGCTATGAACAGAGTAGAGCATGTGTCCTTATTACATGTTGGAGCATGTTCTGAGTATATGCCCAGGAGTGGTATAGTTGGGTCCTCTGGTGGTACTATGTCCAATTTCCAGAGGAACTGCTAAACTAATTTCCAGAGTGGTTGTACCAGCTTGCAATCCCACCAGTAATGAAGGAGTGTTCCTCTTTCTCCACAACCTCTCCAGTATCTGCTGTCACCTGAGTTTTTTATCCTAGCCATTCTGACTGGTGTGAGGTAGAATCTCAGGGTTGTTGTGATTTACATTTCTCTGATGTCCAAGGATGTTGAACATTTCTTTAGGTGCTTCTCAGCCATTTGGTATTCATCAGTTGAGAATTCTTTGTTTAGCTCTGTACCCCATATTTTAATAGGGATATTTGGTTCTCTGGAGTTTAACTTCTTGAGTTCTTTGTATATATTGGATATTAGCTCTCTATTGGATGTAGGATTGGTAAAGATCTTTTCCCAATTTGTTGGTTGCCATTTTGTCCTATTGACAGTGTCTTTTGCCTTACAGAAACTTTGTAATTTTATGAGGTCCCATTTGTCAATTATTGATCTTAGAGCATAAGCTATTGGTGTTCTGTTCAGGAAATTATTCCCTGTGCCCATGTGCTTGAGGCTCTTCCCCACTTTCTTTTCTATTAGTTTCAGTGTATCTGGTTTGATGTGGAGGTCCTTGATCCACTTGGACTTGAGCTTTGTACACGAAGATAGGAATGGATCGATTTGTATTCTTCTACATGCTGACCGCCAGTTGAGCCAGCACCATCTGTTGAAAATGATGTCTTTTTTTCCACTGGATGGTTTTAGCTCCTTTGTCAAAGATCAAGTGACCATAGGTGTGTGGGTTCATTTCTGGGTCTTCAGTTCTATTCCATTGATCCACCTGCCTGTCATTGTACCAATACCATGTAGTTTTTATCACAATTGATCTGTAGTACAGCTTAAGGTTGGGAATGGTGGTTCCACCAGAAGTTCTTTCATTGTTGAGTATAGTTTTTGCTATCCTAGCTTTTTGTTATTACAGATGAATTTGCAAATTGCTCTTTCTAAGTCTGTGAAGAATTGAGTTGGAATTTTGATGGGGATTGCATTGAATCTGTAGATTGCTTTTGGCAAGATGGCCATTTTTACTATATTAATCCTGCCTATCCATGAGCATGGGAGATCTTTCCATCTTCTGAGATCTTCTTTGATTTCCTTCTTCATTGGCTTGAAGTTCCTGTCATACAGATCTTTTACTTGCTTAGAGTCACAACAAGGTATTTTATATTATTTGTGACTATTGTGAAGGGTGTTATTTCCCTAATTTCTTTCTCAGCCTGTTTATCTTTTGTGTGGAGGAAGGCTGCTGATTTGTTTGAGGTAATTTTATGTCCAGCTACTTTACTGAAAGTTGTTTATCAGGTTTAAGAGCTCTCTGGTGGAATTTTTGGGTCACTTAAGTATGCTATCATATCATCAGCAAATAGTGATAATTTGACTTCTTGTTGTCTAATTGCTCTGGCTAGGACTTCAAGTACAATATTGAATAGATAGGGAGAGAGTGGGCAGCCATGTCTAGTTCCTGATTTTAATGGGATTGCTTCAGGTTTCTCTCCATTTAGTTTGATGTTGGCTACTGGTTTGCTGTATATTGCTTTCACTATGTTTAAGTATGGGCCTTGAATTCCTGAACTTTCCAAGACTTTTATCATGAAGGAGTGTTGGATTTTGTCAAATGCTTTCTTAGCACCTAATGAGATGATCACATATTTTTTTCCCTTTGAGTTTATTTATATAGTGAATTATGTTGATGGATTTCCATATATTGAACCATCCCTGCATCCCTGGGA
>NW_022196905.1:109676925-109692335 GCF_008632895.1 Mastomys coucha
TATTGAGGAGCAGCCTTAGTCCATGGTGATCTGATAGGATGCAAGGAATTATTTCAATCTTCTTCTATTTGTTGATGCCTGATTTGTGACTAATTATATGGTCAATTTTGGAGAAGGTACCATGAGGTGCTGAGAAGAAAGTATATCCTTTTGTTTTAGGATAAAAAGTTCTATAGATATCTGTTAAATCCATCTGTTTCATAACTTCTGTTAGTCTCACTGTGTCTTTGTTTAGTTCCTTTTTCCATGATCTGTCCATTGCAGAGCGTGGGGTGTTGAAATCTCCCACAATTATTGTGTGCAGTGCATGGTGTGCTTTGAGCTTTAGTAAAGTTTCTTTTATGAATGTAGATGCCCTTGCATTGGAGCGTAGAGGTTTGGAATTGAGATTTCATCTTGGTAGATCAAGCTTTGATGAGACGAAGTGTCCCTCCTTATCTTTTCTGATCACTTTAGGTTGAAAGGTAATTTTATTCAATATTAGAATGGCTACTCCACCTTTTTTCTTGTGACCATTTGCTTGGAAAATTGTTTTCCAACCTTTTATTCTAAGGTAGTGTCTGTCTTTGTCACTGAGGTGGGTTTTCTGTATGCAACAAAATGTTGGGTCCTGTTTATGTACCCAGTCTGATAGTCTGCGTCTTTTTATTGGGGAATTGAGTCCATTGATATTAATAGATATTAAGGAAAAGAAATTGTTGCTTCTTGTTATTTTTGTTGTTAGAGTTGGAATTCTGTTCATGTGGTTATCTTCTTTTAGTTTTGTTGGAATATTACTTTCTTGCTTTTTCTAGGATGTAGTTTCCCTCCTTGTGTTGGAGTTTTCCATTTATTATCTTTTGTAGGGCTGGATTTGTGGAAAGATATTGTGTAAATTTGGTTTTTTCATGGAATACTTTGGTTTCTCCATCTATGGTAACTGAGAATTTTGCTGAGTATAGTAGCCTGGGCTGGCATTTGTGTTTTCTTAGGGTCTGGATGACATCAACCCAGGATCTTCTGGCTTTCACAGTCTCTGGTGAGAAGTCTGGTGTAATTCTGATAGGTCTGCCTTTATATGTTACTTGACCTTTTTCCCTCACTGCTTTTAATACTCTTTCTTTGTTTTGTGCATTTGGTGTTTTGACTATAATGTGGTGGGAAGAATTTCTTTTCTGGTCCAGTCTATTTGGAGTTCTATAGGCTTCTTGTATATTCATGGGCATCTCTTTCCTTAGGTTAGTGAAGTTTTCTTCTATAATTTTGTTGAAGATATTTACTGGCCCTTTAAGTTAGAAGTCTTCACTCTCTTCTATACCTATTATCCTTAGGTTTGGTCTTCTCATTGTGTCCTGGATTTCCTTGATGTTTTGGATTAGGAGCTTTTTGCATTTTGCATTTTCTTTGTTGTGTCAATGTTTTCTATGGTGTCTTCTGCCCCTGAGATTCTATCATCTATCTCTTGTATTCTGTTGGTGATGCTTGCATCTATGGCTCCTGATTTCTTTCCTAGGTTTGCTATCTCCAGAGTTGTCTCTCTTTCTGATTTCTTAACTGTTTTTATTTCCATTTTTAGGTCCTGGATGGTGTTGTTCAACTTCTTCACCTGTTTGCTTGTGCTTTTCTGTAATTCTTTAAGGGATTTTTGTGTTTCCTCATTAAGGGCTTCTACTTGTTTACTCATGTTCTCCTGTAATTCTTTAATGGATTTTTGTGTTTCCTCTTTAAGGGCCTGTACCTGTTTACCTGTGTTCTCCTGTGTTTCTTTAAGGGAGTTATTCATGTCCTTCTTAAATTCCTCTATCACCATCATGAGATATGATTTTAGATCCAAATCTTGCTTTTCCGGTGTTTTTGTGTATCTGGGACTTGCTGTGGTGGGAGTACTAGGTTCTCATGATGCCAAGCAGTCTTGGTGTCTGTTGGTAAGATTCTTGCATTTGCCTTTTGCCATTTGTTGATCTCTGGTGTTAGATGTTCTTGCTGTCTCTGGCTGGAGCTTGTTCCTCCTGTGGGTCAGTAAGCCTGTGTCAGCACTTCTAGGAGATCAGCTCTCCACTGGTAAGACCCATGCGCAGAAGACTCTGGATCAGCTGTCCCTCCTGAATCCTGGGGTCGGAGCACACCCTGGAGAAAAGCTCTCTGCTTTCGGGGAAAGGTGCAGAGAGGACTGTGGATCTACCATCCCTCCTAGTTGTAGATGGAGGTAGAAAGGATCCTGTCCCAGCTGCCCCAGCAGGGCATCTTTAGTCCTGGTGAGACTAATGTAGTTTCTTCTAGAAGACCTTAATTAATCTGGGATTATATCTGGGCAAGCTGAATGTGCTGGTTTTTTGAATAAAGTGTTCCAGGAAAAGGTTTGTGTAGTAGTCACTAGAAGTGGCCCAATAGTATCACCCACAGTTTTTGTTAGTCTTCAAAAGAAATCCTATGAAAGCTTTCCAGTACAGAGACATAGAGGTGATCCACAGAATGCATTCAAGATGTTCGTTGCGATCTTCTGGATTCCTCCAAGGGCTTGAGCCACTTCTCCCAGGCATTTCCTCTTAATGAATATCTTGCACTCTGGTTCACAGAAGATCCAAATTACCACAGATGATGGGCAGACAGATAACAAGTATCGAGTCCATCAAAAGTTCTAGAGTCTGCCAAGTGAGTTCCTTCTATATTAATATTTATTATTTACACACACACAGAAGGTAGAGACAGAGGGAGATGGAGAGAGAGAGGAGAAGGGGCGGGGGCAGAGGCAGAGGCAAAGGGACACACTTTTCACCTCGGGTCATTAGGCTCCACAGCAAGTACCTTCAGCCAAAGTGAAGTGCTTCCAATTCTCAAGCTGTCAATCATTCTGCACAAATTCCAGAAGAAGCTATCCTTTAAGATTGAGAATCATGCTCCTTTGATCCACAGCCTGGTATGTTTTTTTTAATCTATTTCATAGCACATTGCAAACTATAGTATAATCTCTATTGTAATTGCCGTCTTCAAACAACCCACTGAGTGGGAACAACTGTCATCAGTACCCAGATGAAGAAACAGAGAATCGAGGGGAGTCAGTCAGGCTAGGGCAGAGAAACAGAGCCAATGACATGGGTGAATACATAACGCTAAAGGATAAATTAAACAGATAGATGATAGATATCATGGGTGATAGATGATTCACAGATTTATTAATTTTCTACAAAGCACTAGCTTATAGGCTGGGTGTGGTAGGACTTGTCTTTAATCCCAGCATTTGGGAGGGAGAGGCAGAGGCAGAGGCAGATGGAGGTCCGTGAGTTCGAGACCAGCCTGGTTTACGTAGCAACTTCCAGGACAGCCAGAGCTACATAATAGAGAGACCTTGACTCAAGAAGAAGAAAAAGAGGAGGAGGAGGAGGAAGGAGAAAGAAAAAGGAGGAGAAGGAAGAGGAAAGGAAAAGATAATGTTAAAGAGAAAGAGAAAGAGAAAGAAAAGAATTCTATTACACAGATTCTCAGAATCTATAGTAAGCAAGCTGGAGGCCCAGGAAAGCTGATGTATCCATCCAGGCCTAAAAACAAGAAAGACTGATGCTCCAGCCCAGGTTCCAAGGGAGGAGACACTTAGCTGTTTTTGTTTTGTTTTGCTTTTCCAGTTTGTCTTTAATTGGTTGTATTACCAGGGATATTCCACTCAGCCTTCCTATTCCTGTGTTCATCTCATCCAGAAACACTCCTGCAAACACACTCAAATGATTTTGGTCAGATATCCAGTATCTTATGGCCCAGTCATAAAAGCAAGTGTGGTGTGGACTGACTGCCCAGGGCTGCATGGACAGTCTGTGACAGGCCTGAAGTCACCCTGTCTCTGAGCCGCTTACAAGACAGTAGTGTCACACGCATACTCTCTCTGGTGGACAAAACAGTCTGGGTAGCAGCTGCCGAGCCAGCCATAGGATTTCACATATTTCCTAAGGATAGCTCCATGCCAGGCTTTATGCTCAACATCATATTTACATTCCATGACGTCGCACAGTCCAAGTTTCTGAGGCATGAATGTGTGGGGAGTGGACTGATCCCCAGCTGCCAGAGAATGAGCTTGCTTATTATGAACACAAACCCAGACTCTCCCACTCCACAGACAGTAGTCTCTTAGTCCCCCAGGCTTTTGGGGCTAGTATTGTTTTCCCTACACCTTCCTGTAGAAACATTGTCTTAGTCAGGGTTTCTATTCCTGCAGAAACCATCAAGACCAAGAAGCAAGTTGGGGAGGAAAGGGTTTATTCAGCTTACATTTCCACATTGCTCTTCATTACTAAAGGAAGTCAGGACAGGAACTCACACAGGGCAGGAAGCAGGAGCTGATGCAGAGGCCATTGGAGAGGTGCTGCTTACTGGCTTGCTTCCCCTGGTTTGCTCAGCTTGCTTTCTTATAGAACCCAGGACTACCAGCCCAGGAATGGTCCCGCCCGCAATGGGCTAGGCCCTCCCACCCTTGATCACTAATTGAGAAAATGCCTTACAACTGGGTCTCATGGAGGCATTCCCTCAAGGGAGGCTCCTTTCTCTGTGATACCTCAGCTTGTGTCAAGTTGACACACAAAACCAGCCTTTGGCCCTCCAGGGGCTGCAGGATGAGCTCCGCCTGTGGTTATCAGAATCACAACATTCCCAGAAATACCTGGCCATCAGGCTTCCTCCACTTGCCAGGGTAGACACACCCAGCTAGGCCTGCTTTGCATGGTTCTTCTGAGCAGGCAAAGAAGTGGATGCTGGGTGGTGGAGCTTCGTTGAGGGGATTTGTGTTCCTCTTTTCCTTTCTCTCTTTAAATCTCAGCAGCATCAGCTCCTGCATCCATGGCAGGTTCTGAGCATCTCAGACAGGCATCCGTATTGACAGACGCAGCCCAATGGCCCCGGGAGGGGACACTATTAGGGAAGGGGAGCTAAGTCATCTCATTAGAGTGGCTTCTCGGCACCCCTTGGCAGCTCCAATACTTGGACCTGAGCATCATGAATACGAATCACTGAGAGGAGGGCCTCATCTAGATTAGGGTGACTCACACAGAAGCAGTACAGAATCGGGTCTTAAAGCTACAAATTCTGGGGTTTGGAAAAACAAAAATGAAAACAAACCAAACCAAACCAAAAACAAAATTCTGGCTTCCCCATCCCATCTCTACCTTTTGCTACTCATAAAATTTGGCAAAGGACACTCTGGACTCTGAACCTCAGTTTCCTTGCCCATAAAGTGGGCATCATGGCATTAAGTCCTTCCAAGGGGGCCATTACGATCATGTAACTTTGTGCATTTGACACAGGGGCTGGAATATAGGAAATAGTAAGTTAACATAGCTGTTTCAAGTGTGTTCAGAAATAGTTACGTCCAAGGTTTCCAGGGAGGAAAAGAAGCAGAAGAAATACATGAAGACAAGAAAAACTATCCAGTAGAAATCACTCTAGAATAAAACAAACAATCAAACAAACAACAACAACAAAAAAAAATAAAACGAGCTAGGGCAGGCTGACGAAGGCATTAAAGCAGTTAAGTCTAACCTTATCCCTTATGTAAAAAGTGGGGTGGCACAGGGTGAAGCTCAGAGGTGGAGGGTTTACCTCTCATGCATAAGGGCTTAACCTCAACATCTGAAGAAAACTCCTGTGCTGAAATATAGAAAGAAATGCTGAAGGAAGAGCCGTGGTAAACATCTGAAGATGAGATCTTCAGTGTTAGCCGTGAACAATGTGATGGACAACACTAGCCGTGGGCTAGACATTGTCAAAGAAAAGATTAGTGAACGGAAGACTGGACTATAGGAGCTATCCCAGGTACGAGGCAAGTATCCTCATCTTCTTTCTTTTGCTTTCATGAAACACTAGAACCAAAAGGTGGCTTAGGGAAGGAAAGGTCTTTTATCTCAGTGTTCAGGGCTACAGTCTGTCCTCAAGGACAAGCAACAGGCAAAGTTAAGAGCCCACGCTGCCTGTGTGCCTTCTGCTGGTACCCAGGTAGCTTTCCTCACTCATGAAGTTCAGCCCCTACCCCATAGAATGGTGCCATCTGTATCTAACGTGTGTCTTTATACCTCCGTTAATCAAGACAGCCCATACAGCCATGCCCACTGGCAGGCCTGATCTAGATAACTTCCCATTAAGGTACTTCCTAGGTCATTTTAGGCTATGAAGAGTTGACCCTTAAAACTAACCAGAACAAGAGAAAGGGGATTTAAAAGAAAAAGAGAGGAAAGACTGAAGAGCGGCAGACAGCTTCAGGCAGCAGAATACCCATGTCTTTGGAATCTCAAGGAAAGAAAAAGATGACATAAAAAAATGTAGCTCATCTGCTCTGAGCTGCATAATGTCTACCTCCTATGGTCACTGTGAGGATGTGTGTTTATAAGCCCGTAGCCAAGGGCTCTCTCCTTCTCCCTTGTTCATGAGCAGAGGCTCTTGTGACTTCTCTTCTCCTAACTCTCCCCCACCCATCCTATCACGGGAGATCTGAGGATGGGATTACAGGCTCCAGCTTTTTTTAAAAAAAAATTTTGAGTTCTGGTGGGTAGGTCATGAGGATGCTTATCCTAAAGGAGGAAGTTTCTCCAAGTGAGATTTCCCTGGCCGAGAATTTTAACCAGGGGAAGATGGTAGAATGGCCATGGGCTTTCTGAGGAACTACATGCCTCAGGAGAGACCTGGGAAGGGGGCCACAGAACTAGAATGAGAGCCCAGCTCTAGCACTCTATGATGCCACTGTATCATATGCAGAAGCCCCAGTGAGTTTCTGGCTTTTGCTGAATGTGCCACACCCCTTCAAAACTCTGGGCCAGGGTGTCTTGCTTGGAGAATTTCCATCCTTTAGATAAGCATCCTAATGACCTACCCACCAGAACTCACATTAAAAAAAAAAAATTAAAGCTGCATGGTGCAATGGCTCTGCCTATAATTCCATCCTCAGATCTCTTGTGATAGGATGGGCACAGAGGAGAGTTGGAAGAAGAGAAGCCTCCACGGTGCTTTCCTGTGGCAGAGGAATCGTCTTGGTACCTCTCCCTTTCACTTGGTGTTCATTCCTCTTAAAACCATGCACTCATTTGGTCAACTTGCTAGACACACCCAGAAACTTTGTCTGGAGATAGTGGGACAATAGTGAACTTGTGCATGGCTTTGTCCCTGTCCCATGGAAGGCAGAGAAGTGAATAGAGATTAGCTATTGCTGTGACAGGCGCTATTAGACAGATGTGGGACAGAATACAAACTTCACCATTGGATGCCTCAGGGAGAGCATCCTGGACATACACTTTGAAGGGCTGAATACATCATTACCCACCCATTCCATTAGAAAGAGGACTCTGAGAGAGAAGAGACGTCAGGATTCTCATGCTGCATCCTTAAGTGGTCAGAATAATAGCAAGAGTCTCAGTTACTATTTGTTGAATGAATGAATGAATGAATGCATAGATTGTAACATATATCTAAGAGAAGCTTCCAGCCAAAGGAACAGTGGGCATAAAGGCATAGAGTTGTGGAAGGGCATGACATGTTCAGCAAAGGCCAGAAACTCACCGGGGCTTCTGCATATGATACAGTGGCATCATACAGTGCTAGAGCTGGGCTCTCATTCTGATTCTGTGGTCCCCTTTCTGGCCTTCTCCTGGCAGGCATGTGGTCCCTCAGAAAGCCCATGGCCATCATCCTACCACCTTCCCCTGGTTAAAATTCCAGGCCAGGGTATCTTGTATTAAAGCTGATATTAAGCCATAAAATGTAATACGTTATGACACCATAAAATGCAGTGTAATTGCTATAAAACCATAAAATGTAATGTAACAGGCACGGTGTCCATTACGCGCCTCACCGTCTCAGACAGTTACCTTCTACTCTTAGACAAACAAACAGTTCCTATTCACTGCCACCTCTGGAGAAAGGTAGAGGGAAACCCTCCCAGATGAGTCGTCGCACCGACACCAGAGAAGCAGCACTGTGGTGTGGAGGAAAACCCCTAGGCTTGATGGTTAGACGGAACCTGTGTTCCACATCTGCTTCGATAATGTCTAGACAGAGATGCTGCAAAGCTGAGCCACACATGCAGATTCAGGCTGGTTTCCTCCCAGAATCCCATTTGTCTGGCTCCTTCTTCTTCCCACAGCCTCCAACCCTGATCTACTCTGTGTAGATAGTAATACCCGATGGCAGGGGTTCTCAGATCCCACATCAGTCACTACCTGACCAGAATATCTCCTGGGAATAGATGCAGGGATGCAGGCATCCCTGAGCAAGGTGCACAGGTGTGAGCTGTTACTGGGTGGTGTTCGCAGTGTTTGGGTGAGGGGTACACCATCAGCAGAGATGTGGATAGGAAAGGGCGATGTCAACTGCAGGTGACATAAACACCTTAGGCTGTAAAGCTGTGTCATTCTGGCCAGTGGCCACCTTCCTCCCTCTGTACTTTCATTATAAAATGTAGGCAATACAATCTATAGTAAAACATGTATACAAAAATCAAATGAGGTTAGAAGGAGTCTAATACAGTTCCATGCTGACAAACAGCATTTGACATACAGCTAGTCTCCTATACTGCATACATGAATAGAGTATCTCGCACGCACACTCAATGTATTTTAAAATGAGACAATGCATTGCTGTGGGAGATGGTGATTTATGTCCTGACAGGATTAAGTGTGACAGCTTCATGAATATGCATGTTGGTTCAGGCTGATGCCAGGGCTGCCTGCAGATACGAAGTCATGGTTCTCAAGTCCCCTGAGTAACCTGGCATGGCATTTGCATGATTCATGCCAACCCTTTGTCCTCTTGAAACTGCTTTTATATTACTTACATAGTCTTATATGATAGAGATGTCATGTGCACAGTTAAGCGACCGTCCAGGGAATAATGAAAAAAAAAAAACTTGGGGAGAAAAAGAAAGTTTTTTTTAATTTTTATTTTTTTCTCTTCATATTACAGTTTGTGGTCCTTTGCCCAGGGCAGGAACTTGGAGTCAGGAGCTGATGCAGAGGCCATGGAGGCTGCTGCTTACTGGCTTGCTCCCCATGGCTTACTCACCCTGCTTTCTTATAGAACTCAGGATCACCTACCCAAGGCTGGCACTGCCCACATGGAGCTGGGCCCTCCCACATCCATGATCAACCAAGAAAATGTTCCACTGATTTGACCACATACCAGTTCTGACAGGAAATTTTCTCAATGGAGGTTCTTTCTTCTCAAATGACCCTAGCTTGTGTCAAGTTGATACAAAGCTGTGTATGTGGGGTGTGTGTACCTGTGTTTGAGTGCATGTGCATATGAGCTCAGAGGCTGGAAGAAGGCATCATGTCTTGGATCTGGATCTATGGGCATTTTTGAGCTGCCTGACCAGCATGCTAGGTTGTCATCTAACAGCAAGCACTGTTAGTCACCCAGTGATCTCTCCATTGCTGTTCAATGTGCACAAGATGGCCTCCTCCCATCTTGGGATTCACATGCACAAATTCAGTCCAATGGTAGATTTAAAGCATTTGCAAAAATAAAATCCAGAAATCTTCCTCTAAAACACATAACAACAACAACAACAACAACTACAACAGCACAAGACAAAAGCATCATGGGCAGAACATGAACAATGTTTCAAGCAAACAGTGCTCAAATGAGTGCCAGAGCCGGTGCATGAAATGGCAGGGGCCTCCAGCAGGGCTTTGATGAGACACATCATTTGGATTCAGTTTGGTGCTGGGCACACTACACATTCAAGCTATGATTTTTTTTTTTTTTAAGATATCTACATGGTGTGGCAATACGGTTGGTGAAGTTATGGAAGAGGAAGAGAAGAGGGATGTGAGAGCTTGCTCAGTGGGAACTAGCACTGCCTGGGAGCTCTAGTTTCATGAGTAAGAGGCTCGCCTGCTGGGTGTGATGGGGAGGTGCCTATCATGGGAGAGAAGAAGAGAGAGACAGAGCATGGAGTGGCGGGTGGGGGTAAGAGAGAAGAAAAAAGGACAGAAAGGCGAAAGAATCAGATATACAACAGCAGAGACAGACAGTTGGAGAGACAGAGAGGGGCCGAATTAAGGCCTTCAAGAGGAGACCAGAGAAGTCCCTCCTTGTCTAAGAACGCATTTCTTAATCCCCAGTGGGTTTATGAAGCCACAGATAGTGCCAAACTCTGTATAGAGTGTCCTTTCTCTAATTGAGGTCTATGATCAGTTTGATTCACAAGCCAGCCACACTAAAATAGCCACAATAATGAAAAAAGTAATGCAATGACTAGAATAGAATGTAATTGGGGCCTGAGAGATGGATCAGTGATTAAGCGCACTGGCTGCTCTTCTGGAGGACTTGGGTTCAGTTCCCAGAACCCACATGGCAGCTCACAACCACCTGTAACTCCGGTCCCAGAGGATCTGACATCCTCACATGGATATACATGCAGGCAAAGACACCAATGCACATAAAAATAAATCTTTTTAAAAGGAGAATAGAATGTAATAAAACCTATTGAAAGCTTGTGAACTCTTTATTTATGGGATTTTTATTTCATTTTATTGCACTACAATGAACAATAGGCCACAGGAACCAAAGAGAACAAACACTGGATTAGAAGGGGGAGGGGCGTGGTTGTATGTTTAGAATGTATACTGGAAGAAGAATGGCATCAGATGGGCTGGAGAAAACAAAAAAACAGAAACTGATAAAACTGTGATCAGAAGACACACAGAGACCCACATGATGACATCACCATGTGTACATGGCCCATGCTCCTGTACTAACTCCTGGAGTCTACACTGTCTATGCACACACCCCTATCTACAGAGTCCCCCCAAACCACACAGAATACTCCCCTATTCTGTTCCATTCCCTGTTCCCTGGGAGGTGGCAGAAGAGTTAATCCCAGGCAGACACTAAGCAAAGCTTGGGGGACCCTCTCTAAGACCCTACATAATGGTGGTGTGAACATTAGCAAGCCATGGCCATTCTCTATGCTAGTGGCCCTAGAAGACACCTTGTCTCTCTCAGAAGGAAAACATGACCAGTCTTGATTGATAGCCAGGCCTGACTGTGCCTTGCTACAGCATGGCTTCCCAGTTGCCTTCTTCCTAATGCAGTTTACAGCCAGCCCGAATGTCATTAGTGAGCACAACAGACCATAAAAGCAGAAAGGAAATGAGTCAGTGTGTCGTTCAGGGAGAAACACAAAGAACCAGTAAGTGGAAAAGGCTCGCAGCCAGAGAATCGGGAGCCGAGCTGCTGCTGGGGCTGGACTTAGGAGTCAGCGGAGACCAAACAGCCCGGTATCTTCCAGCACTACTGACTGTGTGCGTCTGAGCTCAGCTGAGAAAGAGCCCTGTCAATATAGGCATAGGAGTGGCTGTAAATGGGAAGAGGCTCTGAACTCCTGGCGTAAATGACAAAGCTTGCTGAAAGTCCAGAAAAATACATATTCTGCTGTTGCACCTCCCTGCTTCTGCATGGTGAGCATGTTTCTAGGGAAGGGAGATATGTCAACAAAAGACGGCAAATGTGGGCGGTGTCTTAGTCAGTGTTCTATTGCTATGAAGAGACAGCATGACTACAGCAATTCTTAATTTTTTTAAAAAAAAGCCATTTGATTGGGTGCTGGCTTACAGTTTCAGAGGTTTAGTGCATTATCACATGGTGACTTATAGGCAGATGTAGTGCTGGAGAGGTGAGAGGAAGAGGGGGGGAAGAGAGGGAGACAGGGAGAGAGGAAGAGAAGAAGAGAGGGAGAAAGGGAAAGAAGGAGAGAGAAACTGGATTTGGTTTGGGCTCCACCCCCAGTGACAGACTTCCTCCAACGAGGCCACACCCCTTAGTCCTTCTCAAGTACTGCCATGTCCTGATGCTAAGCATTCAAATATATGTGCCAATGGGGCCGTTCTTATTGTGTGAAGTGCTGGGGAGGATCTCAGAGATTCTGTAATCCACTGTGGGGAGACTATGGTCTAGTCTGGGTGGATCTTTCTTGAGAACGGGCTAGTAGGTCTTTAGATTTCCATGGAACAACTTTAGGGATCTTGCCTCTGGTGGAGATAGCAAAAAACACTTGGTGTCTTCAGGCACTGGGAAGTTGTAGAAGTATATCGAGGAGGAGAAGGAGAACATATCAAAAGAAAATATAGCATGCAGGGACTTGATGAGAAAGACAGTCTGGGAAGTCCCTACAACGGTTGGCTAAAGAGCTTCAAGGGTGGAGGTGGTGACTATTCCCCTCTGTACTGCAAAGCACACGAGACTCAGCCTTTCTTGAAAAAAATAAAAAAATCTGTGTATTAGTTGAGGTAAAGTTTAAGCTGCTGCAACAAAAAAACCCCAACTATACTGCATTAAGAGATAGTTCATTTATTATCTCTCTCGCTTCACGCCTTCCTTGGGGTTCGATGTCTTTCCCCGCCATTGCTCTCACGTAAGGCGCTCCCACTGCACGAGAGCTCATCCTTGTGCCTTTCTTTGTAGACAGCAACAAAAGAGAAAAACGATACAATGCATATATTTCTTTCAAGCAAGCGAAGCAACACTAGTCAGATCCCTTTTGCTCAGGTTCCCCTTGACTTGACCTTTTTGAGTTCATCTTGCCCTGAGGCAGGCTGGGAAATGTAGTTTCCAGCCAAGGAGCCATAAATTCACCAACCAAGGAAGAGAGAATGGGATTAGTGCAGTCTTGGACCTGATGGGGGCCCCTATACTTTCTCTACAGGGATTATTAGTTCTGTCGAGTGCACCCTTGCCCCATGTTTCTAAAGCATCTGCGGAAACATGGTTCCCTACTCAGAGCTGTCTGGTAGTCTCCCTTGTGTGCTCCAAAAAGCCAAAGTCCCTTCAAGTACTTACAAAGCACCTCTGGTTCCCAGCCTCTCCCCAGGCTTCTAACCTCATCTTCTTCCCCATCCTTTCTCACTCTGCTCACGGATCCCTTGGCCTTCTTCAAACATGTTAGGCATGAGCCTACCTGAGGGTGTTTGCACTGCTAAGGGGCTCAGTCAACATCTTCGAGTGCTCTGAGCCAGGGATGGGCCTAAAGAGTCTCTCCATAGCTGTCCTGGAAAGAGGCTGTGGTCTTTGACAACAGAATCTTTGTAGCAGCTCTGGAAGTTGGCCTTCATTCTTAAAGAGAGACTGGTCAGTGTGTTATGACGCTGTTACTAGTCATTAGTGCTATTCTAGTTAACACTAGTTACTAGTCACTAGTGTTATTCTGCGATTAGGGAGGGAGGAGTCTGGATGGGAACAAAGACACAACTGGAAAGATCTGGAAAGAACATCTATGATTATGGTGGTCCTGCTCAGAATGGCCAAGATGTGGAAATAGCCCAAATGTCCATCAACAGGAGAATGGATGAAGAGAATGTGGTATAGACACAATAGAGTTTTACTCCAACAAAAGGAAGAATAGAATTACGCCATTAAAAGAAAATAGATGGACTCCTTTGATTAAACTTTCAAAAAGAAAAAAAGAAAAGAAAATAGATGGGTCTGGAGATTATTGTGCTCAATGAAATACAAATATGCTTTCTCTTACATGTGAAACAGATTTAAATAGATTAGAAAGGGGTTGTGTGGGAGGAGGAATTGGGGGAGATGAGAGAGGCTCTGGAGATAGAAGGAGAGAGAAAAAAATCACGTTTTCTCTCACATGCACAACTTACATTTAAAGCAGAACAAAACTAATTGGGGTGGAGGATTCAAAGGGGCCCACAAGTGGGAGACTGGAAAAGGCACACACACACATGAATGAAAATGTCATGAGAAACCCAGCATGCAGTACATTTAATATAAAGACTTCATTTTAAAATGGATCATTTAATAAAAGAATCCAGGCAAGGGAGATGGCTCAGTGAGTAGACATGCCATGCAACTATGAGGCCCTGAGTTCAGTTCTCAACCCACACAAAGCAGCACGTGCTCCCTACATCAAAATGGGAGCTGCAGACCAGAATCACTAGAATCTTCTAAGCCAGCTAGTCTGGTACACACAGAAGCGAACAACAAGAGACCCTGTGTCTAACCAAGTGGATGGTGAGAAACAACATCTAAGGTAGTTATTCTGATCTCCACACATGTTCTATGATACATGTACACCCACACTTACATACATGAATGCACAAACATACGAGTTTAAAAGGACCTGTCAAGAAACAAGTCTCCTGGCAGGATTCTTGAGAAAAGATGGAAAAGGATTAGAGAAGAGAATTTAAAGATTGAACTCTGTTACACAGACATGGATTTGAGGGATCTTGCCATTGGTAGGAGGCTAGATGCCTCAGCCATGGAATGGCAGCTTCCTGGTCCCTACACTTCAATACTTTTTTCTCCATAAACTTTTTTCTCCATTAGTTTATGTATTCACTTTATATCCCTATCACAACCCCTATCCTGTCCCCCCCCCACACACATACACACAAAGCTCCTCCTCCTCCATCCTCTTCTCCTCTGAGGTACCAAACTACCCTGGCACATAAAGCCACACCCTCTCCCACTGAGTCCAGACCAAACAGCCCAGTTAGGGGAACAGGATCTGTAGGCAAGCAACATAGTCAGGGATAGCCCACCGCTCCAGTTGGTGGGGGACCCTCGTGAAAACCAAGCGGCACACCCGCTACATATATGCAGGGGGCCTAAGTCCAGCCTGTGCATGCTCTTTGGTTGGTGGTTTAGTCTCTGGCAGGCCCCAAGGGTCCAGGTTTGTTGACTCTGTTGGTGTTCTTGTAGAGTCACTATCCTCCCTGGGTCCCTCTATCCTTCCCCCAACTCTTCCACAGATTTCCTTAGCTCTCTAATGTCTGGCTGTGGGTCTCTGCATCTGTTTCCATCAGCTGTTGGGTGGGGCCTCTCAGAGGACAGCTATGCTAGGCTCCTGTCCAAAAGCATAACAGAGTATCGTTAATAGTGTCAGAGGTTGGCTCTCTCCCATGGGATGGTTCTCAAGTAGGACCAGTCATTTGGTTGACCATCCCCTCAGTCTCTGCTCCATCATTGTCTCTGTACTTCCTGTAGACAAGACAAATTTGGGGTCAAAGGTTTTGTGAGTGCGTTGGTGTCTGTCTTAGTCAGGATTTCTATTCCTGCACAACATCATGACCAAGAAGTAAGTTGGGGAGGAAAGGGTTTATTTGGCTTACTTCCACATGGCTGTTCATCACCAAAGGAAGTCAGGACTGGAACTCAAGCAGGTCAGGAAGCAGGAGCTGATGCAGAGGCCATAGAGGGATGTTCTTTACTGGCTTGCTTCTCCAGGCTTGCTCAGCCTGCTCTCTTATAGAACCCAAGACTTCCAGCCTAGGGATGGCACCACCCACAAGGGGCCCTACCCCTTTGATCACTAATTGAGAAAATGCCCCACAGCTGGGTCTCATGGAGGCACTCCCCTCCCTTCTCTGTGATAACTCTAGCCTGTGTCAAGTTGACTCACAAAACCAGCCAGTACAATTGACCCCTTGTCAACTTGACACACAAAC
>NW_022196905.1:109694080-109696308 GCF_008632895.1 Mastomys coucha
ACTGAAGCTCCCTTCTCTGTGATAACTTCAGCCTGTGTCAAGTTGACACACAAAACCAGCCAATACAGTGTTCTTATCCTTCCACTGAGAGTCCTGCCTGGCTATGGGAGATGGCCACTTGAGGCTCCATATCCCCAAACTGTTAGGAGCTGCAGCTAGAGTCACTCCATAAACTCCCTGGAGCCTTCCCCATCCCTGTCTCTGACATGTCCTAGAGATGCTACCCTGCCTCCTACCCAATGCCCACATCTGTCCCTATACCTGATCCCCTCCTGGTCCCCTTCCCATGCCCTCTTCTGCCCAGGTCCCTCCCTCTTTCCACCTCCGATGGATGACTACTTCCCCCGCTGATTGAGATTCAAACATCCTCCCTTGGGCCCTCATTATTAGATACAATGGGTCGGTGGATTATAACATGTGGTTGTCCTCTACTTTATGGCTAATGTCCACTTATAAGTGTGTCCATACTATGCATTTCCTTTCTGGGTCTGGGTTACCTCACTTAGGATAATATTTTCTAGTTTCATCCATTTGCCTGCAAATGTCATGATGTCCCTGATTTTTAAAAAAGCTAGAGTAGTATTCCATTGTGCAAGTGAACTACATAGTCTTTATCCATCAGTTGAGGAACTATTTCTGGATTGTTTTTTTGTTTAAGAGCCACAGAATAAGCCCAACAAACAAAAGCATCCTTGGTAACCATGTGTGTCCCAGCCAGTCCCCAGGTTTCTTACAAGCCTTGTCACAATATTGATCTAGTGACTACATGTGTCATGCTGATTCCTGTCTCGGCTGGGAAGCTGCAGTTTAAGATGCTGACTGCACACGCACGCCTGCAATGACAGTACCGATCAACTTGACAGGAGCTAGACACCCAGCAGACATCTCTGAGCCCATCTGTGAGGAAGTTTCTAGGTTAGGCTGGAGATGGAAAACACACCCTAAACCTGGGCAGTGCCAGTGCGTGGGGTTCCGGTGGAGTGAAAGAGAGGGTGGTGGCATTCCGCTCTCTGCTTCCTGACTTCAGAGCCCTGTGGGCAGCTGCCCCCTAGGTCCTGCCACCACAACTTCACTATCATAACAGGCTGTGTCCCCTGGATGCAAATAAACAAATCTTTCTTTCCAGAATCTGCTTTTGTCAGATCATTTTGCCACAGCGTTGAGAAAAGTAACATATCTGTATTTCTCTAGGGCTCCTCAGAGGAGGTGAGGGGGAGAGAAAGAGAGGGAGGGAGGGAGGGAGATGGGCAGCTGGTATAATGCTGTATTCTGAGCACTTTGTGCATTGCAAGGGCACACGAGGCTTCATGGTCAGCCACTCAGTGTCTAACTCTGGGTAAGGCATTCCCTTCTCCAAGCCTTGGTGACCTCAAAGGAAAGCAAGCAAGCAAGGAGGTTTGGACTCAGTAGTCTCTGACGACCCTTAGGTGTTCAGAATGCCTTTAAAGGAAAGGGTTAAAATGCCCTAGGTACCCTAAGCATTGTTCATGCACACAAGAATCCCAGAGGTGAGCGTTACCAAAGACGACCCTGAGATCGAGAGCAGCTTGAGCCAGGTGACATCTACTAAGTACTGGGTACTAGTACATGACATCTAAAGGGCAGCCATGGAGCCTGTGATTTCTAGTACTCTACAGCAGAGTCACCTTACGTCTTGGGGAAAAATTATTCAGCCCAGGGTCTCAGATGCTTAGACCAAGAATCCTAAAGTCTCAGTCTTATGTCCAGCTTGTTGTCCTACGGTCTGGTCCTATTTGGTTGCTCTGACAGCCTTGATCTTGGGCTTTCAAGGTCCTGGGACTTCTGAAAAATCGACAATCTCAAGAATGACAGGCATGGGGCACAGGACTCCTCCACGCTGACTCTAGGATAATCACAACTTTATTGACAAATCTGAACTGGTGAAAAGGCAGGTCTCATCCTGACCTGACTGCCCTTGCTCTATAGATCCTATGCAGCTGAGGTCTTCAGAGACAGCACATTTGAGGTCTCCAATATGATAGCCAGGGCGAACCCCACTTTCCTTCTCCCTGCCCAGCTAGGCACGGTGTGCAGCTGGCAAGGCTTGCTTGGTACTCTTTCACTTGTGCAGGGACCTGTGCACATACTAGAAGTCATGTGACTGCCTAGGAATCCAGCTGGGGCTCAGGTAGAAGTGCGGGGGTAAGGATGTGTGTGTGTTGTAGTGGATGGTGGGGTAAGGATGTGTGTGTGTTGTAGTGGATGGT
>NW_022196905.1:109696765-109759995 GCF_008632895.1 Mastomys coucha
GGGTAAGGATGTGTGTGTGTTGTAGTGGATGGTGGGGTAAGGATGTGTGTGTGTTGTAGTGGATGGTGAAGATCCATGCCTTTCTGTGGGGAGGTCTGACCCTTTGAAACCCTTAAACACTGAAATACGCACTGAGGAGATCCTCAAGTCAATTACATAAAACTATTTGATGGAGACAGGACTAGATGTTCAACAACTAAACAGCGATTATTTAAAAGTATATATTTGGCTGGGCAGTGGTGGCACATGCCTTTAATCCCAGCACTTGGGAGAAAGAGACAGGCTGATTTCTGAGTTCGAGGCTAGCCTGAGCTACAGAGTGAGTTCCAGGACAGCCAGGGCTAACCAGAGAAACCCTGTCTCAAATAAATAAATAAATAAATAAATATTTGTTTATAAAGTATGTACATACACATATATCCTCAAATATATCTAATGGTTATATTTCAAATTAATACATCAGTTGTATCTATACCATATACATGCTGGGTCTCAACATGTACCTTACTATGTTCTAAACTAAGATTTTCCTGCCTCAGCTTCTTCAGTTCTGGGATTGAAGGAGTGGGCCATCACATCTTGCTGCTAAACATATTTAATAGGCAATTCCTAAGCAGCTTTATGTTTATAGAAATATTGAGTGCAAAATGCAGAGACTGATCTCATCCCTCCTACATGGTTCCCCTGTCATTAACATCATATCAATGTCATACATCCATACAACTTAATATTATTAAGCATTAGAAAGATGTGATCTGCTAAAGGACCTCAACTTTGGCACATCACTACGACATATATTGCTTACAACTGGGTTCATTCTGTGTGCTGTGCAGTCTAGGTGCTTCGACACATGTGTGATGATGTATCTTTACCATGATGGGTTAGCATAGCAGAGTTCTACTTCCCTGAAGACCTAGACCATGGGCAGGTGCACATGTACACATTGACACGTATGTGTGGAAGGCCAGTGATGATGTTAGTAGTCATCCTTGATTGCTCTCCACTTTATTCACTAAGGTAAGGTTTCTCTGTTGAACCTGAAGTTTGCCCATATGGCTAGTGTCTTAGACAGGGTTCATATTCCTGCACAAACATCATGACCAAGAAGCACGTTGGGGAGGAAAGGGTTTATTCAGCTTACACTTCCACATTGCTGTTCATCACCAAAGGAAGTCAGGAATACCCCACTATGCTGGTACCAATTTCTGTCTTAGTTAGGGGTTTACTGCTATGAACAGACACCATGACCAAGGAATATCTTATAAAGACAACATTTAGTTGGGGCTGGCTCTACATATTCAGAGGTTCAGTCCATTATCATCAAAGCAGGAACATGGCAGCCTCCAGGCAGGCACAGTACAGGAGGAGCTGAGAGTTCTACATCTTCATCTGAAGGCTGCTAGGAGAATACTGACTTACAGAAGGAAAGAAAGAGGATCTTAAAGCCTACACCCACAGTGACACACCTACACCAACAAAGCCACACCCACTCAGAAGGGACCACGCCCGCTCCAACAAGGCTATACCTTCTAATAGTGCCACTCCCTGGGCTGAGTATATAGAAACCATAACCATATAGAATCCAAGTCCTGGTCCTCAAGCTAGAGTGGCATGTGCTTTATCCATGGAGCCATCTCCCCAGCCTCTACTTTTAGCACTAAATAACATTTTATTGTGTGGCAATATGACAGCCTATTTATCTATTTGCCTACTAAAAGGACATTCCGGTTGCTTCTAATTTGGGGCAGTTATGAACACAGCTGCTTTAAGCATTCTTGAGCAGATCTTGTGCCCCCCGCCCCAACTCATTTGGGTAAATACTATGTAATGACAAGAAACGATGGCCAGATCCTATGGTAAGCATAGGTTTAATTTTAAAGTTTTCTTTATTCTTAAAATTGGATTTACTTATTTTACATATGAATATTTTGCCTGCACACCTGCACACCTGCACACCACACGAGTGCTCGGGTTCTGCTGAGGTCAAAAGAGGGAGTCAGGTCCCCTGGAAGTGGAGTTAGGGATGGTTGTGAACTTCCATGTGTGTGCCGGTAATTGAACCCAGGTCTTCTGCAAGAGTAATAGGGGCTCTTGAGCACTAAGCCATCTTTTCAACAAAGGAACCAATCAAACTTGCTTCCAAGGTTTGGAATGCCACCTCTCATTCCCAGGGCAGTGAATGAGATGTCCTGCTGTCACACATCCTCAGAGCCTTTGATGCTGTTGGGGTGTGGGCCACCCTAGAGGTACACAGTGCTATTTCAGCCCTATTTGATTTGCTGCCCTCTAATAACATGTTGCCTCCATGTATATTGACCATCTGTGTGTCTTCCTCAGTGAAGTGTCTCCTCAGACCTTTTGATAATTTTAAAATCTGAATTGTGTTCTGTTCTTGTTCTTAAGAAATCATGAAGTTCTTAGGGTTTCTTTGTAAACTTTGTAGTGTTACTCTTCCATCTGTGGTTTGTCTTTCACAGAAATGGAAAAATTAAATTTGAATGAATTCCAACTTAATAATTTTGAATCTGGGATGTCAATGTCAAATACAAGATCATCTAAATATTTCTCCCTTGACCAAAACACCTCCTGCTAAGCTCTCCCTCCCAGTGCTGAACAATCATAAGCTTTGACAATGGGTTTCAATGGGGACAAACCACATTCATGCTATAGCAGATGTTAGCGCCTTTTAATGAGGTAATCACAAAGGGCCTACCACCCAACACTGCCACAGCAGTGGTCAATGTGAATTTTGGTGAGACAGACAATATTCAAATGGCTACAGGAAAAATGTCTGTGACAGCAGTTACAACATGGAAAAGGATACACAGAATCCAGAGAAAGTTGTCAGCTTCAGCAGACAGCAAGTCCAGTGATTGAGACAATAGGGGATTTTACCACTGAATCATCTCTCTCTCTCTCCCTCTCCCTCCCCCTTTCTCTTCCCCCCCTCTATCCCTCTCCTTCTTCTTCTCCCCTCCCCTCCCTCTCCCCCTCTTTCCCTCCCTCCCTCATGTCCCAATTCTAGTCTATACTAGATCCAAATATAAAATAACTGCATCAAAATTGCTCCTGGAATTCTCTACCACGTTGGATGAACTAATCATGCCTCTTTCTATGACTTCATTCAAGGACAGAGAACAGGTCTCTGGATTTGTGGTTATAGACCATGATGAGATTATATCTATATTTGTAATATGTATTTGGTGTTTATCTACCTATGTTTATATCATTTATGTCTCTATCATCTACATCCATCTATCTCTACTTACCAATCACCTACTTTCTATCTATCCATTACTCATCCATCCACCCACCCACCCATCTACCATCCATCCATCCACTCACCCACTTCATCCATCCATCTATCCTCCTACCCACTCACCCATCCATCTACCCATCAATCCAACCATTCATCCATTCCATTCACCCATCCATCCATCTACCCACCCCATCCACCCACCCCATCCATCCATCCATCCACCCATCCATCCACCCATTCATCCACCTATCCATCCATCCTTCATCTATATCTATCTCTATCAATCATCTATCTGTCTACCTATCTGTCACCTATTTAAATAGGACTATTGCTTATTTCTGTGTATCTTCAGACTCTAGACCACCCCTATCATGGCACATGTGTCCTCTGAGAAGCAGGTGGAAAATGGTACCAAGGGAAAGTTCAATGGGCCAAGTGTCCCTTCTGTCTCACTTTCACTCTGGGGCATAATTTACAAGTATGTGTGTAGTACTGCTTTTAATCTTTACTTCTGGAGGCTTCTATTAATCACCTTTCATTAAGATGCATAGTTTTTCTATGATAAGCTCTTCATAATTGAGACGTGTTTTATAATTCTCCATCAGCCAGTCAACAGACACACTGGAGCCTTACTCTCTGCTCCTAAGCACACTCGGTCACAGGTTTCACACTGACACCACTTTAGCTGAGTTATTCACACGACTGGCACTTGACTCATTGGTTTTAATTGCCACTTAGAATGTCCTCAAAAAATTATGTTATGATTTGATTTCCCATTGAAACGGAAAGTCTTCGTGTATCTGCAGAGGCTCCTGAACCCGGCAAGGACAGAAGTCTGACTCCACTGAAACAAGTTGCTATTTTGGGAAAAATGACGCCGGTTACCTCTATTTTTTTTCTTACAAAGCAATAAACAAACCTTTGCTGATGCCCCCCACCCCCAAAAATGGGAACTTCCACAAGTAGTTGGAGCTGTGTTTTGTCACTGAGATATGTTCAAAAGATTTTTTTTGTATGCATTTGTGTGTGAGATTGTGTGCACAAGGTATGCTGCACATAATGGAGATCAGATGTCAGCTTTGGGTCTCTTGTTTGAAGACAGAGTCTCTCACTGGCCAGGAGCTTGGCAGATAGGCTAGGCTGGTGGTCTAATTTCCACCTTTGCCAGTGCTAGGATCACAAGCATGGACCTCTATGCCTGGTTTTTTTATGTGAGTGCTGGAGATCAGCTTGGGTCCTCATGTGTGTGGGTAAGCACTGTACCAACCGAGCCACCATCTCAGCCTCTGAAACAATTTCTTGTTATAATATACACCAAGCCTGAGGCAGTGGAGATGAGAGAAACTGCCCAATTCTTTAGGCCAGACGGAAAGACTCTCAAATGAAGGATGTGGCTGAACCTGACTGACCGTACTGTACACGGCTGCTAAGGGAATGTGCCATCACTTAATTAGAAGAGGTTTTACTTTTTCCCCCTTCTTAATTTCACCTCAAATAATGGTGTATCTTAAAATCAATTGTTTTACATGTGATGAAATACCATTGAATTCAAGCTAATTAAACAGGCTCTACAATTCCAACTTAATGATGAGTTAACTCTCCTGGTAATAATGATAATGAGTTGTATTTATTTGAATTTCTGTGTTGTACTTGTCTCCCTAAAGATGTCTCCTGAAAGGAGAAAACAGAAGGGGGAAAAAACCCCTCCCTCCTGAGAGCTAAGTATGTATGTATAGGCTGTATGAATAATCAGTAATGCTAACAAAACTGTGAGCACGCATTAGCCCAAGAATGCTACTTCTAGGAAAGAAGGTATGAACAAGCATAAACATTGAGCTCCCAGGACATTCATATCTGAACACTTCATTTATAAGAAGGCAAAGTGAGAAGCAGCCTAACCATGTAACATCAGGGCTGCTCTGAAATCATTGATGAGGTGCCCATTTGACAGAATCCAATAGTAGGCAGATCTTTAAAAGGGAATCCTGAATTTGGAGGAGTGGAAAGATGTTTGTGGTACACTATGCACTAGAGAAAGGATGCAAACTGGCTTACTTACTGTCATTTTGGCAAGCCAATAATCATGAGGATAATGCCAGCAGGGCAGCCATAAACAGAATCATAGTTTGCTCTGTTCTCTGAATGGGGGCAGGGGTGTGTTGGTGTTTATTTTCCTCTAAATTTTCTCATTTTGCTGTACTAAAATGTTTTATGGAGTTAAAAAAATAATACGATTAAGGAAAGGAAAGTAAATTGATGTTGTCCCTGCCCTCAGAGAAATAAGAGAAAGCTGTCGGCTTAGGCTAGAATGAGGTATTTCTTTGGATGGCCATGGGCTCCTGCTCCAGTAATGACTTTGCTGGAAGGAAAAAAAAAAACAAAACAAAACATCTAATCATTCTACTAATAAAAGCATTGTGGTGGCAAATAGTTTTCGTTCAATAATCCGAGAAGACAGTAGTGGATGCTCTGGTCTGTTTTCATTTGTGTGGGGAGTCGGGGAAAAGATCTACCAAGTCGGTAAATATTTGCTGGTTGGCTGAATATTTTCGTCTTTTGTCTTTCTGTCTCTTTGCTTTCACTGTGAACAGCTTCTCTGTCAGTAGGGTGTGTGGTGTAGAATCCAGATAAGGGAAGAGGAAAAACTGGAAAAGAATCTGCTAGGGACTGAATGCTCCTGTTCCTCAAAGTCCATCCACTCCTTGGGGCTGGAGAGGTGGCTCAGTGGTTACTAGCAGCTGCTGCTCTTTCAGAGGACCTGTGTTCAGATCCCAGGGCTCACGTCAGGTGGCTTCTAAAACTCAAGCTCGGGGCATCTGATGCTGTCTTCTGGCCAGCACAGGAAACCACATACTCATACTTTTAAAAATCTGTACCTTGAAGCCCTCAGCCCCAGTGTGGACGTATTTGAAGGCTATTACAGTTTATATTGGGCCGTGTCTTATTAGACTTGGGTGTTGGACAGTGTTTCTGGAACAGATGCTGCTGCTGCTTTGGGGGCTCTGGAAATTTGGGGTGATGGACCCTGGCTGGCAGAAGTGGTTCACTGTGGCCTCTGGAGGAGGGATACTCACCAGCATACACTTCCTTTGCAAAGAACAGAAGCATCCTAACTGCCACGATGACACTGTGCCTTAAAGAACTGTTCTGAAAACACAAGACAAAATAACCCTCTCTTCTTTTGTTTCTTTCAGGTGTTTGGTCACAGCAAGGTGACCATGACTACCAGCGAGGGAGATTCTCTGGGAGTCAGGAAGCCTAAGTGAGTCACAGAGGTGGAGCCTAGTTCCGGTTCCATGGTTAGTGACCTCATAAAGGGATAAAGCAGAGAATCCCTCCCCTCTCCCCTTCTGTCTCAGGACAGTGTGTAGGTGACCGTCTTCAACTGCTGAGAACAGTTCAGAAAACCCAAATTGGCCAGTACCTGGGTCATGCTCTTCCAACTTGAGACCATGAGAAAATAAACAGCTGTGTTTAAGCCACAGGGCCAGGCTTCTTCTGTGGTGAGGGGCTCTCAGCTTCCTGCCTTCTGAACATCAGCAAGAAGCCTCTTGCCCGTGTTGTCTGGATGGGAAGGGAACCAACTGGACCAGTTCAAATCTTCTGTCTACCACTGCTTGACTATCTGACCGTGGGCTATCTCCTCCACCACCATGAGCCCCTACAGTCTCACCCGCCCAATGGTAGTACTAGTTACCTACTTATCGTCTTGAGTATGAGAGATAACTGAGGTAATATTATCTGCTATGACCTAACTACATCAACTTCCACTAAAAACCATCAATAGATGAATGGATGGAAAACCAGATGGCTTATGTGCTTACAGATTGGGGAGATGAATACTATAAAAATGTGGCTAGCTTACCAAAAGTGGCATGCAGTTAATACAATTCCCATAAAAATGATAACATCGCTCTTTACAGAAGCAGAATAAAATCTTAAAGTTCATTTGGGAACACAAGACCTTGGATAATTCTGTCTTAAGCAAGAACAAAACAAAGCACAGGCAGACACAGACAACTGGAGGTATCACTGAACCTAATTTGAAATGACATTACATGGCCACGGGGTAAAAAACAGCATTGTTCAGGCACAAAAGTAGAATCAGAGATCAGTTAATAAGACAGAAAAGTCCAGATAGAAACCTGCACAGCTTCAGCCTCCTGATTTTGTTTTTTTCTCGGCGCTGGGCCTCCTGATTTTTGATAAAGATTCTTGTCAAATATTTTTTTCCAAAAACACACATTGGAGAAACACAAATTTGTTGTATACAAAGTGCTCACACATGGTCAGTGCAGGCTTATTTATCTCAATTTTACCACAGATATTTAAGGAACAGTTACAACTACCAGGCTCTTTGTATGGTCACACACACACACACACACACACACACACACACACACACACATCCGCACACACTCACCCACTCTAGAATAATGATTGTCCTATGAAGCAAGAGGAGACCGTTGAGTGTGAGCTGAGGGAGACAGGCATTAACAAAGGCAAGCCTACTCCACTGGGTTTGGTAGAGTGAACCCTGGCACTCAGAGAGAAATGTGAATGGAGACCCAATGTAAGGATGCATAAACATTCAGACCAGGTGAGAAAAAGCCCTGTCTCCCCATGATGAACACTATAAAAAGTACATTTTCATGCCTGTCGCAGCACATAGAGGTGGTAGGTTGCCCTACATGAATTGTCATTTTTAAAATGTTCAGTCAAGTATAAAGTCTAGGAAACACCAGGGAAGACATATGTTATATTGATTTGCTTACTATGATTATAGTCGCAAGCATTTTCCTGCAGATGACAAAACTTCATTCAACAAGTGGGCGAATGAACAGATTATCCTCCAAAGATAAAGTATGAATGCAGCAAACATTTGATAAATCTGTGGTTTCATTAACTGTTGGAGTCACGGAGATCAAAACTGCATTGAGAGTCCATCTTACACCAGTAAGGATGTCAGCCATTTAGAAAATGAGAAGGGCATGGATAGATGGCTCAGTAGTTAAGAGCTCTGACTGCTCTTCTGGAGGTCCTGAATTCAACTCCCAGTAACCACACGGTAGCTCATAACCATCTGTAATGAGATCTGCTGCCCTCTTCTGGTGTTTATAAAGAGAGGGACTGTTCTCACATACATTTAAAAATTATTATTATTAGTAGTAGTAATAATAATAATAATAATAATGAATTCTGAATTCTGGCGAGGTTAGAATGTGGATGAAAGGGAATGATAATCAGTATCCCTTATGGATAATGTAGGGAAGTTTCTCAGAAAAAAGAAAGTTTCTCATCTACCATAGGACCCACATATATCACTCCTAGGTGTTCACCCAAGACTCTACGTCAACACAGAACAGAGACATTTATCCACCAATGAGTACTGTAGCATGATGTGCAATAACTAAGTTATGGAGCCAGCCTAGGTCTCCAAGAATGGAGGAATGGATAAAGGAGATGTGATACATATATGTGTGTATATATATATATACACATACATATGTATATATATATACACACATACATATATAATGTGCATATATATGATATATTATACATATGCATATATCCCAGCACTCAGGAGGCAGACACAGGAGCAGGTAGTTCTCTAGGAGTTCAAGGCCAATTTATATACATAGAGAATTTTAGGTTAGCTAAGACTCTGTCTCTATAGCGAGACCTTGTCTCAACAACAACAACAGCAAACACAAACTCAGATTGGACCCCATAAAATACTTTAATCTACCTTAATCCAGCCGTTTTCAAGCTTATTGATCTCCATACAACCTTCAGTTGTAAACACTACTGACTACTGCCAAGATTGCATCTGTGCTGGTATATGGACTACACCAGAAATTTGAAGAAGGGTGCATTTTATTTAAAACAGAGACCCATGAAATGCTAATAAAAGATATATTTTGTATGAACAATCTTATTTCCACAAATCAAAATGTAAGTGAAGGAGAGCGCTGTACATACCTTTGCAGGTCATTTGAACACCAGCGAAAGGGAGATGCCAGGATTGTCCCGATTGCTCCAACCTATACTCTCCTGTGGGTCTCATGGGTCACACAATCTTTGGAGAGTTCCTCTACAAGACAGAGGACAGGAGAGAGAAAACTGCACCTTAGTCATGTCTAAATTTGATCATGTAACAGGCACCCTTTGGGATCTCTGCAGCTCTCTTTGAGAGACAGGGAAGGATCTAGAGGGATGTCTACCACTTAGCATTTTACAGCCATAAGGTAGAGAGCTGAAGGTATGAAGGAACTTTCCTAAAACCAGAAGAGAATTTCTCAGATGACAGCGGCACTAGTGGTGACCCAGACTACCGGACGCAGAGTTCTTCCTGTGTCTCAGCACTTCGTGGAATCTGTGACACAGTTCTCATAGCAGGACTCGGTTTTACTCATTTTCCCCCCTCAGAAGAAACAAGCAAGCATAAAAAGCTCAGAGATGTAGTGCCAGTTACCCAAGATCACACGGCTAGCTGGTCAAAGCCATAACTAAGATTTAAACTCGGAGCTGTGTACTTGAGTTCTGACTTAGTCTATCATGTGTACGTCTGTGGCATAAAATATCATGTGTTGAGAAGCCCCAAAAGGAAGGGTCCTCTTAAAATGTGGGCCTTCATCTTCAGGAGCTTGAATAGGTGGGCTGCTGGAGGGGCCTGGATCCCCTGAAGTTTGATGAATCATCAGATGAATCTGGGTGCAGTTCCTCTAGCCACCACAGGGGCACTGTAGTCATCATGAGAGAATTTGTCTTGTACATCAAAATCATTTAATCATAGTTCCTTGAAGATTCAAAATGCCACTGATCAATCGATCGAGTTGGCTAAATTTGCCTATTTTTCAGAACTCGATTTTAAGAACAATTCTTATCAAACGTTAATGACTAAGAATATACTTTTTTTTTTTTTTGAATAAAGTCAGGGACAAGGATCCAGCAGAATGCCCTTTTAATGTGCTCAGTGATAATACTCAGTAAATTTATACGTTTTGAATACTCTTATCACGAAATTATTCAAGGTGTTTTAATTATATTCAAGATTCTGTTTAAGATATTCTCTGGGAGCAAGCAGTCCTAAGGCAGCTAAAACAGCCCCCATGATATATCTCCCGACAAATGGGGCTTAAAGTGCTGCCAAGGAGAATGTGTTCACTGAGTACATTTAAGATGAATTTATTGAGACCATTTTCATATTCATTGAGTATTAGAGCATCCATCTCCAAGTCCAGCAAGTTCAGCAAATCCGTGTGTGGGTGATCTGGCTTTTGGCCAGGTGTCCATCTGTGCTGAGATACTCTGATTTCTGTGGGAGTCCAGAGGGTTTTAGAGCCACCTCAAAACTCTTCACTTACAGTTAAAGCTTCAGAGAACAGGAAAATATGGTTATGGTTAGGTTGACCATCATGTGTGACCCTAGTTCCGGGGCATCTGACACCCTCTTTTAACCTTCATGGGCACCTGCACATACATAGTCCACATACACATACACATACTCAGGCTCTCTCTCTCTCTCTCTCTCTCTTTAAAAAACAGGATCCCTTTAATGAGAATAATGGTGAAAAGGTGGCTGAAGTGGCTTCCTCAAGGTTAATTCTTCAGCCTAAGGAGGGGTGAAATTGGAACTTAGGATAGGAATTTTCCTTAGCTGGGAATTTGCACTCAGGCAGAGAAAGGCGTCATCTAAGGCAGAATGGGGATTTGAACTCAAAGAAAGTCCATAATCTTGGTTACTGATTTGTTCATCCTTCTCTCTCCTGACTCCCTGCAAAGATAGTAGTCTTTCTAGACCATTGTTAAATAGCTTAGTTGGTGAGGTGCTTGCTTGGCAAGCTTTCAAACCTGAGTTCCATTCCCAGAAACTATGTTTTTAAAAAAGTGATAAAGCTGTGCAGCTGCTTAGGCTCAGAACCCGAACTACTAAGGAGGTGGAGACAAATGGATCCCTGTGGTTTGCTAGTCGGGCAGCACAACCTGCTTGGTGACTTTCAGGTCACCAAGAGACAGACCTCAAAACAAACAAATGAGGGCAAAGAGAGTAGGTGACACTTGAAGAATGACAATTGCAGCTGTCCTAGAGTCCTAGCTGTAGGACATGTGCATATGTGTGCCCCACCCCATACACAAATGCATTCTCACACAAATACACATATAGATACAAGTTTTAAAAACGAAAGATGAGCTGTAGTCCCGGCGTTGCTGGACAGAGACTTGACATGAAGGCTTCTGGGAACTGAAGGGCAGGATTTGATGTGAGGGATTCTGGGAGCTGGAGGGCAGATTTGTGGATATCAGAGCAATTCAGAAAAGGAAGGGAAACAGTTGGGAATCAGGACAACCTCCTCCCCTTTTTCTGCGCCATGTAGAAACAAAAGTCATGGATACATGGCTGACCCCTCCTTGTGTACATTTGTCCGGTGGTCACGTGGAACCCACATAGTGTCTTCTAAGATGTTAAAAAATAAAATGGAGGGACCATAGTTGATACAGCTGAAATTTCATGAGCCCCAAAGTAGTCACTTTCTTCTTCTTTTTGAAGAACAGACTCTTTGTTTTTCTTCTTGAAAACATGCACCACATATGCATTGCTGATAATTTAGAAAACATACATAAAAACGTCCAGTGAATCTACCCTTCCTTACACCAAAGTGCCATTGATGATACCGATGTCTGTCTAGGGCTTTCGCTTCTATGCAGTTTTAAAATGGCATCGTAGGGTACATACCGTCTGTAAGCTTGTGTGTGTGTGTGTGTGTGTGTTTCTGTGTACCTGTGTCTGTGAGTGTGCATTTCTGTGGGTGCATGCGTGGATATGGGTACCAGTATGCATGAGTGTGTGGTCTGCATGCATATGGAGGACACAAGTCAACCTTATTTGTTGTTCCCCGGGAGCCACCCACTTTGTTGAATGAGACAAGGCCTCCCACGGGCCTAGGGACTGATAATGAGAACCAAGGATCCACCAGCCCACTTCTTCAGCACTTGATACACAGATGCCACCGCACCCCGGGGTTTACTGTGAGTGCTATCTTCCCTGCTTCTTCCACAATTTTGGTGTTGTGGTGACTTGTGTTGTCCTTTTTTTTTCCAAGATAGGATTTCTCTGTGTAGCCCTGGCTGTCCTGGAACTCACTCTGTAGACAAGGCTGGCCTTGAACTCACAGAGATACACCTGCCTCTGCCTCCCAAGTGATGGAACTAAAGGCGTGCGCCACCACACCTGACATTTCCACAATTTTTGTGACTGTAAATGTCTTTTGTAGGTATTTCCTATTACCAATGTGGTGAGTGAGTGACACAGAGAGAGACAGAGAGACAGAGAGACAGAGAGACAGAGAGACAGAGAGACAGTGCTTTGTGCTTTGTGGCTTTGGGTCAAAAGCATCCAAGAGAATTATGAAGGATTTGGAATATCTTGAATGATTCTGCATTTAGGGAAACCTTGGGAGTAATATTCCTGGGGCTTAGACCTTCACCCTGGACCCCTCTGTCAGATGATTATCTGGGGGAGTGAAATGATCATGTCAAATGCTCATCTTGTGTCATTCTGTCTCCATCCACCCGACACCACTCTAGACCCCAGGAGGGCTCTGCAATCCCCTCCCCATCCCACAGACCCTGCATATTGTAGATTTAATTCCACCCAGACAATCTTTAATCCTTGGCACTGTACAGAGAACATTGGCAGGTCAGTGTGACAAGGCTCCTCTAAATAAAAGGACCTCGGTTCCAAGTTCTCTGTGCCCTTTATCTCCCCAAGGGCTGGGATTTTCCAGTCCCTTCTCTTCAACCTCCCCCCACATTCTGCCTCCCGTCACTCCCCTTCCATTGGCCCTTTTCTAGAGCTAGATGGAGAGATGAGAGTCTGGGAGGGAGTGACTGACTGTTCCTGCTGCTAGTGCTGGTGCGAAGTGGGGAGCATCCTCAGGAGATGACCTCTGACCTGAGGCTGGGCCACCTTTCTCAATGTTCATTATTTAACACTAGGGTAAAGCATGGCTCATCTCAAACTCAGCATTTTTCCTATGGAACGGAGACTTTCCCACACTAACTTATGTGTGACCAGTTAGTGAGCTAATGTGTATTTAAAACACACTGCAAAGCCTGGTTTACAGTGCACACTCAGGACATGGTACTTGATAGGATTATGGTTATTTCAAAAGCCACAGAGATTACCAGGCTCTTGCATCAAAGCAAGCTTTGGAAGTCGAAGACAGATACAGTTATGGCAATGAGCCCTTTCTTCTGGTTCTCTCTACTCCCTTCGAGCCAGCCCTGGGCTAAGTGCAGGTTGGGGAAGAGTTTCATACCCTCTCACAGCCTGAAGACTTACAAGCATGTCAGCAGGCAGATAAATGAGCTCATCTCCTCCCACCGAAATTGGCACAACTAGCTTGGGGCTTCCATGATGTATTTGCCAATGACTGAATCTCCTGCTCTGGGATGGAAGGGCCCTGGCGTTGTCCATCTTAGGGCTCCCTTCCTCTATCCTTACTGGGCACGTAGGATTCCCAACGCCCACCCCCACCAGTACCTGGTTTCTCTGTCTCCTTGATGCTCATGTGGAGAGGGTGGATGTGCGGACTGGTGTAATGTTTACCTTTCCCACTTCTGTAAGCACCCTCTTAGATCTGCTTTGTGTAGGAAGGTTACTGGGCAAACCGATGTGTAGGTAGGGCTAAAGAAGCCACAGCTTTAGGATGGTGGGTCTTTGCAAGGTACTGTGGGAGCCAGCCTCAAATACCACCTCTGTCCATGATGAACTGTGCAACCTGGTGTCTACCATTCCCAGTCAGCTATGAGGGGACAATTCTCTTTCCTGCCTTCCTGGATGAAAAATATCTGGAAAGCACTCAACACACAGTGTAGTGGGCTTGACACACATAGGAAGCTCTTAATAAACACATAGGAAGCTTTTTGTCATCTTCATTATGACTCCCTTGGGCTTAGAGCAGGTCTCTGGGGAAGAAGTTTCCTTTTAAGCTTCTGGAGTCTCACAGGTGGGAGCAGTTTAGCAGAAAATGCCTGGCAGCTGGGCTGAGACTCTGACTTCCCACATTTGTACACTTTGTGGTGTTCAGATAAGCCACTTCCTGCTTTGGAGCCTCAGTTTCTCCATTTGTAAAGTAGGGATAACAGAATGAGAGTTATTACAGGAAAGACATCCTTGACATCCACCTAATCTCCCCTTAGTTACAGAGCTAGAGAGATAGGAGTGGTGAGGTTGGGGACCAGGAGGTAAGAGAGTGTGGATGACAGATGGTAGAGGAACTCTTTAGGGGTTTGTAGTGGTCATAGATGTGCAATATTTGAATAGAGTTACATCATCATCTGAGTAATGGTTTTCCAGGAGCGAGCACTCTATAATGTGTGCATCAGAAGATAAATGTGTGAATGAGGCATGACACGTTCATGCAGTATGGAATGTCATGCAGCCATAAACAGAATGAGGTGCAGACACAATGCAATATAAACAACCACTGAAAATGTGCTAAATGAGAAAAGCCAGGCATGGTCACATGTCTCACACACACACACACACACAAAACACACAAGTACACACATAGACATTCTCACACACACATACACACACACACACAGATACACACAGAAAGAAACATACATACATATACAAGCACATACCCATACATATACACATAAAGAAACATAAACAGCCACAGACATGCACACATACATACATTCACACAGGCATACACACATACAAGCACAGACATACATACACACAGATGTACATACACATATACACATACACAGACACATATACATACATATACACACTGACACATGCATACACACATACACACAGGAGACACACACAGACACATGCACACATACATATAAGCACACACATATACATATATAGACTTATACACTCACAAACATACATACAGACACACACAGACATACATACACAAACACACACATAAACACATGCACATGCATATATTCACATATATACACACACATACACACATATATACACACCCATATATACACTCACAAACATGCATACATACACTGACACACACATACATATGCATACACAGACATATACACATACACATAGATACACACACATACACTCACACACACATACATACATATACACACACATACTCAACATACACACATACATTTACACACATACACGACATGCATATAGTTCTACTTATTTGAACTCCTTTGAGTAGGTTGGGCACACTCAAGGACAGAGTGTATCAGTTATCAGAGACAGAGACATGTTGGATGAGGAAAGTTGTGGAGCTCTTGCTTAAAATAAAATTTGAGGAAACAATGCCCCCCTGTGACTTGAATATGATCAATGTCACTGAGTCATTCACCAGCAGAGATGGTAAAAGGGTGAATTTTCTTTTATGACGATACTGCTTTAAAAACTTGACCGTCGTGGGAACAAAATGGCTCAGTGGAAAAATGAACTTGCAACTTGAGCTTGGTCCCCAGGACCCACGTAGTGGAAGAAGAAAGCTGACTCCCATAAACTTTCCTCTGACCTCCACATATGTACTGTGGGATATGAAGGCCCTTCCCTCATAGATGTAATAAAAATTTTGACTGTTGAGACACGCATAGGAATAGTCTTTGTTACAATGCAGACTTAGATCAAAAAAAAGGGAATAGTTGAAGACTTGATATATTGCTGGAGTTTCCTGGTGGGCTCTGGGTAGCGTCAGTAATTCTCAGCCCAGAAGTGGACTCTGTTGTCCTGAATCCTTTCAGCTCCACAGAACCATACACAACTCATGTAATCAGGATGTCAGCAGCTCTGGCCACAAGGAGCTGAATGGGGCTGGTTCCTAAGAGCCTTGTGAGCTAACCCCATAGCAGAGACATTTTAGGCTGAGAGTCCTTGAGGATGCCAGCCATCTGTCCGAAGCTTGCACCATCAGTCCAGTCTGGGCAGCTCAGCTCTTTGTTGGCATCTCCGCCTCTGTTTGTTACATCATTCTGGTTGCCTGGGAGATGAGTTCCGAGGTCAGAGCCTGATTAGGAACAGGGTGGAGTGGATGAGCTCATAGACAACATTTGGATGTTTGCATGGAGATTAGTAACCAGGCAGAGAGAGATGAGCTTAAATTCACTTTTCAATCTCTGGACACTATGGACAGAGTAGATCATAGGCAGAACCAGTATGGCAGCTCAGATGGTCCTGGTTCAAATCCCATTGGTGCTCTCTATTTCCTGTGTGACCTTGGGTAGATACTCTCTCTGCTCTGGTCTCCCACGTTCTCCAACTGAGATAACACTGCCCACCTTCTGGACTAATGGAAAACAATAAATGATGCCTGGATTTTTAGATGTTATAAAATGCCTGTTGCTGGACAGATGAGGGGGACATCTGTGACAGAGGGTGTCTGGAAGTAAGATGGTCTGGTTGGGGAGTCTTGACGCTGTTTGTAAAACCAAAAAGCAGGCTGTAGGAGACATTGACAGGGTGGTGCTGAATGTCATTGCCAACATCTGGAGTTTGGAAAGCCTGTGGGTGGAGATGTCTTAGTGTTATCTGAAGCTCTGGAGAACTTGGCTCGGTTTCTGTCAGCTTGACACCACTAAAGAGGGAACCTCAATTGAGAAAATACCTACGTCAGACTGGCACTTGGGCAAGCCTGTAGACCATTTTCTTGATTCATGCTTGATGTGGGAGGGCCTACAGACCACTGTGGCTGGTGCTACCCCTGGCCTGGTGGTCCTGGTTTCTATAAGAAGCAGGCTGTGCAAGCCATGGGGAGATAGCTAGTCAGTAGCACTTCCCTATGGCTTTAGTTCTTGTCTCTAAGTACCCGTCTGATGGGCTTCGATTGGGATGTACAAGCCAAATAGACCCTTTCTTTTCTTCCCCAGGTAGTTTTTGACCATGGTCTTTGTCATGGCAATAGAAAGAAAACCAGGACCAATGTGAGTAGGGCTTGAGAGATGTTAGGTGGGAACGGCTACTAGAGTTATGAGATACAGGTGACACATCTTGGGAGAAGCCTAGGGACTTAGGACAGGACTCAAGCACCAACATTAAGCATGTGTAGGATGGTTTCAGAAACAGCAAGCCTCTTATTACCTCATAGGTTGCGTGGGAGATGCAACTCAGCCCCATATCTATCTCTCTGTCCATCTCTAAAACCTAATTTCTGTTTACTTCTTGATTCTGTGTCTCCAGAGGAAAAGGGGCTGGATCTACTGGGTCAGGAAAAGAAATGGGATAGCTCACAGAAGTGAAAGAAATGCCAGACACCCCATCCCAGGGGAGGACAGGAATGGGTCCACCTCCCATGCTCTGGGAGGGTGAATGAAGACAGACAGACATCTCAGGCTCTGTCTCTGGGATGAGTTGACTTCATCTGTTGTCTGTGCTCAAGTCAGTTTGCACAGGGCCCTGATACCAGCAAGAGTCCCTTGCTGACTTAGCTTAGATCAGGTTTCTGTCTTTGGTGAAGGACAATGGTGCCTTTCTCTGGAAAGTCTTCATGAAATGGCACTAAACATGAAAACGAGGGTGTAATGGATGGGTTTGAGGGTGCACCTGAGGTGAACAACCATGGGTGTTGTTCTTCAAGAACTATTTACCCTGATTATTGACATGGGATCTTGTCTTGGGACCCATGACTCCCCAATTCATCCAGGATGACTGACCAGAGCCCAAGGAATCCACTGCCTCCACTGTCCCATCATAGGGACCACAAGTGTGTGCCTCTAATACAAAGCAAGGTCTTGTCTTTCTATGACAATGCATACATCATACATATGCATACACCTAAAAAAAGAATCTGGGATCAAACTCAACAAGAACTTTATAAACTGAGCCACCTCCACAGCCCTGCTTCAAATGTTTTTTTGAGGAGCTGTGAACATTAAGAAATTAAAGGCCATAGACAGCAAAAAAGCAGAAGACAAAATCGTCCTCCCCACAACCTCCTCCTCCCCTCTTCTCCTTGACCCCCCACATAGGAGTGAGGCCCTGGAGATTTGGAAACTGGGCTCAAGGGCATCCCCATAGGAGGTAAGAGAGAAGTGCAGCTGAGTGTATTTGGCCAGCCTAAGGATTTTATCAGGACTGTCAGGCAGGATCCCTGAGGAATGCAGTACAAGGTGGGACAGTGTAGCTTTAATGAGAGAGAGAAGATGCATTAGAAAACTACTGCAGTCATTCAGACTAATTAGGAAGGAGCTGGGAGAAGGTATCTGGGCTGCCAGAGGGCTTTTGCATGGGCTAAAAATTGCCCTGGGTATTTTATATACCTGGGCTCATTTATTCCTCCCCACAGCCTGACAGGCTACTCTGTCATCACCCCTGAACTGCTGCCAGGGAGAGCCAGAGGTGCAGAGATGTTAAGACATTTGCTTATTGTCACCCAGCTAATAAATGACAGATTAGAATCCAAACTAGGGCAGCCCTGTTCTCTAGTGTGTCTGTATGAACCCAGAAGGCAACAGCGGGGCCAGGATCAGGCGGGGGTAGGGTGGGGTGGGAGGGCTCTTTAATGGGTGATGTAAAGGCTTCTCTGTGAGACTCCTCCATGTAACAGCTGTTGCCACTCCTGGCCTGCTAGTTCCAGCACCTGAGAAGCTTGGGCAGGCAGATGTAGAGTGTGGGGCTAGCCTTGGCTACAAACCTACCTTGTTTTTCATTACCCAGTGATGCATACACATGTACCTTAAGTACGTCTCTGAAGAATAACTGTAAACAACAGAAAAATCTTTGCCTTAGTTGGGGCATACAGAGGAAAAGCATCCAAGTCTAGGCAGGCTGTGGGCGGAAGGCACTGCTTTCTACCAGTTGTGAAGACTGAAAGTTAGAGATGGGGCGGGGGTGCCGTTAGTGCTGCCAAAGTCTCTCTTCAGCGTCACGTGCTGTTATGTCTCATGCCTTGGTGTGGTTGGCAGGTGGTGATATGCTTAGGTCTCTTTTATAAGGGCACCGATCCCATGCCTAAGGGCCCACCCTCACAACCTAATCCTCTCCCAGAACCCCAGTTTCCTCAAACCATCATCCTTAGGGCTAAGGATGCCAACACATGAGGTTGGGGATATACACATTTCCAACAGGTACAAGCACCCCCGAATTTGAATCCCCACCTTTTTTCTCCCCTCAAAACTGATCATCCTGAACAATAAGCATAAAGGAAAACTTATTTGCCTCAAAATGGGGCCCCATGCATAATGATTAGTTGAAGTCTGGTCTCCTGTGACTACAACCAGCAATCACCTTCAGAGATGAGCTATTTATTGAATGTTCAAGTGTTGGAGTCATTTGTCAAGGTGAACCTCCATTGTTGAGCAAATTGATCATTTCTGGTTATTTGTGAGAGTAATGGAGCTGGGAATGCTGGGAGTTTGTCCCTCCTCTCCCAGACCCAGTCTGCTGATTCTGTGGGCACACAACAGTGGCTTCTGGGGTGCTTCTGTTACTATATGTTCTGTGACTCCCATGTAGTCCCGAAGTCACTAGAGCCATTTTGTACACAGGGCCAGAATATGATGTTTCTGTCCCCATAGGGAATATTGGCATGCCTTCCTATCCCCAAGGGAGAGAAGAACCACAAAATGTTGACTGGAATTGAATGAAAACCCAGGGTGGGAACAAAACCAAACCCCATGCCCTGTGCTCTTTGAGATTTTCTAGAGCTGATCACCAAAGGCTAATTGCTGCTTCAGGTTCTCTCTTAGGTCAATTGCTCTGGGGGATTCCAGATGCCCTGTCATGAGGATACTTCAGCACTGAATGCCCTGGAGAGGTCCACATGGTAAAAACCTGGAACCTCCCAGATGGCCACAAGAATGGGCAGCAGGCTTTGGTTGACCATGGCCTGAACTGATGTGCTGGCTGTAACGTCTTCTGAGACCCAGAACCAAGAGCCTCCAGGGAAGTCTCAGTCAAATGCTTGGGCTTTAGACACTACAGTAAAAATGATCATTTTGACTTTCTAAATATGAAGGTCTTTTATATATATACATACATCATACATACATGCACACATGACAGCTGTACATTATACTCTTGGAAGCTTACCTTGTACTCAGAAGCTCAATGAAGACCCTTTGGTCTGACCTTGCACTTTCCAAGCTGACTACAGAACACTCCCTACTCCTTGTCTTTTTTTTTTTTTTTTTTTGAGATCCACTATGAACACTGAGTTTGAGTGAAATCTTTGACACATTCTGAGTCTCTCTCTTTCTGTCTCTTCTACATTCATATTTCTCCCAAACCCCCAGCCCCTGATAATCTAGTCTTTTCTGGCTTGGATCTGAGGTAAAATGTGTACCTGTACACACACACACACACACACACACACACACACACTCACATACTTTCACACACACTCTCACATTCACACACTCACACATACTCAGTCACTCACACACTTTCACACACTCTCACATTCACACACTCAATCACACACTTTCACACACTCTCACATTCACACACTCAATCACACACTCACTCAATCACACACTTTCACACACACACTCTCACATTCACACACACACTCACACACACACTTATACACTCACATATACTCACTCACACTTTCACACAATCATATACACATTCACTCACACACTCATACACACTTTCACACACACTCATACACTCACACACTCTTACACACATTTACACACTCATATACAACTCACACTCACTCACTTATATACTTTCACTCATACACAAATTCTCTCTCTCTTTCAGACACACACACACACACACACACACATCCTCATGCCTGTCCACAGCAGGCCATCATGTTTGCTATGGATTTTATAGCTGTCGCTGTTGGATGCAGGATAAGCAAATGTACCCTGCAGCTTTGAAGGAGTATGAGCAGGCTCATGGAGGAAGGACCTGCCCCTTAACATTAGCAACTCCAATGTTTTCAGGACAACTGACCCTTACTCTGTGTCTCCCCTGCTGCCCCGTGGTCTGAGCTGACCACTGAGTGATGGCTGGCCTGGTGCCATAATTCCTGGTCCTGTTTACTCGCTCTCCAAACTCTCTTACTGGTTTGGTTTCCTCAGCAGTTCTTCACATAAAATGATATTGTGATAATAAAATCATAATGAAATTCTCATTGAACAGATAAACTAAGGCTGAGAGTTTGAAGGTTTCTTTTTTTGCCTTTTAATACACACCAAATCTATGAATTATTCTCTTCTGTGCCAAAGAGAATTATTCTCTTCAGAAACTTATTTGAGAGGCCATTCCTTCTTTTTTACTTATAAAAGAGAATAACAAACTACAAATGAAAGACAAAAAATGTTTATGCCTGTACACATGTGTGTGTGTGTGTGTGTGTGTGTGTGTGTGTGTGTGTATGCACATGCACCGACAGAGGCCAGAAGAGGGTACAGATGCTCTAGAGCTGGAGTTACAGGCGTGTTGAGGCACTGGTGTTGGGAACTGAGTTCCAGTCCTCTGTAAGAATGGCAAGCAAGCTCTCTTATTTGTCAGGCTGTCTTTCCAGTCTCCCTATCTCCATATTTTATTAGCATGCTTATATTGTATAAAGATATGGGCTTTGTGGTGACATTTTTATGCCCATGTATAGTGTCTTTGATGATATTTACTACCCCTCACTACCTTTTTAACCCCCACTCCCTTTCCTCTGTTCTCTTATGTTGCCAACGATCCCCTCTTCATGCATTCCCCTGCCCCCAGACTCCACACATGAGAGAAGATAGATGGTGACAAAGATCTGGAGAAACTAACTCTTGTACACTAAGCTGGCAATGTGCATTAGTACAGCCACTATTAATGATCAGTATGAAGGCTTCTAAAACAAAGCAACCACAAAGAATGCAATAGAGCTACTATAGGATCCAGCTAGACAGATCACTCTTGAGAACATATTTAAAACATATACTGCTGAGATGATACTCATACACCTGTCTTTATCTCCTCACGGTTCACAATAGCTGAGTTATGCAACCAGCCTGCAATGTCTACCAACAGATAAATGGATGAGGAAAATACACACACACATACACACACACACACACACACACACACACACACTCACACACACTCAAACTCACACACACTCACACACTCACACATGCACTCACACACATACTCACACATTCTCACACACACTTTCACTCACACATGCACATTCACACACATACTCACACTCACACACACTTTCACTCACTCATACACACACTCACACACTCTCACACACATGCACTCAAACACTCACACACATTTACATGCACATTCACACTCACACCCATTCACACATACACACATTCACACACTCACACACACACACTCATATACTCACACACACACACTCGTGCACATTCAAACACACTCTCATACACACACTTGTATTTAGCTCTGAAGAAATGGACAGAACTAGAAATAGCTATGTTAAATGAAATAAACCAGACTCAGAAAAAATGGGTATCAGATACCAGAAACATCCAACCCTTCTTCCTACCTGTTCTGGCCTCATCCTAGGAACATGCAACTAGGACCACACTGTGCCAGTTTGAAGCTGGCCCAGCTACTCTGCCATCTCCAGCCTGTAAAGCCTTGGACACATTTCTGTGGCACCTTGGTGCCAAACTGCAGGGATGGCTGGCCACCAAGGGGAAGGATGAGTGTTGGGAGCATAGACGGTGCATCGCAGCTAATGAATACTCAATAATGTCACTAATGCTCACCCTTCAGATTTCAACTTGTCATTTCAACCTCTTAGAAGCCTATGGTACACAACTTGCCCAGGACCAAGTTGCCTTTGGGTATATCTCTCTTTTGTATCCTTCATAACAACTCTCCCACCCCCAGTCCCTACTGATTCTTTCAATCCTGACTACAGTATAGACTCCCTTGGGAGGACTGTAAAAAGTGTTCATGTCCAAGCCTCTCTTCAACCTAATTATTTCAAACTCTCAAGGTATTTCTAAACTATGAGCTTTCCTGAATGTGATGGATTGGTCCAGCTCTTTCACTGGGATCTCCTGTCTCATGCCCATCCCAGGCCAGTTCAGATTCTAGAATCTTAGCATCTGAAATGCAGCCTGGAATATCACCTGAACCAGAGCATTCAAGAGTAGCCACTGTGCCAGGCAGTGGTGGCACACACCTTTAATCCCAGCACTTGGGAGGCAGAGGCAGAAAGATTTCTGAGTTCGAGGCCAGCCTGTCTACAGAGTGAGTTCCAGGACAGCCAGAGCTACACAGAGAAAGCCCATCTCAAACAAACAAACAAACAAAAACACAAAACAACAACAACAACAAAAGAGTAGCCACTGCACAATGAGGCTAGCAAGACTTCAGCCAAGCTGCATGGTCTGGTGATTCACCGTGGGTTTTTAACCTTTGTGGAAGAAGCTGCTTCATGAGCTGCCAGCTCCTACCCTAGCCATCTCTTAGTGTAATCTGTTTTTACAGGAACCTTTGCCACCATCTGAGTCTGTGTTCTGTACCTTCAAACTCATAGATTAACATTTGATCCTTACAGTGATAGCAGTAGAGGTGGAATCAATTGGAGGTCATTAAGTCAATGAAGGTGGAGTTCTCAGGAATGGAAATAAAACCCTAGAGAGTACCTCTTCCCTTACAACCAAGTGAGGAGCCACCATCTATGAAGCAGGAAGTGAGCCCTTGCCAGATTGCTAATCTGCCACCCCTTTGACCTTGGACTTTGAGCTACAGGAACTATGAGAAATACATTTCTGTGATTTATAAGTTCTGGTGTATGTGTGTGTGTGTGTGATGTTCTGTTGCAGGATTCTGGATGGATTAAGCCAACCCTCCTTATTGCTTTGCATGAAAGTGAATCTTACACTGTGTTTCTTGATAAGTTCTGTTTAATCAATGACACAATCTTTCTCTTTCTAGAAATACACACAATTCAGATCTCTAAGCAGCATCTTCAGGTTCATCCTAATCTACCATGGCAGGTCCATTCTTGGGCAGGGGTTAGGGATAGTGGCAGTGGTATCAAGGTCAGTACTAAGCCTCTAACAATGAAGGTTAGAAGACTGCTCAGAGTTTATTTTAATCCTTATCTTCTCTCAGAGGCAAAGGCAGTTGGGATGCTGACATTCACAGAGTGTCAACTCCAAGTTTAGCTCTGGAGACTACTGATTCAGCAATATATCATTGATCCCTGGAAGATCCTGGGTTTGCCCTTTCTGGAAGGAGACAGTCTAGTTCTAGCACACTCAAGCCAAAGAGGTGTCTTGCACCAATGTGGAATGCCTTTATTATTGGCTTTCTCTGCTTTGGCACCTGTGCACTGAGCACTGTGTGTGTGTGTGTGTGTGTGTGTGTGTGTGTGTGTGTTTGTGTGTGTATGTATGTCATAACTCTCACGTCAGCCCTACAGATGGTCAGCTTTAATTGTCACCTTGATAGAGTCTAGAATCACCTAGAAAGTGAGTGTCATGTGGAATTAAATTATCTACATTGAGCTAGCTTTGGGTATATCTGTAGGGGATTGTCTTAAGTTAAATGGTGTGGGAAGACCTAGCCTACTGTGAGCAGCACTATTCCCTATGCAGAGGGTCCCCAACTCTATCAGATGGAGAAACCAAGCTTCGTGTAAATAAGCAAGCATGATGCCTGCTGTTGACTGTGATGTGACCAGCTAGCTGCCTCAAGTGATGGACTATCACCTGGGATTGTGAGCTAAAATAAATCCTGAGGTTGTTTTTTGTTGGGATGTTTGATTACAGCAAGAGAACTAAAGCTAGGGCAGATGAGGAGATAAACAACTGCAGAGACAGAGTCTCAGGGTTGTGCTGGCAGCAAGCAGCAGAATTAGGATCAGAACCCAAGAAGCTCTGCAACCTCACACCCGTCTTTCCTCAAAGCCCACTATGAGTCTTTGTTTACTTGTTTCATGACACCCCATAATACTCCAGATGAGGAAATGGACAAAGCAGAGACCTCTATTCCTCTTGATTGGATTTCAGTGCTGTGCCTGACACATAATAGTAGAGGTGGTGGTGGTGGTAGTGGTGGTAGTCTCCATGGCCGTGGGTGTGTTAATGAAAGCCTTTAATACATACAGACCAGGATACCAACCCATCAGAATGGTCATTGCTCCAAAGGCCTCCAGCTTAGGAGGCATGATCCTCTCATCTCTGGTTCTGATGAGGATTTGGGTAGGGAAGTGGGAGCTGTTTATGTATGTACATTTTATTAATTGGCATTGGGACAATGAAAAGATAGCTTGTTATATTCACAGTTTCCATGAAGGAGGACATACTGATCCACTAAGACCATGCAAGATGGCACAAGGGTGGCATCTAATCTCAACTAAGGTGGATCAGGAGACAGAAGAAGTCTGGGGGAGCAGGGGGACAGGAATATTAAGTGCAATTTCACAGGATGGAACAAGTGAGAGAGGAAATAGACTCAGGGTTGACTGGAGTAACAGTCTTATCAGGGATGGTCCCTTAGTGTCTGGTACTTCACTCTGGGATCATGCGGATTGGTAGATAGTGGACCGAGACCACAGACGCCACAGAGGCTGGGCTCTGGACTGTTTAGTGTGTACATAAAAGGCCGCTCACCATCCTTGGCTATTTGTATGGCTTGATAGCCCTGGATAGACCTTGAATGGACCATCTCAAGGTTAGCCAGGCTCCAAACAGACTCTGCTGGCTGGTTTTGTGTGTCAACTTGACACTAGCTAGAGTCATCAGAGAGAAAGGAGAAAGAGTCATTATAAAGAAAGTTGAGGAAATGCCTCCATGAGATCCAGCTGTGGGGCATTTTCTCAATTAGTGATTGATGGGAGAGGGCCCCGCCCATTGTGGATGGAGCCATCCCTGGGCTGGTCGTTCTGGGTTCTACAAGAAAGCAGGCTGAGCAAACCATGGGGGAGCAAGCCAGTAAGCAGCACGCTTCCATGGCCTCTGCATCAACTCCTGCCTCTAGGTTCCTGCTCTGCTTGAGTTCCTGTCCTGACTTCCTTTAGTGATGAACTGTGATGTGTAAGCATAAGCCAAATAAGTCCTTTCCTCCCCAAGTTGCTTTTTGGACATGGTGTTTCCTCACAGCAATAGAAAACCCAGCTAAGACACAGATAAAGCACCAGAGTAGAAAGACATGCCAAACTCAGACATAAACCTTAGATGGCCAAGCAGTGAACTGAACTCAAAGGATACAGGGCTGTAATGGCAAATATTCTAATATTGGGACATGTATCATTGTGTCCAGGTAACCTAACTGAGTTTAGAGCTGAGCAAGAACTTAGTGCATACATGTTAACTGTTGATAGAAACTTGTTTTCCCCATCTGTACGCAGGTGTCTCTGGAGATGCCGCCTACCTGGCTGCTCTCCTTTTTCCCTTCTTGCATCACCAGGTAGCCACACTTTGCACTTGGGAAGCTACTGAATTGGGGCAGGGGTGGAGAGCAGGTGGGTTGACCTCCCTGTAGACTGAGGAGACTTGGTCAATCCTTAGCAGCCAGAGAGCAGACCTTGAAGTTCTCTTAGCTTCTAACAACTCCTGGGCCCAGGACACTGTGGGTGGGGGAGGGCCCTCCAAGCATCTCCAGGTGTTGGCTCATTTAGGAGACAGTATTGATTTTCAAATTATGATGCATAGCTCACAAGGCACCAAAGGGAGGGGGTGGAGGAGAAGCCAGCCACTGATTCTGGGAATTTATTTTGAGACACATTAATTTGTTTCTCCCCTTCAAGGTCAAATCAAGTCATCTCCATATATCAGCATCCGCAATCGGCTGGCTAGAAGGCAGCTGGGAGGGTGGAGGTACTTTGTGGACCAGATGTCCTGGAAGCTGGGTTAGGGAAGAGGGAAGAAATGGGCTCTGGGCATCCCTTGTCTCAGTGTCATCCAAAGGAAGGGTGAATGTGATGCTCACATGGATTGTCAACTTGACCAGTTCCCTAGCAGGCAAACCCCTAAGTGTGTCTGTAAGGGATTATCTAACTAGATTAGTTGAGGGAAGTGGGTTGGGCCATTCCATGGCCTAGAGCCCAGAATGGAATAATAAGAATAAAGCAAACTGAGCAGAAGTATTCACAGATCTCTGGTTTCTGACTGTGGTGGAATGTGTGTGACCTCCCTGCCTCATGCTCCTGTCACAAAGCCTCCTCCATTGTGACAAACTGGACAGTCAAACTGTGAGCCAGCATCAAGAAAAGTAACTAGCATATGCAGGAGCTCTACTCCCTTGTCACTGGGCATGACTTCTGTGTTTGTGGTTCTCAGGTGAAATGGGGCAATCTCTTAAGCTTGTGATTGTGACCTTTGCTCCATTTGTGAGGATTATCCTTCCTACTGCTCTCCTCTCTTCTGGCTCCTTCCTTCCCTGCACCCCTCCCTGCCTTCATCTCTCTCTACTCCCATCCCTCCATTTCTCCATCTATCCATCTTCCCTTTTATCTATTCCTTCTCTAGCCATTCATTCCTTTCTCTACCATCCATACATTCATCCATCTATCTACCTTGCCATCTATTTGTTACTTTACCACCCACCAATCCTTCAGCCTCTTTCTTTATCCATCCATCATCCACCCACCCATCCATCATCTATCCATCATCCATCCATCCATCTATCCACCCATCCATCTGTCTATCCACCATCTTCCTACCCACCCATCCATCCATCTATCCATCTATCCATCATCCATCCATCTATCTATCCATCTTCCACCCATCTACTACATTCTCCATTCCCCATCTATCCTTCCCATCCATCTATCTAGTAAGTATTTATTGTGTCCAACATACCAAACATTGTATTGAACATTTTGGACAACACAGAAAAACAAAAATGAACCATTTGGTACCAGATTTTATTTCATATCTAATGATGCTGAGGGAATGGATAGTTTAATACACATGTGGTTTTGCCACCAATGCAGTACAACTGTGGGACTTGCTTTGTAGGGAGTAACATAGTGACAGACTTACTTGGCTAGGCCTGTTGTGAGGCCCTGAGTCTCTGCAGGACTTGAGCAAGCAGTACAGGTCCACCACTAGATACTAGGGGACATCTGAGGAGGTTACAGGGAAGAGACAGGGAGGCAAAGAACTGAGGGCAGAGTGTTCACAGCCAATGGAATGGCAAGTGCCAAGGTCCTGGGGTGAGAATGAGCTCATTGTCTGAGGGGAAAGAGGAAGTGACATCAGAGGGTATGTGGGAGAGGAAGTGACATCAGAGAAGACATGGGAGAGGAAGTGACATCAGACGGATGGGGGGAGGAAGTGACATCAGAGGGATGTGGGAGAGGAAGTGACATCAGAGGAGATAAGGGAGAGGAAGAAAGTAATGACAAGGGCCAGGGCACACAGGACTTTGAAGGCAGTAGAATGGAGTTTGGATTTTGTTTGTTCAGTCTGTTGGTCTGTGTATTTAACAAGCCTGAGCCACCTCTGCACAACAGGCAGTGTGTTAAGAGTTAAATTCAGTGGAAAGGCATCAAGACATGGGTCTGTCTGTCTGTCCATCATGAGACCTCAGAATAGTGGGTGGGATGGTAGTTCAGAAATTTGGGAAATCCAAACTTTCTCGAGATATTTAAACATTAGTGGTATAGACTTTCTGTCACGTGTCCTCCATGGAATGGTGTTCTGACTCAGGAAGTCCTTTCTCATGGCCCTTCACACTCCCAGTCCCTTCTTGAAAGGAATTCTCCTATTTCCTTTGCTCCGAGTTATCCTCAAACCCTATCCCAACCCTGCCCAAAGCTAACTCACATGAAGCACCTGTACATGCATAAGTCATCCCCACAGGTGGGACCAACATATCACAATGTAAAGAATTCTACATGCAATATTGAGTACTATATTTTTAGTTTCTGGGTGTGCCTGTGCCCAGATGTGCCCCGTGCCTAGCATTCCTCACTGGTCACCTTACATTAACATCCAGCTATTTACCACTTACTATGGTACTCCTTCTGGTCCTCCTGGAAGATCACTGTGGCCTTCCATGTATTTGGCCTCAAGAGAATCAACTTTCCATTCCAGCCTGTTGTCAGCTCATCATTTAGCAGGTAAAACCAGTATTGAGTTGTTGGACCTAGAAATAATGCCTTTGCTTTGCTTTCCTCCTTTCTTAAGACAGTTTAAACACTTAATTATTAACTTTTATTAATACTTAATTATATTTTGGGGCACATTAAATGTTTAGAAAATATTTGCTGAGCAAATATCAAACGAGTAGAAATTCCCTCTAGTTGAGACTGTTTCCCACTCTCTCCCTTGAAAGTAGGCTGGCCAGGATCATCTGGGGTTTTTAATGTCATTATTATTTGTTTTGCTGGGTGTTTTGTGAGCACCCAGTCTGACTGAATAGGTTGTACTGTGTTAGGATTGGGGTAAGTGACTGAGGCTCTGGATGGTATATGAGGAGCTCAGCTGAGATCCTAAAGAATTAACTGGAGAACAGGCTAAGAGAGTCATCCGTGGAGGAGACAGGGTGTAATCAAAGTCCTGATAGCTTTAAGGGCAAGTCTGTCGTGAAGAATGGAGAGTAGCTAGGTGGAGCAGGAGAATGGAGGTATGGAGTACGGGGAGAAAGGTGTGTGTGTGTGTGTGTGTGTGTGTGTGTGTGTGTGTGTGAGTGTGTGTGAGAGAGACAGACAGAGATAGATTATAGATGATAGGTAGATGATAGATAGATGATAGATAGATAGGGAGGGAGGGAGGGAGGGAGGAAAGGAGGAAGGGAGGGAGGGAGGAAGACGGGAGGGAAGGAGGGAGAGGCATCTGGCAAGCTTGTGAGTCTTGTGAAGAACTCTGGAGTTAGTCCTATAAACAATGGACTTTCAGAACAGGAACAGCATGTCTTTCTCCTTGGCTCATGTGTTTTCATGTGCTTCAGGCACCTCACACACACCCCACATACCTACCCCCCCCACACTGTTTGTTCAGGTCTTAGAATTGTGCCTGATTCCTCAACCCTGACTTGCCTGACTCTTGTCTGGTCAAAGCCTGATTTGAAATCTCACCTCTCCTTTCCCAGCATGGGACTGACTCGATGACTACAACTCAGCTTTCTTTCTTTTGCTTTGCTGGGAGAGTGCTGGGAGAGTGGAGAGGGGCTGAATGAACATCCCAGGCTGCCTGGGGGTATTACTTACCAGGTGTGTGATTTGAGTGGTGCATTTCATCTTTCTAGGCCTCAGTTTCCCAATCTGTAAAGGGGGAGCTAAGACTTGGCCCTAGCTTATAGGAGCCTGGTGTGATTAAATATATAAAATCAGTTAGCTGGAGCGTCTTACACCTAGTAAAAATTCAGGGTCACTGTCCTAGCTTGATTTCTGTTGCTTCAATACAACACTAACCAAACCTAACTGGGGGAGGAGGAGATACTTGGCTCGTACCCTTCTACCTTGAGCCAAAGCCGATCTTTCCTTCCTTAAGTTGCTTTTGTCAGAATAATTTTTCACAGCAGCCAGAAAAGTAGCTATGACATCATCCTGTTCTCTTGGGCTGCCAGGAATTGGACTCTGGACAGACATGTGACCTGTTTTGGTCCAAGGACATCAAAGAAGATATTTACTGGACTTCTGGAAAATGAGAAACCACGCAAAGAAACCTTTCACCTTTTCCTCCGGCCTTTCCCTCCCTACGTTGTCATGGGAAGATGCGATTCTAGCATCTGTATTGCAACCATGGGGACAGACAATATGTAGAGTCACCAAAAGGGGCGTAGGCCAAATATGGGAACCAGAGCTGCAGAAACAACTCTGCAGACACATCTAAATGTCTTGTGGAGTGGGCTGAAAGCATTTATACTGTCTAGTCCAGTATTCACTCAGGAATCATCACTTGAAGCCATAACATCCTGACAGTGTACACCTTAGTGACAGAACATTTAGTTGCTTGCTAAATGAAGCACAACGGGCTGAGAACATCAGCTTCTTTATTATCGTTATTATTATTCACCGTTATTTTCCCCTAAACAACAGCACAATTCACACGACAAAGACACACACACACCCCACATACACAATGCCACCGGCCTGCGTGCCCGGCTGTCTGGCCTTTGCTTGGTTCCTGGAGGAGCTGCTCAAAGACAGCTCTCTGTAAAAATGTGACTTGGACACAGGGGATACAATAAAGGGGGGCCTTGGCCAGAGAATTAACTGAGGGGCTCCCAGAGTCCTTGGTGATGATGGTTTGAGAGCCACGGGGTCATGCTGCAAAAAAAGGCACTGTGTTGTGTGGTGATGGATAAATCCCATATGGGGATATAAGACCTGCCTGTAACCTCTTCTAGACAAAGAGTTTAGGAACACACTGAGGTGAGCCAATGAGTCCCATCAACCAAGCCACACAGAAGGAGAACCCAGAGCAGGGATCGGGGTGATGGGAAGGTCCCCAGAGAAAAGCAACTCTTGCATTAGCTGCAAGGTAAAAATGTAACATGAAATCTTCAGTCCCCATTTGCTTGTTTTGCAACTATAGATGGTGAGACATCTTCACCCAGATAAGATGAAGACTCCCCCAATACTTTGACCTAACACAACCAAGCAAGGCTGGCCCATTGCATCACCCTGTGGAGAAATCTATTACTACATTATCCAGGGACGGTCATTTGCTTCTCCCTCCCATCTCCCAGCACCTGAGTTGCCTTAAATCTGAGTGCTGCTAAAGTAGTGTACCCTCAAATCAGAGAGTCCCTAGGGCTGGGGAGGGAGCACAGAAGGACCAAGGCTGATGTCTTAGGAACAGGTGACTTCCTGGTTGTCTTGAGGAAGCTCGTTGTTGAAGTTGCTCTCTCCAAAGGGTGAGTAAGGAGGGACCTGGGGAGCCTCGATGATGAGCAGACCCTCTGGAGAAAGCGAGGCAAATACAGTCGCTGGATCCACTTCTGCAGGAAGCCTGAGAGAGCAAAACAGAAGATCTTACTTACCTACTGATTGTTTTTAATATAACTGAAACTACTGTGTTCATTGGAAAGAAAATGTTCTTTTGTGTGCAAGCATGTGTGTGTGTGTGTGTGTATGTATGTGTCTGTGTATGTGTCTATATGTGTGTATGTGCGTATATGTCTGTGTGTGTGCATGTGTGTATATGTGTGCATATGTATATATGTGTATGTGTGTGCATGTGTGTTTATCTGTGTCTGGGTATATATGTGTGTATGTATGTGCATATGTATATGTGTGTACGTGTGTGCATGTGTGTACCTGTGTCTGTGTGTCTGTGTGTGTGCATGTGTGTATATGTGTGCATATGTATATGTGTGTACGTGTGTGCATGTGTATGTATCTGTGTCTGTATGTATACGTATGTATGTGTGTGCATGTATATGTATATGTGTTTATGTGCCCAGGCATCATTTCCCCCCCATCAGACCTGATGTTGGGAATCTTCCCCTATTTGCCATCCTATTGTTTGAGGCAGGGTCTCTCACTAAATCTGGAGTTTGTCAATTTGGTGAGGCTAACTAGCCATTGAGCTTCAGGGATACCCCATCTTTCCACCTCTGGTTACAGGCGTGCATAGTCACACCTGGTTTTTATGAAAGTGTCTGCATCTGAATTCAGGCCTCAGGTTGTGATCTTTTAAGAGCCTCGTGCAGTGAATCACATGAATCTAAGCCTCTGCTTCATAGATCCTGAGACCCAAGGGTGGGGTGAGGGATGTCAGACAAGCTCAAGACAGAGAGCATCAAAGATGGGACATGTGTTCTCAAACCTGAGTCTACTTCTCAGAAGGATTTGGGAGGTGGAAGGAGACAGCATCTCACGGAGCCCAGGCTGGCCCTATGACCTTAACTCCTGGACCTCCCGAGGGCTGTAAGTGTAGGCATGTGTCACCCCACCCAGCTAGTAAAAGATCTTTTTGTTGTTGTTGTTATTTGGGGGGAACAAAGGCATGTGTCACCCCACCCAGAATTAAAAGATCTTTTTCTTTCTTTCTTTTTTTTTTTGTTATTTGGGGGGAACAAAGCTATCCAGTATATGAGTTCTTCTTCAACAAACTTGAAACCGTGAGGGCGTGTTAATGGTCTCCCTGGAACGCAGATATTATTAAGAATACAAAAGCCCATGACCAGCTAAGCCCTTTCAACATTTCGGATGTTGCCTCAGATTCAGTTGCTAAGAATCCAGCCAAGAAGGTCCTATTACTACCCCTACTTTACAAAGATATTGAGCTTCGGGGTTGTTACCCTTGGCGTTAGAGATGGACTCTCCTGCCTTTCCTGGTAACAGTCACGTGAAGGAAGGACAGAGTAGCCAGGATCACCATAAACCTTCCCACAGGCCAGGCTAGCTCTGCCTATTGTACATGCAGGGAGTGGTCTGCCCTCCCCTGGTTGTGAGCAGGACTCTTCCTGGGGGGTGAAGGGGTGGGAGTCATTTCCTATTATCAGAAGCCCTCCGAGCCACATCCACCCAAAGCCACCTTGCCAGACAGGAACTGTGAAGATCAACAAAGGTGCTTCTGAAGGACTTGGATAAGCGCCAAGTCAAGCTTTGGAAGCAAGAAGACAAAGCAAGAAGACGGACCTCCCTTCGACTGCTCCTCCCACTGTGAGGGACAGGCCTATTCCATTCTGTTTAACCCTTTGTGTTCCGGCCCGTGGGCACCTGGTACAAGAATAGCTTGCGTCCCACAGGCAAGCAGAGCCGAGTTTACATTCTGAAGCTTCTCCAACCAGCAGAAGAGAACTGATGATCTGACCGCTTCCAAACCTACTTCCTTGTAGGGAAAAGAATGTCAGAATAATATCATGGAGTGGACTGAGTGGTGCGAGAATGCCTTGCCTTCGCTGGCCCTGCATGCTGGCATCCTGACAGTTGTAGATATTTAAAGGCAAGTTACACTGATATCAGAGACCAAAAGACCTTCCTGATGAACTTGTGTAGGGAGAAATGGAAGCCTAGAGACAGGAGTAGACCCGTTTTGGGTCTCCCATCAGGAAGCTGGATTCCCGAGGTAGGGAAAAGTTCTCCTTAGGCTCTGAATTTTGCATCTGAATGACCGTCCCCTACCGAGTGCTAAATACCCAAGATGCCTCTAGGGCCCTTCACTAACTGCTTTCTCTTTCCTAGTAAAAGCTGAATGAAAACTTGGGCCCCTGAGCTACTGGTCTTAGCTCATTAGAACTGGTGCAGGGTAGAGTCTTTGAGTTTATTTCCCTCATAGGTTCGTTCTTTAGGGATCTTGTTGGTAGTGAGAATTTAACATTATTAAAAGTGAGCTGACCGAAGAGGGGGGTAAAACCCTAAGCCGGTGGTCAAATTCCACAGCACCTCTTTTCTTTTAGAGGCAGTTTTATCAAATTGTGTGTGTGTGTGTGTGTTTGTGTTCATGTGGGTATGATCATATACATATACACAAGCATGTTGAAGTCAGTGGCCAACTTTGGGTATTGTTCCTCAGGAACTTCCCAGCCCGATGATGATGATGATGATGATGATGATGATGATGATGATGATGATGATGATGATGATGATGATGATGATGATGATGATGATAATGATGATGATGATGGTGGTGGTGATAATGGTGATGATGATGATGGTGATGGTGATGATGGTGACGACGACAATGATTTTCAACGATTTTATCATCACCATTATTGGTGGGATCTATTTTAGGATCTGGGACTCCCTGATTAGGCTAGGCTGTCTGGCCAGCAATTCCCAGGGAACCTCTTGCCTCTGCCTCCCCAGCCTTAGGATTATGAGCACATGGTTTCCGGGGCTGGGCAGCAGATCTTCCTGTGTGGCAAGCCCTGCACTGACTGAGCTATCTCCCTAGCTCCCAACTCCCTGGTTCCCTTCATTTCCAACCCCCGGTGTCCTATGCTCTCCCTTGAAGAGCCTGGTTATCTGAGCACCCACACAAACCCTGCAGAGTTCTCCTGGTGTTTTGTCTGCTTGGCCTTACGTTCCCCAGCACCACCGATGTGCTCAGATTTCTCCTTCCTTTCTCCTCCAGGGTTTTCTAAATGTTTGGGTCTATTCTCCTCTGAATCCCAGTTTTGTCAAGGACAAGGTGAGTTTAATAACCTTGTTCAACGGGATTCTTTTGATGATAAATAGGATTAAGCCTGTAGGCCTCATAACATGGCCACTGCAAGTCACAGACATCAACCAGGGGCTCACCAGATACTGGGGGGTGGGGGTGGGGGGTGGGGACAACTGTGAGACAAGAAGAACAAAGTGCTGAGCATCTTCCCCATGACTTCCTGCATCCTGTTTCCTGTTTTCTCCTCCAAGCTGGGGGTAGAAAAGGGCCTGCCTCCGACCCATTAGGCACCTCCAAACTGTCTCTCCTACCCAACACAAACAGGGCTCTGGGGCCCTTCCAAGCCCAAGGTGTACATAGGTGAGATCCCACTCTGCATAGGTGGGATCCTCTAACAACTCTGGGCTTGGCTTAATGAAATATTTCTGTCTTCTAAAGACAATCAAGTTCCCTGTAGTCAAGCATATGGAGGTCAGAGGTCAGTATTGGGTATTTTTCCTCAGAAATCTTCCAGCCTTATTATTATTCCTATTATTGTCACAATGATTTCTTCTTCGATATCATCATCATCACCATCATCATCATTGGTGGGATTTATTATGGGGAATAATAATAGCCCAGGGTTATCCCAGTCTCCAGCTGGAAGCCTTGATGTCCCCCATCTATCAAATCCACTCTTGTGTAACTCCAACCTTGGGGGGGTTAATAATATTAATCCCCCACCAAATACTTTACTGTAGCTCCCCCAACTCTCTAACAAAGCCACACATGGAAGGGAATGCAAGCTCAGAGCAGCTACCCGAGTCACTCTAAGTGACCCATTAATTGTATCTTAAGCTGGAGGCTCTACGTACCAAGGGTGGGAATTAAAATACTAACAGAGTTAGGGAATACGCTGGGCGCTGACCATTCACAATGGATGGAGCGTGCCCTGCTGACAAGAAGACCTTAGGGACCTCCAGCTGCTGTTGTAAGGGAAGGAGGTTTGGGCATTCCCTGTAACACAGAGCGTAGCTCAGCCTTTATCATCAATGTGCTTGGTCCTCAGAGAAAGAGGTTGCAGAGTGGATTCATTGAGTTGGGGAGGGGAGCCTGGTAAAGGCAGCACCATCCCATATACTGGAGGCAGAGGGCACAGTGGGTGGAGCCAGTGGGTGTGGGGACAGCTCACCCGCCAGCAGCTGAGAAGCAACCCTGGGCATTTCTATCTACTCACTGAATTCCCAGAGAGTTGCTTCCTTCCCGACCTCAGAGGAGGGGAAATCCGTAGGAAATGGGTGTGTTTGGTTTTGTTTGAGACAGGGTCTCACTATGTAGTCTATATAGCTGAGACTGGCCTCAAACTTATGACAATGTTATGTCTCATCCTTCAGAGTTCTGGGATTATAGGTGTGAACCACCATGTCTTTCCTCTCCCCCTCTCCCTCTCTCTCCCTCTTCCCCCTCTCCCTCTCTCTCCCCTCCCTCCCCCTCCCCACTCTCTCTCTGCGTGTAAGACCAGAGTAGGATATTGGGTGTGTTCCTCATGCAATGATGGTAACTCTCTGCCTTGTTCCCTTGAGGCAGGATCTCTCACATGAACATGCCATTGCAGCGAGGCTGGCTGCCCAGTGACAGCTCAGGATCTGCCCTTCTCTGCTCTACAACCGTAGGGCTAAAGGTACAACTGTACAGCCATGGCTGGTCTTGCACATGGGCACTGGAAATTCATTCCTGGGTCCTTGTGCTTACAGAGCAAAGCTCTTACCCTCTGCACCCATCCTCATGCCCTGGACATTTCTGAAGGTGATTGAGTCACCACATTCCCTGCCGGATCTTTTTCTCAGCTCTGCCCTGTTTGTGATTCTGTCCCGAACTTGGGTCTGACCTCTGGAAGGTGACATGTGCTTTCTCTCCCTCCCTCCCTCCCTCCCTCCCTCCCTCCCTTCCTCCTCAGTTCTGTTCCTTCTGGAGGCTGAGCTGGGGAGAGGGGAGGGTCACAGATTCAGTCAAGCCAGTGAATGCTGGTATTTGCCTTATCAGGAAGTTTCCAAGGGCTTCCAAGAACCATGGGGGCTGTGGGGGTGGGGTCAGGGAAGGACACAAGATGCATGCAGACTCACAACGCTGAAGGAAATCTCTTTCAGCTAGTGCAGTCTCTCTGACCCAGGACATCTTTGCAGGGGCTAGTATGGAGCTCAGACACAATCATGAGAATCGTGGCCCCCTAGGAACATCTACAGTTTTCTGCAAGGTGACTGGGGCAGTATCCCTTTAACAGGTGAAGGAATCAGATCAGAGACCTCTTTGGGGCGGTGCTAAATCCTCACTATAGACCTCAGCCTTTCCCTTCCACCTACCAGAGACCGACTTTCTCCAGAATACTGGGAGGGAGGTTTGCAATGCATCTTCTTCCTGTCCTATACCTTCACTGCAGAGGTCAGGAGGGTGATGGCTGAGAAAGACCTCAGGGCCTGCCATACACTGAGTGAGTGATACCGACCAGAAAAACATCATGACAGGCACCTGAGCCTCTAATGTAGCCAGCATCCTCCACTGAGCCTTCTCTCCCTTCAGGGACTGCCAGTTAGGGGATGTGGTCATGCTTCATCAAGTTCAGCTTGGCTGCCTGCTTACTGCTCTCACAAGACCAAAGCTAACAAGAATCCCTCCCTTAAGTCAAACTGGTCCTTCCTCTAGAGCAGCATGTCTCAGCCTCCAAACCTCCACAGCTGGTGAGAGTGATCCCAGGAAACCAGACAACAGTAAATCAATATTTAGAGGCACGTAGGTATTATCTTGGCTATGATGGAAGATAGCCTATTGGAGGGGCTGTGGAGGTGGCTCAGTGTGCAAGCATGAGGATCTGATTTCAAATTCCCAGCACTCATGGGGAAAAAAAAAAAAACGGGTGTATGCCTGTGACCCTAGTGCTGTGAGGGAGGGGGAGGCAGGAGGACTAGTGTGGGCCTTCTGGCCACAAGTCCAGCTCTAGGGTCAGCAAGAGACTCTGTCTAGGGGAGTAAGATGGGAAGCGAGGGGGCAGAGCAGACAATGTCTACAGCTAGCCTCTGTTTGAGCACAAGGGTCCATGCACTCCAGAAACAAGCATACATACATGCACGTACACACATATACATGCACACAAGCACACATGCATGCACACACATGCATGCACATACTCACATCCATGCACATGGACACTCACATTCACGTGTGCATACACCACACAAACACATCCATGCATGCAGACACTCACACACATGCACATGGACACTCAAGCTCGTACATGCACAAACACACACACACACACACACACACACACACACACGATCCTATCAGAGCAACTAGGAGGCTAGAGGTGCACGGGGCTTACTTTGATGGTGATGCCCTCTCCTGTCTATCCTCCTGGGTGGGTGAACACTATAGTTCTCGGTGTGAGATGCATGAGTCATTTAGCCTCTCTGTTCCCTGATGGGGTCAATGCCCTCCTCACAGGGCACTGAGCTGATAAGATGACAATCTAACCCCCTACTTGGGGTCCCCTATTGAAGGTTTACTGTGACAGCTTCTTCCCTTTCAGTATGAGAGAGTAATTCCTTGCCCAGGTGTGTCTCCCAAGAAGGTTGGGTCCTACTCACAATCGCAGTGCCTGCCCGCAGTCCACCTGCAAGGCTACTTACTGTATCTTCTTGGTGAAGTTCTTGGAGACAATCCCACCCTCTTGCTGCTTCTCTTCATGCTTGCCTGCAAGACAAGAGCATCATCATGTGTTAGCATCTGCATCCACTGGGCACCATTCAGGATATGGGCTTGGATTCAAATCCTGCTCTGCTCCTGTCTTATGTAGTTTGGGGGTGGTTCGGAGGTCAGGCTTTGAGTTTTAGGACTTTGACGTTGAGACTCAAGCCCACCTCCCAGGCTGGCTGAAGATGAGCTAATCTGAGGGGCAGGAATGAAGACTTTGACCACTGTTTGTTGATATCTCAATGTTAAACTGAGACACCTGCTTCCTAACTGCCAGCCTCCCACTGAACCCCTACTGTGGCAGCCGGCAGCCACAGCTGGTCTCGGGAGCTTAGCATCACTGATGGACAGATAAGGTAGAAGGAAGAACCCAAGCCACATCTGGGACTTCTTGGCCATCCAGCACCCTTCCCTAGTTCTGCCGATCAGCTTCTTTCTCCTGTTGTTATTGAAATGAGATCCCACTCTGGGGTGGACTGAGATCCCAGAGTGGGTTGGAGGTCACCCAGAAAGGTGCTTGGCTTCGCTGGGCTTTGATTGGTCCTCACTGGATCAAGGCCAAAGGCTGTGGCCTCCTACCCATCTTGCTCTCAGACTTACAGCGAGCAAGCCTTCTGTATCACCGTATCCTAGAGAAAGGACAGCCTTTCTTTAATGCTTCAAGATGCTGGACACACCCAGACTCTCCTAAGGCAGCTCTCCTCTGAGAGGGAGTTACAGAACCAGAGAGGCTGAGACTCCACAGCCCCACCTCCCAGGGACTCCTCCCAATTATGGAGAAGATGAAATTGCAAGAAGGTTGGAACCAAGCTGGCTTTTACACTGCAATTTACAGGTGAATTATGATCCTCTCAGCTCTCCTCCTCCTTCCTCTTCCTCTTCTTCCTCCTCCTCCTCCTTCCCCTCCTCCTCCAACTCCTTCTCCTCCTCCTCTAGTTCCTTCTCCTCCTCCTCCTCCTCCTCCTTCCCCTCCTCCTCCTCCTCCTTCTTTCTCTTCTTCTGTAAAATGTCTTCAATTTCTCCTTGAACAAACAGGATTAGTGCCTGGCTCAGCCACCCTCCCGCCCTTCCCACTCCCTTTTGAAGCCACATTCCAGAGCCCCAGCTCCACCTTCAAACGAAGGAGCTTCATAAAACAGACTATAAATACCCAGGGGGACTAGAGCATCCTGTGGAGGTCCAAAGTGTCTTCAGCTCTTTGTCATTTACAGGTGATTGCATTAGCGATACTTTGTACTGGTTAATCATCCCTTTAATAACATTTTCTGATTACAAAATAATGCATATGTATGTTAGAAAGTGTAGGAAATAAGTTTCCAAAAAGCACAACCAACCATCAACCCATTCCAAACCCCCAGGCTGTCATAAATATTGTTTATGTCTCCAGACATAGAGAATGCTTCCTAGAAACGTATGGATTTTCTAGAATATGGCCATACATTATACCTTGTACCAAAGGGATCATTCTATGCACTGGCTGGAAATCTGTTCTCATCTCACTAAGACATTCTGATTACTTTTACATTTTCCCCAAATACTCCTTGAGAGCATGGTGTGTGTGTGTGTGTGTGTGTGTGTGTGTGTGTGTGTGTGTGTAAGTGCGCACGTGAGCATGCATGCACGCTGATGCCTTTCTCATTTGCTTATTATTAATTTATTGTGGTTTAAGTTTATTAACTTATTTAAAATGTGTGCTTGGTATGGGTCACATGCCACAGAGATCAGAGGACAGCTTGCAGAAGTCAGTTCATTCCTACCTTGTGGATTCCCCAGGGTCAACTGTAGGTGACCAGGCTGTCTTTTAAACTGAGACATCTTGCTAGGGATGGGGGGGGGGGATCAACCTTAGATTTTGAGGGAGAGTCTTTCACTGAACCTGGAGTTTCACTGATTAGTCTATTCTGGATGATCAGAAAGTACCCAGAATCCTCCTGCCTTTGCCTCCCTAGTGTTCAGGCTGCTATGCCAGTTTTTATGTGGGTTCTGAGGACTGGAACTCAGGACCTTGTCATTTTTATTGGCTACATCATATTCCACTTCAGGACTCCATGATATCTGACTCGGCCTGCCTCTTTCCTTTTGGAAGCCTCCTCTTTGCACTAAAATGTCTTGCAAACAGATCTTCACACTAAGCCCAGTGATTTCTGGGATTTGAGACAAGCTTTCGACCTTCTAAGGCCTGAGCTACATTACTACAATGGTTCTTAGGAAAGCCACACTATTTATTCTTCCACTACAGGGAGGAAAGATATACTGACTGGAATCCCCTTTTAAAACTGCTGTGTCTGGAGACCAGAACTCTCTATCCTGTGGGTGTGCTATCAACCGAGAGGTCATTCTGTTCAACTCTATGACAGTTACTTGCCCTGCCTCAAGAGCCTGGTTTGTTTTCTGGTCCTTTCCCTGAGGCCTGGGCCTCAGAGGAGCCTGCTTCCACTGGGGACAGGCCAGGGCCTCTGACTCAGCTCTTCTGCACCCTGTCTTCCTCCTTCCGGCTTCCTAACAGCCAGAGGCGATGATGAAGAAGATGAAGGGCTAACAGCCAGCTGGACAGACACCACCAACGTACAGTCTGAACTGACTCGTCAGCACCCTGTCTACCCTGCTGCTGCTGTGTGGGTTCAGTAAATAACACAAGGTAGTTAATGCTTTGTAGCAGTCAGTGTGGGGTGAGATGAATCTGCCTAACAGTAGGCCAGTTTCAGACAGACAGGACTCCACCGTGGCATTTGGTAGGCATATTGACTGCACTTCCAACTTGGGATACTTTGGATTTAAGATGGGGTCTCTGGAGCCCTGGTCCCATAGTAAGACAAGGGACACCTGCGTAGGTTGAGCCCAGTGTCAGCCTCTGTCTCAGCAACTTACTTATGCCAACTCCTTTAAGCAGGGACTTTATTGCTAGCACTGAGTGCATAGAGAAATAGAAACTTGGAGAGGCTCAGTAAATCTGTGACCACGTCACCTTGAGCACATCTGATTCAGCGATGTGCCTGAGGCCAAACTTCCCAGAAATCATGGAGCAAAGATTTGGAAGTAGAGGGTGGCAGAGTCCCGAGAGCTAGATGTCAACTCCTGCTTAGACACTGACAGGGTTCTACCCTTCTCTAAAATGTTGTGAAAATGGCCTTACTGGAGCTCTGGGAGGCGCTCAGCCCTCCCAAGCTGCACAGGTGGACTTTATCTTTCACATCAGTGTTTAGGGAAATGGGGATCCTCAGAAGTGTGTGGACTCTGCCCATGCTCTGAAAGACTCCAAGATTCCCTGGAAGGAAAATGTGTAGTGAGGGCCTGAGGTAGGGGACAGAATTTAAAAGAGGTGGGTCAGCCTCATACCTCATTTGTGTATCATTTGCATATCATTTGCATTTGTTCCTTGCTTATTGTGTCTGATGTTATACCAGCAAGTATAACTTATTATGCTTTATTATATAACTTATTTATAGTATTGTTTATTAACACATTTATTTATATATTAATATAAATACATTTCATACAGTTGTTCATATATAATATGATTATTTATTAATGTAAAAATGAATATTATAATGAATAATATTAAATTATGTATACAATATGTAATTATTTATTATATAATAAAGTGAACTTTATTAGCTTGCTTTCTGGTTCACATTTTACACCATCAATGTTTTATCTTTGTGTGCAGAAGATGGCTGCCTGTACAGAAAGATAGTCTCTGCCATCCCAGGATAGCAGGGCTGTGATATGTCTCACAAGCCCTAGAGAACTGTGGCTCTGGGAGAAAGACACTGGTGTTGGGGAAAGTGATCGGACCCATCAGAGAAAGGTTCCCAGGCAGAGCAAAGGCCCTGAGGACAAGACAGAAAGCCTTTCCAGGCTCCCCCAGCCAGAGCCTGGCCCAGGAGCCCGTGAAGGGATCATTCTTGAATGGTAGCTGCAGGAGAAGGTGCAATGCGTGATGGAAATTGTGAACCCACATTTTTGGAAAGCTTCCATGGAGCGAGGTATTCATATGGGGTCAGATAAGAAAGGGCCATGCCTCAGATCTGTGAACTGCACAGACTAGGGAAGGCTCCACGCCCTTAGCAGGAGGCTTACTTGTGATTTTGGCTCATCTGGCATCATCCAAAACTCCAAATAGCTGTCCCTCCATTCTCCAGATAGCCGGAAGCAGATGACAAGGCAAATCTGGCCTAACTCCTTTGGGAGACCAGCACTGAAGCAGAGGCCAGAGGTTGGGGGTGGGGTGTCTAAGCAGGCCCACAGTTCCAGCTAGAGTCAGCCAATGAACCTCCAGGCAGGCCTGGCTTTAAGCATTAGATACTGCCAGAGAAGAAGCAGGTGGTTGGTTGTGAGTTAGCCTTCCTAGGACTCAGTTTCACTATCTGTAAAATGGGCAGGCAGGGGCGCTGTTACAATCCTACCCACACTCCTTAAAAAGCCAATGCAAGTAACCAGTAAGCCAGCCTAGCTGGAGGTTGAACAAAGGTCTGGCCTGAACTGCCTGCGGAAGGACTGGTTCTTAATCATGGTGTAGTTGTTCCTAGTTCTGTTCCCTGACTTCCCTTTGCTCTTGCAGGGAGGCCCCCAGATCTTAGTTCTTAAACTCCTTTTGTGTTAGAAGGCTTTGGCTCCCAGTCTCAGTGGGCTTGGACACAGTTAGGTGTGAGTGTGCAGGATTTATCTTCTGCGTTAGTTTCCAGGGTTTCCCACCTCACAGACAGAGACATCGGGGCTCTGAGGCACGCCCCGAACCTCAGGATCACTAAGGCCGGTGGCTGAGACCTCAGCCTGTGGCTGCCAGACTCCACCTGTTAAGGAGCAGCTTCGACTGAGGATGAAGAAGAGACTACAGGGTGTGGGTGATTTGGAAGCCTCTGGATTATAAGTAATTAAATCATAATTAAAGCAGAACCAGGGCGGGGTGATGATGAGCTCAGTCGGCAGGATGTGCCATTAACTCCATTTTACAGGTACTCTGGATATATCATTTGCATTTGCTACATCTTCCCACGAGCCTTGCTTGCCAGGAATGGTCACAATTCCCATTGTATGGATGGGAACACTGAGGCTCAGTGATGAAAAGACTTCCTAGTCTGTAACCATGCTGCTTCTGCACAGGAGGGCTGGGATTTGAACCCAGGTCTCGAAGAGCGTTTGTCATTTATTATTACTAGGCCTTCCCATGTGCCCATACCATGGCCACTGCTGTGGCTGCCATTACCAAGAACAAACTAACTGTGCATTTGCCATGTAGATAAAGATATGTTGGGGGGCTACCACCATCCTTCCTGAGGACCCATGGAGACCTCGATGCCCAGAAAAGGAGTAAGGTAGCTGAAGAAATAATTAGCCGTCCTGTTGGCTAGTGAGCAGCGGCGGAACCAGTGTTGGCTCGCCAGCCAGTGCAGGGAGCCCACACCCACGTCAGCACGCGCCCCTGAGCGCCTGCCTGCCTGCCTGCCCCACCACACCCACACCCAGAGCGTTTGATGTTTACAATTCTACTCCAAGTGGCTTTAGAACACAACCTCGCTCTCTGTTGGGGCTTGTCCCTGCCCAGCCAGTGCTTACAGCCTGGCTGTTACTGATTTTTCTGGCTGACAGGCCTCTGCCAAGAACAAGCTCTTTTTAATGGCCTGTTAATTGGGAGGGAGGCAGAAGAAAGCTTTGCTGAGGCCCAGCTTACCAGGGGCCGAGCTTCCCGTCTCCTCTGTCTTCCCCCCTCCCCCCTGAGTATGTACTCTTTCTCCCAGAGTGCAATGGGGTAAGGAAAGCCCTGGGCCTAGTGCTGCTCTGACCAGGCCTCTAAGCTCTGCTCTGGCCTTTTTGCTGACTCATTGTATGTCCTAGGACTAGGCCTCATCAGCTGCATCAGCTGCAAGAGGGGAGTAGGCAGTCATGGGATGAAGGGCCAGAGAACGTTCATAGATACATACATACATATATATGTACATACATATATACATATGCATGTATGTATGTATGTATGTTCCCTTCCTGGGTTCGAACCCTTTGCTACCTTGAACACATTATGCTAATCCTCTATGTGCCTCTGTTTCCTAAAATACAAAGGGGAGATGTGGGCACTGGCTGTACTGACACTGGTGCTGTCTGGTGCTGAGGACATGTTCAGCATAGTGCCTGGCAGACAGCTCTCGACCTAGGATAGGAGCCTTACTGCTGACATTCCCACTCAGCTTTAGACCTTGTCTAGTGATCTCATGGCGACCCAGCATGGCTCCTGTGCCTGTGGCTTTGGAGTGTGCTAACTCCTCTCCCCGTGTCTCCAGAAGTCCTAGGTGCATCCATCTATTCTTTCACTTCAAAACATCTAGCCTGGTTTCTGCCAAGCTCTCGGGTTGGGAGGACCTCAGCTACTCCATCACATTCAGACTCATTCTGTTGCCCATTGAGAAACACTTGTCTCTGAAGATAATGTTGTGGGATGCATTCTTGAGCCCTGAGGTCACCTGTGCCATGTGGTCTGTCACAGGTCCCTTCTACTGAAGCTCTTTCTGGGCTGAACCTGCGATCGCATATTCAAGCACGCACCACACTCACACACACACACACACACACACACAGAGGACCCTGTTGGTCCCTCACTCACCTGACACTTCCACGTATCCATCCTTGGTCTTTACCATCAGCTCTTCCGGCTTGAAGCTGTGCACGTTAACACACACTTTCCAGGGCTCCCCAGGGAAGGGTGGGGGGCTCCTGCCCTCAGCAGGCACCCCAAACCTGTTTGTGGCTGTAGGCCCTCGGGGTACCATGCCAGACCTTAGGGTTCCAGGCCAGGCAGAGGACAGCCGAGGCAAAGCCCACTCGGGCCAAGGGGCTGTCAAGTCGTCTGGGAAGGGGTCCATGCCAAAGCCATCGTCCAGGAGGCGGGAAGAGAGCGGTGAGTCCCGGAAGGGGTCGCGGCGAAGGCGGCTTGGATAGGAGCACGGGAAGGGCAACTGCCCGTCAGCCATGGTGTTTGTTGAGCTTAGAAGGGGAAACAGAGGCTCAGAGAGACAGAGCCACCTACCCAAAGGTCACACAGCAAGGTGATGTGGCTTGAGATGGCTTTCAGAGTTTAGTCTTCCACTTCAGAAAATGCTGATCTTCCTTTAGCCACGAGCCCAACCATCCGCTGGCTGCCCTGAATTGAGCTGGGGTCCTGGCTCACAAAGGTGACCCCCTCAGCGGGCCCAGCAGAATCCCAGAGGGCCTCTCTCTCAGTCCCACCTCACCAGGCTATCAGCAAGCCCCGGCAGCCCTCTTCCCAGGCTGCTCCGGCTCCCAGCCAAAGCCTGCTGAGGTCTTGAGCGCAGCCAGGAGTTTAATAAAGCTCAGGGACGCGAGAGCCTAGAAACTTCTCCTGGCTTCTAGGCTGGGAGCCTTCTATTTATTTGCTGCTGGGGCTGGGGGCGGGTTTTGCAAGCGCCTCCTGTCACAGGAGTATTCAAAGGTGATGAACCAGTCCCAGAGAATCCGCTGAGAGAACAGCTGGGCTCTGGGAGCTGGGTGGGGAGCTGGGAGGGGCCTTGGTGTCTGGGTCCAGTCATCCTCTCAGGCACACTCTCTCCTCCTCCCGCTCTGCTCCGCCCCGCCCTCCCTCTGCCTCCTGCAGCGTCCACTCCAGGCACCCGTGCCCCGTAGGGCACTAAAGCCAGACTATTAATAACCTCCGCCTGGCTGAGGGCTCAGGTCACACTCTGGAAATACCATCCTCTGAGCATGTTCTGTCTTGCTTCCCACTCTAAGGACTTGCAAAAGAAGAGCGACAACCCCTCATTGGATCGAGAAACACATGCAATCTCCACTTACAGTATGGCCCAAGTCTTACAGCCTCAGACTTCTGAGAATGATATTTGTCTGTTTTTTTGTTTTCTTAAGTTATGAAAAGAGGGACGTTGTCAGGCAGTCTACTGAGATAGGTGGAGAAAACAGATCGGACTCAACTCTCAGCACTGCCTGAGCCACTGGGGATTTACAACCTGGAGGCAGAATGGGGGTCTCAGGATGGGAAATGACAGAGGGGAATCCAGGGACCAGAGGGAAACTGGATAAACTGATCTAACTAGAGTCCTCTATGTATAGACTGTGGTGACCAGACCTCGCTTTGAAAGCAACTGATCAGGCATGGGAGGGGGTGGTCATACATGGAATTATGGAGGTTGTGGCCAAACTGACTTGTTCTTGTTAAAACTGGGTGAAGAGAACGCACCCTTGGGCCTCCCAGGAGGAAGGAGTCTGCCTGAAGTTTGGTCAAGAGTTTCAGCGACATGCCTGAGCTGCCTGTTTCTCACCTGTGGAATGGGGCAGGAGAGGAGCCTGCTCTGGGACCTGTCATCAGGAATGCATGACACATAGACCTTGCAGAGGAGTATGTGCTTTCAAGCTTCCAACTTTCAACTTATCGGTTGCATAATGTTTGCTCTTAAGTGCTTCATAAATATTAGCCAGTGGAACCCTCCCCCTCCGCGTGCTGATAGCTGCTAGGAGCCCTACGACTGTCCCACTCAGCAGGAGAGTCATAAGTCATCAGAAAACTTTTTTTTTTCATTGACTGGCTTATACATCCTGGAAAACATTTCAGCACAGAGCTAGCCTACACCTCTAATCCTCCTTCTATAAAATCATTTATTGGGATGAGTTCACAAATAAAAATATCACACAGTGGGGTGAAGCTAGCCACTCGGACATCTGCCCAGTTGCAAATGCTATCCATCTTGGTGAATCCCTGTACACAGAATAGCCATGCCCTGGAGCGTCCCCTTTGTGACCCGCTTACACAAAACAGCCCCGCTGGAGCCTTGTACTTTAACTATCAATCACATCTTTATTCACAGATCCACCACACAGAACCAAACAATAACAACAAAATCTGTGATGGGATGGGAGCTAGGAAAAAAAAATGTTTTCTAACCTCTTCCATGACTTATGTGTCCTTTGCCTATGTTCTATCCCTTCTCATTACCTAATATGGCTCTCTCCTGATGTTCTTTCTAAATGTTACTATGTTGTCCAACGATGCTATTCCTCATAGGGAGAATCCTAATCTATAATGGTGTGTGTGCATGTGCAAGTGTGTGTGATGTATGATATGTGTGTGAGAGAGATGTATGATGTGTGTGTGTGTGTGTGTGTGTGTATGTAAGTGGGGTTATATAAGCAGGTAAAGAGACTCTTTTATTTCCTAATTCTTTACTTTCAAGTAGTATCTCATTAATCTACCTAGACCAGTCTTGACCTCACTTTCAGCTTAGGCTGGCCTTGAACTTGTGAGTTTCCTGCTTCAGCCTTCCTGTACAGGCTACAGACCAGCACCAGGCTGGGTTTATATTTTTATTCTGAATAATAACTGTCTAGATGCACTGTTCTCCAGGTGGGATATTCTGAAAGCCCAGATCGAGGAAGAACCATTTCTAGAAACCTCTGCTCCTCTGTCCTGCTAGGAAAATGAATTTAGAATCTTTTAGCCTACAGGTGCCTAGAGTTTGAGGTTCCACTCTTTAACAGGTGGGTACCTTTGGAATTGTCATTTTCCCTTTGAGAGTCTTGGGGCCCCAGCTGTGCTTTCTTTATAGGGTGGGCGTGTTGAGGAATTGAGTCCCAGGTTGAGAAGCTGTTTTGAGAGAAAGCCGTCCTTGTACAAGGTGCTGTACTTAGAATAATGATGCTGAGAAGGACTACTCCTGTGTGTCTCTCACGGTGGTGAACCGCTACAGTCATGGGGGGAAACGTTCACAACCATCTTTGTTACCGTCAACCGACTTTTCAGATGAGGAAATGGAGGACAGCTAGCCCATGCACACAGATGCCCTGTATCAGGAACCCTGATGGAAAAGCTGATTGGTTTGAATCTTAGATCTGTACTGAGAGGGTGGGCTGAGACCCCTGGCCTTTGCTCTAATGGAGAGAGGGTCCTCCTGTCCTGGCTTGGTGTGTCCCCCAGTACCTGGGTGGCCTCAATACGATGCAGGATGAGCTCATCGTGCCAGAAGACTTAAGCTGATGTCATGGCTGGGCATTAGACTGCAGCTGGGAGGGGCCAAGTGAGCCTGCAGCTAATTATGAGGAAAGTCACCCTGTATGATGAACAGGGAGAAATCTGGCCCTGCCTGGGACCAGGCAGGGGCTGGGGAGAGGCTCTTCAATGGGTGGGATGGGATCAGGGTGGGGTGGGGTGGTCTCTGGCTGAGTGCATGTGGATTTGGGTGGGCATTGTGGGGTGTGTGTTTAATGTGCTGCTGAGCTGTATTGATTTATGGCTTAAGTCTGTTTTGAGGATGTGTTCTAAAAGGCTTTCTTCTTCCCTTCCTGGCCTCTTTGCACGTCTTCATTGAAGTTTTCTAGAAGGCCCTTCTGCCTAGAACCAGGAAGGGGAAAGGCTTTACAGCAGTGGACTGAACATCATTTGTGGCCTGTGCTTTTCCTGTAACCCCCCCTCACCCTTTCTGTAGCACAGGCAAACCTTGAGCTCCTTATACAGCAGACGGTGATCTTGAACTCCCCATCCCTCTTACCTCAGCCTCTTAAGTGTTGAGATTACAGGAGTCTGGAAATGGGGCTCAAGGTTTGGTGTGTGCTAGGCCAGCATTTTACCGCTTGAATCGTACCCCATGTACCCTGTATTCTCTTTTTAAGGCTGAGGGCCACGTGGCTAGAAGACCCAGGCGCCACCTTCTACCTTTGGCACTTCGAACTTTCTGCCCATTCATCAAATCCTCCCAAATGCCCAAGAGGAAGGGGGCTTTTAGTGTTTCCATTTTATAGCTAGAGAACTGAGGCACATGCCTAGCTCTGTGTGACCTTCAGTGACAGAGCTAGGATTCAGGCTTAGGCCTTTAGCTTTGGGCAGGCTGTCATACCCTCTGAAATCAGAGCCTTGGATCATGTTTACATGACACCGACCATATACAGGACTCTAGTTCAGCAGGTTCTATGTTAGTTTGTATGGGCCTTTCTATGTGGCTCGGATTGGGTGGCAATTTGATATCGTCCTGTCTTAGCCTTCTTAGTTACAACTCCTGCTCAACATATCCACCTTCTTATTTATTCATCATAGTCCAGAGAGGTGAAGCCACCTCCTCTAGGTCACACAGCCAATGGGATGCAGGTTGCTCACAATAACCATGAAGGGAAAATATCACCCAGGTCTTGTGGTCCTCTGCACCAGCTGGCATGCTCTGGGATCTTTCTGCATCCTGGGTCAGGCCAGCTTTCTGCCTGGGGAAATTGAGAAGTGAGGCAGCTGCTAACCCTGCTGACTGAGCCATCTGTTGAGATGTAAGATGACTTGTGGAGAAAGCCATCAGTAAACACCCTGGGCCATCCACTGACCAGCCAAAAACATTGCAGACACAGAGAGGCTTCAGAGTGGGTAGAAGCCTGGGCTGGTTCTTCCAGAAAAGGAGAAACTCTGGGAGTGTGTGTGTGTGTGTGTGTGTGTGTGTGTGAATGTGTAAGTGTGTGTATGAATGTGAATGTGTATATTGTGTGAGTGTATAAATGTGTGTATGTATGTGAGTGTGTATAAGTGTGTGTGTATAAGCATGTGAGTGTATTTTTGTATGAGTGTGTATATTGTGTGAGTGTATAAATGTATGTGTATGTGTGTGAGTGTGTATAAGTATGTGAGTATATTTTTGTGTGTGCCTGTATGAGTGTGTTTTTATGTGTGTATATGAGTGTATGTGTGTACATGAGTGTGTATATGTTTGTATGAATGTATATATGTGTATATGAATATAGTGTGTATATGAGTGTGCATATGTGTGAGTGTATAAATGTGTGTGTATTCATATGAGTGTATGTTTTTGTGTGAGTGTGTATATTGTGTGAGTGTATAAATGTATGTGTATGTGTGAGGGTGTGTATAAGTGTGTGAATGTATTTTTGTGTGTGTGTATATGAGTGTGTTTTTATGTGTGTATATGAGTGTATGTGTGTACATGAGTGTGCATATGTGTGTGAGTGTATAAATTTATGTGTATGTGTGTGTATTCATATGAGTGCGTGTTTTTGTGTGAGTGTATATATATCTGTGTGTATGTGTGTAAGTGTGTATGTGAGTGTTTTTTTGTGTATATGTGTATATGAGTGTGTATTTGTGTATAAGTGCATATGAGTGTGTATATGTATATATATCAATGTATGAGTGTGTACATATTTGTGGAGTGTATAAATGTATGTGTCTGTATGTGAGTGTGTGTGTTAGAATGTTAGATCCCAGGACCCAGAGCAAACATTGGCTCACCTGCCTGCCATCTACTTAAAACTTTCACACGGGAAATACAATAGTTAATCTTCCAAAGAGACAGTTCAGGGAGAAGGTGACATCATCCTGAATTCCAGAACTGGGGCCCTAGAGGCAGAAGCAGGGGCTGTAGTCACACTGGTACTGGCAGGACAAGAACATGACATCCTCCCATTCCTTAACCCCAGCACCACCATCAAAGACTGAAGGAGGGTCTCTCAAAGACCCTCAAGGTCCTGGTGAGAAATTCCCCTCCTGCTCTAGCACAGCCTCAGGGTTCAGAACTCTCTCTGGAGAAGCTGGGTGGCTCCTGGGGCTCTCCACCTTCACCGAGACTCCAGGTCCAGGGCCACCGTGTCTCTGTCTTCTCTCCCTTCACTTTCTCAGAAGCCTTAAAGATGTCACTAATAGAATCTGCAGCACATTCCACCTCATGCAAGCATCATGCTTGGGTGTCCTGTTCCCGTCCGGGCTCTTGAGGATAACGTGCCAGGACACAGCAGAGCCTGTGTGAGCAGCTGATGCTCTCTGAGTTTGATTTGCTCTGCCCTGCATGGCATGTAGAAGTCATAGCACTTGGAAATGTACTGAGATATCCATAATAGGTAGGATGGAAAGGAAAGTTTTCAAGCAACTCCCCATTTTACAGATAGAGAAACTGAGGCCAGTATCATCACCAGTTGGTGGATTCTCAATCCAAGTCTATGTAGATGTCAAGGCTGGATCTCTTCTGACTGCACAGTGAGGCCATGATACTCCCCACCCCACCCCAAACCCTATGCCTGGCCAGATCCCAGCCCTCCAATTCCAGCTACACCTAACAACCACAGCTGACCTTTAATTTGTCACCGCATCCCTTCATCCTTCTCACAGGATTGGGTTTTCTGGAACCTTCTTCCAGTGGAACAATGACAGTAAATATTGAGATTGAGGAACTGAGCAGTGGCCTTGGATGAGCCAGAAATATGCCCGATATGGCTGAGTATCCTTATTGTGAGGTATCACCTCTCAGCTGCACGGGGAGAGCCTGTGCCCAGTCACTTATAGAGATGAGTAAGTTCTAGGTGATCAGGTATCCTGATCTTGTTTGTGAGCCCCTCTTCCATGGTGCTTGTAGTTACCCTCTGTCCTTCTGTCCTTCTTGCTGTGATAAAACACTGACCAAAACCAACCTTGGAGGGAAGAGTTGATTGGCTCACAGGTCACAGTCTGTCACCAGAGGAAGCCAAGGCAGGAATAACCTGGAGACAGGAGCTGATGCAGAGGCCATGGAGGCGCTGCTCACTGGCTTGCTCTCCATGGCTGGCTTAGCCTGCTTTCTTATAGAACCCAGGACCACCTGCCTAGGGGTGGCACCGGCCCACAGTGGACCTCCTCACATATATCATTAGTAAAAGAATGTCCCACAGGTACATTACAATGTACCTTACAATGGGCCAGCCCTGTGGAGGCAACTCCTCAATTGAGTTTCTGTCTTGCCAGATGATCCTAAGTTGTAACAAGTTGACAAAAATTAATTGGTGTAGTCTGCATGGGGACATTGATACCTGGATCAACTAGCAGAATTTTCAGGTGTAGTATGTACATGCGTGTGTGCATGTGTGTGTGCATGTGTGTGTGTGTGTGTTGGGTTTCCCTGTTGAAGGGCAGTAAACAACTGTATGGGAATTTGAATAGACTGTTCAGATTTTGTTTGCTCTGTTTGACTTCACTTCTCTAAAAAAATCTATCTAATCTCCTGTAAGAAGGAGATAATATGGAGATAATAATATCATCGGCTTTTCATGATTTGCTAAAACAGTAATTATTGCTATGGTTTAAAGAGGCCCATGTGTTATAGCATCGGCTACCAGGTCATGGTGCTGCTGACAGATGATGGGAACTTTAAAAGGTGGAGCCTAGAAGTTACATCATTTCGAGCATGGCCTTGGTGGGGATATTGAGACCCTACGCATTTCTGGCCTGTTTCTGCTTCTTAGAAACCAAGGTGAGCAGCTTTCTCCTACCTCAAGTCTGCTGCCATGCAGCAGGACCAAAAGCAAATAGTGGGCTAAAGTCTCGGAAACCTCTCTTCTTAACAGGTTGATTGTCTCAGTCATTTTGTCATGGTGATGAAAATATGACTCATACAGTACCTGGTATTGTCAGCATGGATGATGGTGAAGGGGTCATAGTTGAGAACTCAGGATGGGCCTGATCACAGAGGGACCATTCAGGAACTTGATTTGACTTTGTCCTGAGTTGGCTTAAGAGCCAGAAAATGTTTGGAAAAGGAGGAGAACCACGCCCTATCGTTGGCGCACTGGGGAGAGTGTATTATGGGAGCCCCACTCCCAGGAGATCAGCGGAGGGAGTTTGTAGTGGTTCAGATAACAGGTTGAGCTGCTAAAGGAACTGGATGTGGATAGAGTTACTGGAAGGACCCCAGGGTCGAGAAAGAGCCCATTAAACACAGGACTTGGATTTTAAACCTTGCTACTGGGAGGGTGGCAAGCTACTGGAACTTGTAAGAAGGACCCACCAGCGGTAGGAGAGGGTGTGGCCTGCTCTAGAGAGAAGGGGGCGTGGCCTGCTCTGGAGAGGAGGGAGCGTGGCCGGCTCCGTTTCTCATTCTTTCATTTCTCCACTGTATGCTTATGTGCAAACTACTAACCTAAAGAGTAGAGATGGAGGTGGGGGAGGGGAGGCGCCCAGAAACAACCAAACAGCTAATTAAAATGGCTGCCAGTATCGTAAAGCTTTGTGAAGGCGACAAGCAAGCTCTCGGTTAACGGCCGGCCTCGTTTGATTTTCTGCTGCTGAGTTTCCCATGATCTCAGCTCTTTAGCCACAGAGGCCTCCTGCCCCTCAGACAGAAGAGTCTAGAATGTTCTCGCCCTAGTCCTTTGTTGCGTCTGTTCCCACTGCCTGGAACAGTGTTCCCCAGGTCTCCCGACTCATTCAGATCTTTACTTACATTTCATCTGCTCAGAAGAGCCCCTCCTTAACCCTTGGCAGCAACAATCTCTCGTATCTGCTGGCTTCATTTTCTTTCCTGTACTTGCCACTAACTGAGATCTTATTTTCACCTCTAATTCTGTTTGTCTGTCCCCCTCCTTCGGCATGGATATGGTAGGAGGGAGGAGAGAGGGGACTTTAATCCAGTCGTTCACGGCTGTGTCACCAGGACCTGGTGGTATACAGTGCCTAAGAAAACGTGTTGTGGTTATCATTGGGCTCGTTTGTCAGGCATTTCCAGTTTCTCCTTCTGTGGTGGCTGGTTTCTCATCTCTGTGGTCCATCACCTAGCAGAGGCAAAGCAAGGGAACAGAGCTAGGATTTAGATCCCGATTCAGAGATGCTGTCTACAAAGGTGGTTGGAGTGAACTGTTACCTCCCCCTTCCCCTCAGCCATTGGACTTCTGGCAGTCTCTGCTTGGGGGCTACCACCTGGGGAGCTAAGACAGATGCTCTCTGTTGACTATCAGTTTGTCTTTGAAGAAGCCGCCTGAGCATGCCCACCGCCTGAGTATGACCACCGCCTGAAGATCTTCCGAACCTGGGGACTTTGGCACCTGAACCTTTTTTGCAGTGTAATCTAGAGATTTGGTTTTCGGTTTCTCCTGTGACTATAAAAACCCTGGCTTATCTAAGTAAAGGGAAGTCTTGATTGGGCTATTTCAACTTGACTTCGTGGTTTCTCTTGCATTTCTAACCCTCTATTTCTGGACCTTTGGTCCTTCCCCTGAAAGAACCCAGTTCGTGAAACTTCGGGTAGTTTCAGTGGACAATGGAAACACGTGGCAGCTGCATGCTACAAGGCGCACATCAGCAAGCTCAGAGAGCTCAGCAGGAAGTGGGTCCACCCGTAACACTCAAGTCCTGCCCCCTTGGGAACTTGCTTCCTCCAGCAAACCCCTAAAGGCTCCATAAGCTCTGAACATCCTACCAGCTGTGTGTTTCAAGGCATGAGCCTGTGGGAACGCTTCCTATCCAACTGCCTCACAACTCATTGAAACATCAATGCCTTTCAAAGCATTAATAGTCCAGGGGAACCTTGGCTCGGCAGGCAGGATCCTGAGCTGTTTGCTATGATTATCGACATTATAGTCATTATCCTCAAAAAGGGATGTGAATAAGACACAAACCTTTGTTCTTTGGGGCTCATTCATGATGGCAGCCTAACCTAGCTGATTCTGACAGGCAGCCCTTTCAACCGTCTCCATTGGCACGTGTGGGTATAGCTCTATTCACAAGACCATTCTTAATATGAATGACCCTCAAACGGGCAAAGTTTTCAGTGTCTCCATTTGAGAAGGTTTTGTCTGATATTTTGGTGCCCATTTCTCTCAGTCTGAGGCATTTATGATGCATGTTGTGTTTGTCCTTTAAGCAGAAAGTGAGCTCTTTGGGAAACGGAGATCTGTGAGGTCTATAACCATAGGGCCCCTTCTCCCAGAAGCCACTGCTGTAGAACAGGAGCCGGATTGACCAGTTGGTGACCCTGACACCAGGCAATGGCTTTGGAAATTTCTTTTTTGGGACTGGGAGTAACAGCTCTTGGGCGTGGGTAGCCTGAGGAAGTTCTCTGAGTCTGTGCTTGGGGCAGGGCTCAGAGAGCCTGGGACAATGAGGAGAGAGGAGAGGGATACCAGGAAGATGGCTCTGCTAGGGTGACAGCCCTAATCTCACCCTGGATGAATGAGAATTAGCTTTATCTATGAACAACAGTCATGCAAAGGGTTATCCATGAAAACTGGAGAAAAGCTAATTTCTTGCCACTGCCAGAAGTCCAGGAATGTCTATCCAGTGTTGTTCTGATGCCCACAAAGCCCCGTGAGAGTGAACCTTCACGGCACCTGTCACATGTGTAATGGCTCCATCCCCATCTACCATCATCAACTCATGAATCAGGGAGCCACTTGAGTCCCAGCCATCACATCCCCATCCCAGCTTGAAGAAAGATAAACAGGATAGTGAAAGACAAACACAGGTAAAGCTCTCTCTAGAAACCCCGTGTAAAGATTCCGTCCTTCTCTGATTGGCTAAAAGTAGTCATCTGGGCAGAACTAACATAGAGAAGGCTTCATTGTCTTCTTTCTGAGTGGCGATAAGCCTAGTTAAAAATGGAGGGCCTGTATTATCATGGATGAAGGAGAAAGGGGTACTGGGAGGGGCATTGGAGAAATCTTCACTATCCTAAGAGAGGGGAAATGTTGTCCAACCACCCTAAAATTTCCTGTAAGTAAAGCTCGTTCAGAAAATGAGTGAGAAAAAAAAAGCGCTGGGCAGTGGTGGCACATGCCTTTAATCCCAGCACTTGAAAGGTAAGGTGGATTTCTGAGTTTGAGGCCAGCCTGGTCTTCAGAATGAGTTCCAGGACAGCCAGGGCTATACAGAGAAATCCTGTCTCAAAAAAACAAAACAAAACAAAGCAAAAAAAAAAAAAAAAAAAAAAAAAAAAAAAAAAAAAGAAAAAAAGAAAAAGAAAAAGAAAAAAGAAAGAAAGAAAAGAAAAAATAAAAAAGAAAAGAAAATAAATGAGTGATAAATGCATAGCCCCTGTGCTGATACCTTCACACAGTGAAGTCTCTGTGCGAGACTCGGTACAGGTAAGTACTGGGTGTCCTGGATTCTCTTTGGTTAAGATACCTTAATGTAGAAATAAGGGTTGAGGAGAAACAAACTCTCTCCCTCCCCCCCTCCCTCCTCCTCTCTGTGTGTGCACCATTTTAATCCCATTGTCCTCTTCATTTCTGTTTATTGCAGGTGTGTGTGTGTGTGTGTGTGTGAGAGAGAGAGAGAGAGAGAGAGAGAGAGAGAGAGAGTGAGTGTAAATGTGAGCATGTGAGTGTGTGAGAATGTGTGAGTATACATGAGTATGCGTGAGTGTGCGTGTGTGTGCAAGTGTGTATATAAGTGTGTGTGAGTGTGCATGTGAGTATGTGTCTGTGTGAGAGAGTGTGTGGAAGAGTGTATGTGAGTGTGTGAGGGTATGTATAAGTGTGTGAGAGTACGCGTGAGTGGGTGTCGGTGTGCAAGAGTGTTGTGAGTGTACATGTGAGTATGCATGTGAGTATGCATGTGTGTGAGTGTGCATGAGTGTGTGAGAGTGTGCATAAGTGTGTGTATGTGTAAGAAAGTGTGTATACACATATGTACAGGTACACACACGCGCGCAAACAGCTCAGAAGACAACCTTGGGTGTGATTCTCTCTCTACCTTATCTTTTGAGACAGTATCTCTCACAGGGATCTGAGTCTCAGCAGATAAGATAGGTTGGTTGGTTAGAAAGTCATGCGGCATCCTCCTGTCTCCGTCTCCCCAGTATTGGGATTACAAACACAAAGCACCACGCCTGGCTTCTACGTGGACCCTGAGGGTCGAACTCAGGCTCTCAGGCCTTCATGGCAAACGCTCATTGACTCCCTCCCAGCCCCCTTTCTGTTATGTAATGTGACTCTACTTAACGTGGTTGGTATTACTCATTTCAGGTTCAGATGTGAAAAGAGTCTATTGCCAAAGAGGCCTAGTGTTTGTTGCAGTTCCAGAGAGCATCAGATACGTTTCTATGGCAAAGCAAAGAAAAACAAGGTGAAAAGAAAAGCCGGTGGTGAGTCAACGATGGCTGGTTCGCCCCGGATATCCCAAATTGTGGAGTTGGAGTCCCAGGGTGTGGTAAAGTAGAACTGTCATTCCACATTGATTGACAGGCACAGACAGCCCACAGTCTCTCCACAACAGGACTGAATGGCTTGGGTGGAAAGCTTTGATGAGTGCCAGGGGGCTGGGGCGTGGCAGAGGTGCCGGCTCTGTAGAAGACTCTGGATTCTTCTGGGTGGGGGAGACACTATGGAAGGTAACAGGTAGGAGTGCTTGCTCTCCCAGCCTAGGTGGCACAGAATCTTCCAGAAACTTCTTGTGAGCTCATCTCCGCATTAGGTTCTCCTACTCCCCTTTCCTAAGAGTGGTGTAGGGTGGGGAGGGGTGGGGTGCGGTAGGGGTTTGGGGAGGAGGTGGGGGTGGGGATGTGAGGCTGGGGTGGAGTGGGATTTTAAGTCAATCCCTCTCTCTGCTGAGTGCCTAGTACACCCCACCTCCTCTAAACTTCACAGTCATTTTGTGAAAAGACTTCAGTGTTTCCTTATACTCAGCAGACAATAAGAACCTCGAAGCTCAGAGAGACCAGGAAACCCACATATGAGCTCACAGGTACGATGAACCATAGTCTTTGCTTCCAAGTGTTCCTTTTAAAATCTGTGTCATTCTGCAGCCCAAGGTAGGTGTCCCAGTTCCTTGAGTAAGGCCAAGTGGGTGGTAGGTGCTCATGTCTGCTCTACCATCTGTGATCCCTTCTCTCTTCCCAGGGTAGATCAGCGACATTGCTTGGGAGACATGGGGACATGTCACTACCTTACCTTCCAACACAGACACACATACACACACACCCACACATACACACCCCATATATATATATATATATATATATATATATATATATATATATATATATTCAGCTTCAAAATGAACAGGCTTTGGGAGGGAACAGAGCTGGAAGCTCTGTCCAATCACTTGACAGCCAGCTGCCTAAGAGGCTGAGTGTCCCTGCAAGAATGAACAAGGCAGAGAAGGCTCCTGCCCTCAGAGATGGGCACTAAACAAGAGAAGAAATTGCAGGTTATTAGTAAATACTGAGGTAAAGGAGAGAGGGGTGGGGACGGGAGGTGCAGGGGCTAACTTCAGGCAAGCATAATCACCTCCCTGTCCCCACTCCATGAGCATGATTCCTCGTGGTTTCTCTTCAAGTTTCATTTTTGTTCTTGGCTAATTCCCTTCCTTACCCAGCATCTGCCTAGAGGGCACATTTCTCAGCCCTGCTTGACCCTCCAAGGTGTAGTTACTCTGCATTATTCCTCCCCCAGCTAGCTGTGTCACTTACTACCAGTGAGACCTACAGCAATCATTTTGTGTCCCAGTTTCTACAACTATGAAATTGACACTAACGTGGTGTCTATCTCCTGTGGATGGTGTGGAGATGAATATGTAGGTAATTTATGTTGACACAGGTAGAGCTCCCATACGCCTGCCTAGCCCTTGATTGGCACGGTGAAGATGCTGTCTGATCTTAGTGTTGGCTGCTTTATGCTCACCTAGATGTGTGTCCTTCACCCTAGAACGTCGATCAGCTCAGGGTAGTGTTGTGGGAACCATCTTCTTCTGTGCTTTTCCACCCTGGCCTTCATACTGGAATAACCTAGGGAGATTATAGAAGCACCGGTGCCTGACATTCTCCCTCAAACACACATATCGTCTAGGGTGGGCTAACAGTTCAAAGCAACTTCCTACCCCTCTTAGTAGGTTCCTAAAGAAGGGCTTGACTTGCTTAAATGCTCAAGCTGCAAGTGCCATCGGCAGGAGTCTGGGTTCCATCTTCTGGGAAGTTATGTTTCCCAACATCCCTCCCACATCCTGAATTGTTTCATCGATCGGACCCAGCAGAGAGGCTGCACGTCTCTCCAGATCACCAGAAGGGTAGTGTTGAAGGAATACTGCCTCTGCTCCATACTTGGGCAGCTGCCAATACAGTAAGTAAAGAAGGCATCTGGGAAGCAAGGCTTTACCTCTGCAGCCAGGACAGCTGGGACTAGGGGATCCAGGAGGATAAGGGGTGTGGGGTGGGGCATCTGCCCAGACCAATCACTAGGTAAAAAAACACGTGGATTCCCAGTAACTGGGAGTCTGGGTGGAAGATACAAAGGTGAAGGCCTGCCTGTCCATGAGTCATGGAGAGTGACGACATTAGTCACAAGGACAGCCTCCTAAAAGACACAATTTCTGACACATCATCTAATTGGAGCTATTGAGGGAATGGGGTGGGCTGGCTCTGCATGGACAGGATTCACACATTTGGGGATTTTAAAAAAAAGGTGTTAAAGAAATGCTCCTGGAACTCTCAGATCTGGACCCAGATGCCCACTAGCTATGTGAGCTTTACCCTGGAGCCTTAACTGTGTTTTTCTGACAAGTGGATCACTCCTAAAGTGATGTGTCAGTGTGGGCAAAGGACATGTGATCATTAAGTCATCCATTCGGTCTTACTCACTAGAAAACTTCAGAAGAGGATATTGAATACAGCTTCACTACCAACCTATTTAGGAAGAATGAAATCAGTGTGGGGTTGGAGGGGTGGCTGATGGCCACAGATTACCCCACTCTCAGGATTCCCAAGGCGTGTGTGTGTGTGTGTGTGTGTGTGTGTGTGACTGTGGTGTAACTAAGTGTACGTGTGACTCTGTGTGTGTAACTGTGTGTATGACTGTGTATGTAACTGGGTGTGTGTGTGATTCTCTGTGTGTGACTGTGTGTGTGATTGTGTATATCTGTGTGACTTTGTGTATGAGTGTGTGTGACTCTGTGTGTGTGTGTGAAGAGACTGTGTGACTGTGTGTGACTGTGTGTGTGTGACTGGCTGTGTGTGAATGTATATGGCTATGTGTGGCTGTGTGTGTATAACTGTGTGTGTGACTGTATGTGTGACTTTGTGTGTGTGACTCTGTGTGTGTGACTTGGTGTGTGTGAATGTGTGTGTGAGACTCAGTGTGTGACTCTGAGTGTGTGATTGTGTATGTGTGATGTGTGTGTGACTCTGTGTGTGTGACTCTGTGTGTGTGAATGTGTGTGTGAGACTCAGTGTGTGACTCTGAGTGTGTGATTGTGTATGTGTGATGTGTGTGTGACTCTGTGTGTGTGATGTGTGTGTGACTGTGTGTGTGACTCTGTGTGTGTGACTCTGAGTGTGTGATTGTGTATGTGTGATGTGTGTGTGATTCTGAGTGTGTGATTGTGTATGTGTGATGTGTGTGTGACTATGTATATGTAACTGTGTGTGTGACTCTGTGTGTGTAAGTGTGTGTGTAGTAGTAGTGACTCACATGATATTTGAAAAACATGATGCTATGAACATTTTAAATATAAGACTTTAAACCTGAAATGCAGGTGCCCTTGAGAACTGGAGGATATGACAAATGTTGAGCTGAGATTCTTGCCTGGAAATTTGTGTGTTGTACTCTCCCTATCTCCAGAGCTAACCCCACCCACTCCTACCTATCCTGTGAGTGCTTTCAACCTGTCCTGGAGGGGAAGAGATGTTAAAGTTTGCCCTGGGAACATTTCCAGAAAATCCCTGTGTTCCCAGGCGGCTCCACTGGGCTGGCCCCTGGACTCCCGCTATCACACTTCAGAGTCAGTACTGGAAATGATCATTTTGCTTGTTAGCATTAACTGAAGGCTATCCCTACTTTCATGTATTTAAGGAACTGACTATCTCATCTTGTTCCCAAAGAAGCTCAGGGAGGTAGCTGCTACTAACCTACTCTCTAGATGAGCAAACCAGTCACCTACAGGTGCGACCCTTGTCCAGTGCTACACAGAGAGAGAGCAGCGGAATTGTCCTAGATGTTTAGGATCTAAAATCTTTGACAGACCATGAAGAAAGAGGTTAGATATGTACTAACTCTGGAGCTATAGAGAGCAGCTGGCAGCCTGGGGTTCTGAGTCAGTTTGCTTAAATTCTGTTCTTTATTCTGGAGACTGTGGCTCTTGGGTGAGTGGCTTTGTTTTTCTAAGCTTCAGTTTCTGTTAGGAAGAAAATCTAATGTTGGGATCGTGGACAGTGAGATGATTTGGAGTAGGTTTCCTGAGGAAATGCATAGAAGCTACCATCTGGGTACCATGGGTATCCAAAACCCAGGCAGGGTAGATGATGCAATTGATAAAGCACCTACATCATGAATGTGTTCTCCAGAACTCATGTAAAAAGGTTAGGCATGGTGCCCCACACATGTAACCTTAGCATTTTGGGAGGTGGAGACAGGCTAATTCCGGGGACACACTGGCCATCAGGCTAGTAAGATATTCCATCTCAAAAAAGCAGTTGGACAAAACCTGGAGAATGACACTTGAAGCTATTATCCTTTGGCCTCTGCATGTGTGTGAACACACACACACACACACACACACACACACACACACACATTCACAAAAGTAAAATCACCCAAGTGTTTACAGATCTGTTTGGGAAATTGAACAAAAGCACTGAGTTGTGTGGATCTATGTGTGACACACAGCAAGTAGGCCATATGAGCCCCCAAACACCCTGTCTTCCTTCTCTGAACATCCCATATACAGAAAACACTGGGCCACGTATGAGAATACTTCAGCCTGGACCTTAGCTACAACAGAGATGTGAATCCTACAGGCCGAAAACCTGGAAACCCTTGAGAAGGTTCTGGTGGGCTATGGTGGCTGTGATGCTGAGACAGGCTCCCAGGATGCTGGAGGACACAGTATGTATGTGTCTCTAGTGAAGACACTCTGGGAAGATGCTGCATGGTCAGGCTGAGCAGGAAGAGTTGAGAGAGTTCTGCTTTGGGATTTTCCAGATGGGAGTCCTAGCTCTTAATGTAGAGCAATAGTTTTGAGGTGTATGGGGGCAGAATCAGCTAGGTCCTTGGCCAGTGGCCACTGGAGGAAATAGCTTAGCCTTGGAGAAAAGAGACACTGTGCTGAGTTCTCACAGTTTAGGTCCCCCTGGAAAGGTTCCACCGAGGGACATGGGACATGGAGTCAGGCAGATGCCAGTTCTAGGAGCTGGGGGTGACAGTCTCCTTCCACGGGCCTCAGCTCCTCCCATCCGAAAAGTAGCAATAAGACCTTTATCACCAGCTCATCAGAATAATTGTAGAAGATACATCCTGACAATGGACCATGATTAGATTCAGGACAGGCAGAGCTGCTTTGCCTCCCCCCCCCCCCCCCCCCCCCCCCGACCCCCGCATGACTCCAGGGACTGGACTTGGAGAGTTTAAATTGGACATGAAAGCCTTGGAGTTAGGCTCAGGGGTTTTCATAACCTTGGTGCATCCCACATCCCAACTTTTTCTACTTTGCCCTGCAGGAACTTCCTACATCCTTTAGCTTCCTTCCTTGGTGGATATCCATCAGCCTTGCTGTCTATTGTAATGCTAAATGTGGAACCCCAACGCCTGGAATCTGCAGGTAGACCTG
>NW_022196905.1:109760005-109762524 GCF_008632895.1 Mastomys coucha
TTTCTAGTTGGTAAATAAAGATGCCAACAGCCAATAGCTGGGCAGAACAGACATAGGTGGGGTTGAGGTCTCCCTGAGCTTGGGTCAGAGGAGAACCACAGAGGAGAAGGTGCAGGAGGAGGAAGGTTAGGTGAGTTCATGAAAATGTGGCCCTGAGGGCTGGCCAGTTGAAGTTAAGAGCAGCATAGTAAGTAACAAAACATACAACATAGTAATAACTTGGGATTATCGATAGGAAAGTAGATTCTGACAGCACAGAGGGTAGGCAGCTGCCCAACTACTGTGCTGCTTAAGGCTTATTGTAAATATAAAGATGGTGTGTGTCTTTTATCTGGGAACTAAATGGTCTTAGGTAGGGTAGAAATGCCGGGTTGGGATTAAAAATTACTATAAATATGGTACAGCCGCAATATCCACCAGGATGGAGTTCACGACACCAGAGCCGAGCTCTCTCCATGCCCTCCCCAGAGCATACTGGCCAAGGCCATTGGATTTCAAAGACAAGACTGAGGCCCAAGACCCACTCCTGTTATCCCCAAAGGCAAGAGAACCACAAACAAATCCTGTTGCATTCTCTTTGGCTCAGCTTGTTAATACACAGACATAATTTCACATGGTCAGGGAAAAAGGATTCTCTCTCTGTGTTTTAGTTGTGACTTTTTAATAGAAGTTGGATTGAGTACAGGCATTTGAGTTCCTCAATTAATTTCCATCTAAATGAGGTTTTTCCAGAGAGAACTAGTGCTTTAGATCCTTTTGGACTTAATTTGTCTGACAGAAGCTTCTGTTTCTGCAGTCCCAATTCCTCTGGTAAGTCTAGCACTCGATACCTGGGTGATGAGTCCCTCACCACAGACGGCAGCACCCAGAGCTCAGAGATGGGTGGGTTTCCAATAGTAACCCAGCAGGAGGGCTGGTCCCCCTCACTTCCCAATACCACTCAATAAATAGGAAATAATAAATTATTAAGTAAGCCATGTTCCAAAGTCAGGCTCACATCATGGTATTTACAGTGCAAAATTGACAACTGTCAAAAAAAGAGAAACGAACAAAACTACAAAATCAAAACAGAGATGAATAATGAAACAAACCAAAACCAAACCAAACCAAAACAAAAAAACAACAACAACCAAATACACAAACAGAAATAAAAGTTATGGACAGAGGGATGGTGACCATGGCGTCACTGTCACTGGCTCATCGGTGCAGAATGGAGAAGGCATAGCGTTCTTTAAAGTGCTGTCCGATGATGTTGTCTTTGGCCAGAGTGTCTCTGGTGGGCTGGCCATCGGAAGCAGGGTATGTGTCATACATATATCAACAAATAAAGCTTTCTACTCAGCAGAAGGAGACCCAGGGTGGGACACAGACACCTGTGAGAACCAGGGTGGAACACAGACATCCGTGAGACTGTTCCGAATATACTCATGGAAGAGGATGAGGTGAGGGGACTCTAGCACAGGACTGAGGGTGTGGCGCTTGCTAGAATCTTTGTCTAATGTGCATGAGGTCTTGGGTTCCACCCTCAGCACCACGGAAAAAGAAAAATGCAGCAAACAAACAAACAAGGTTGAAAGTCAGCCTCGAGAAAGACAAAACTCACTGTTTTCTTCATCCTTCGGTGGCATCCCACATCTGTACTTGTTTAAACCTTTTGGGAAAGAGACTGGATGGGAGAAATGGAGGGATGGGGACTCTCTGAGACTGAGACCCAAATTCCTTTCCAACATTTCCATTTTGTTCTGCGCCTAAAAAGCTGAGTCACGTTTCAAGGAGATCTGAAGGGGAACCTGGAATGTGTTCCACCGCCTGTAGACCTGAATGGTTTTCACTGGCAACTGGGGGTTGGGGGGTGGGAGTGGGGGGGTTAGTTTGTGTTCTCCTAGGAATTCAGATGCTATTTTTAGTTTCTTCCCAAGAATAGGAACCTCCTTGCAGTGTTTCAAGATTCTTCTCCCTGAGTCTCCCGGACACCTTTTGTGTTTGTTGACTCAGGCATGAGGACAATGCCTGGAATTATTTGTCAACTACTCCACCTCACTAGGTGGGAACACTGACCCACAGCAAAGTAACAATTAGCCCCATTTCACTCCCTTGGAGCATGCCCACAGCAGGAGGTCAAGGGGCTTTGGCAATGTGTTGCTTAACCTCAGGCTAGATGCTCAACCCATTTTGGATGTTGGTGGTTGAACTAAGCCATCACCCTGAATAGCCCATCGACAGAGGACAAAGTGCTAGTTGATGTACAAACACAGCTGCACTTTCAGGTGATGGTATTCCCTAGAAGCAGAAAGTGATGAGGATACAGTGAGTAGATACACCTGAGTATAATGGTTCTACTTAACCAAGGTTATCAGTGTCCCAGAAAGAGTTCTGTGTTTGCTTGGAAAGAGAAGCAATATAGAGAAGAAAGGGAGTGGGGGATGAAAGATGAAGGAGGAGGGAACAGAGGAGGGGGAAAGAAGGAGGAAGAGGACAGAGAAGGGGAGAGAGATTGAGGAGGAGGAGGAGGGGGGAAG
>NW_022196905.1:109762635-109764392 GCF_008632895.1 Mastomys coucha
AAGCAGAAGAGCAGTGTATCCTAGCCTTAAAAGTTTCTAAACCACCTTCGGAAAACTGTTCCCAAGGGAAGACTGTCCCCTTGCTTGGATTAAAGCCATGTTGACAGCCACGTTGCTGGGAAGAGCCAGGGATGTGCTGGTGAATCCACAGCTGGACCAGGCAATCTGGTACCCGCAGGGCCTTGGAGAATGACTTCTGAAAGGGCAAGAGTTCTCTGTAGCCAGCAGGCAGGAAGTCACTGCCAGTTGCTTAGGAAGGCAGGTCTTAGATCCCAGCGTGAGCTTAGAAGTGACCTTTTGGGGGGACATCTGGCTGTCCCTCCATCTGTCTTTTATTTTCTAGTTTCTAGCTTTGTGCTATCCGCAATGGAACAGCTGCTGATCACAGCAAAAGGAGGTTTGATTTGGGTTGTGGGTTTGCCCCAGGATGGCCCATGCCCTCCTCTCAGAACAGTGTTTGTCAACTGAGGACAAAGCAGGAAAGCTTCCAGATCTCAAAAGCCAGGAGTGAAGGAGAAGCGGATAGGGGTAACACACATGAAACCAACCCGCTTTGCTCATAGGAAGGAGTGGATCCCTTTCGCTGACACGGAGAGGAGCACAATGTCTTCCCTGGGTTAGCCCATTCCTATCATTTCTATCCTGATGTGCCAGCATCAAACATCATCAGAATGATACTTGGTCTTCAAGAGCCATGCTAGAATCAAACTACTCTTACCCACATGGTTCCGCAACCACAAGGGAATAACTCTATCCTGTATGCCTCGGGAGACTGGCCATCTGGCCAAGACATGGCACTTCTGACTCTGGGCAGTCATTCAAGGGGTCCTTCACAGCTCTTTTAAATTTGTGTAGCTTTACATGCTAATGTCAGGCTCCAGCCCTGAATTGAGGATCATGAGCTCTGTGGCTGACTTCATCTTTCTGATATCTCTGTGATAACGGTGCAGCAGGTGGGGTTGAGGCACAGGCTCAAACTTCACTGGCATCAAGCTGAATCATAAGCCTTGGGACTAATACACTTCCAGGTATCAGTGCTTAGAGCACTCATGAAAAAGACCAAGATGCCTCTGGCCTCTCCCACTGCAGCCATAGCAACAGGATCCTTAAAAAAGAAAAAAAAAAAAGATACACAAATAATTTAGAAGACCCCACCGAATACATGAATGACCACATATCAAGGTACACAATCTCTCTGAATAAATACATCAATAAATAATTAAATACTGCTAATGGCGAGGAAATAGACTTGTCGCATAAATAATAAATAAATAAAAAATAAATAAATCTAATAAATAAAAAAGTTTGCTAGGAACCCCAGGCAAAATGGTCCTCTAGAGTGGTTTGAATGAAGATAGTCTGTGTCTTTCGGACAGGCCCTCCTGCCTTCATAAGCTGTCCTGCTGAGAAGGGTTTGGTGGCTCCTGGAAGCCATTGTCTCCATGAAAAAGATGAGGCTTGGTTGGCATCGTGGGTGGGGACGAGGATTATTTACAGTTGCTGCACATGCCCTCCCGGGGTTCCTACTCCTGTGCCAGGCACCTGCCATCCGACCTCCTGTAGTGTCAGCCTAGGCATCCATGAGTTTTGGTGGGTGGAGTTTCCATGTGGGTCAGAAGCCATGATGTGGCCACTGATACTCCCCCATCTCCTGATGGATGCAGAACTTCCCTGGTGCTCACTGGACCCCTAGGTACCACAATAGGGTGGGAAAGATTGGCATGGGGAGATCACTGCTTTAATAATGGGAATTCTCC
>NW_022196905.1:109764563-109771040 GCF_008632895.1 Mastomys coucha
CTTGATACCCACAAGGCTCAGGAAAACCAGGCAGGCAGCTGGTGAGGGGGATGCCCATGAGTTTATTTTAAGGAGCATCTCTCTTGCCTGCTTGTCCCCAATATCTTCTGCAGACAAAGCAGCTGCTGGTATTTGTGTCTCAGAGGGCAGCTTACCCTTGCTAGCCAGCCCTGGGCAGGAGGGCACTTCTATACCCTTCCAAAGTGTGGTACTTCCCTAAGTTTGATTGGGTTTCCCTACGCTGACAGCAAACTCAGAAGCGAGGAAGAGCCCAAGACAGGGACCATTTAAGTCCCTCTGTCACAGGCTCTCTGTATCTGAGTCTTTCCCTCAGAACACTGATTTACAATACAGTGTCCTGTCTCGGCAAAATTCCTGAGAGGCAATGAGAGTGGGCTTCTTGTAGGACAGCAGGTGCCAGGCTGCCCTGGGTAGAATCCAGGGTGTGGCAGACTGGGCAATGTGGAGGGGGCTGGCAGGCGCCAACTGGAGGGCAAGGGCAGACTGGCTGGCGCTGGGGACTGGCTGCTGGCCACAGCACTGAGAATGCTCAGCAGATGGTCCCGTGGAATCACGTTTGTGCCAGCTCCCGGGGATGAGGCAAATTTGGGAAGTAGGGCTGTAGCCCAAGGTATGCTGACTGTTCCACATAATATGTCTTCCTATTATCCCTGGGGTGTCACAGAGCCCTGTGTAAGGGCCTCCACCGAGATGGAACCTGCTGGGCTCCCTTCCCTGGCCATGCTGACATACCGGGAGGGCAGATGACCTGACTCTTTGCAGCTATAGAGAGCTCATTTCCAATCTTCCCTGAAACCTACGGTCAACGCCGCCACCAACATCCACCTCCCCTGCTCGTGTTTGACGTTTCATAGTAGGGCCCAGGAGCTGGAGGTAAAAGCTCCGAGCTCTTGAATTTCAACCATCCTTGCTCTCCTCTTTTTCCAACACTGGTTCCAAACTGTGCAGCCATGAGACAGACTAAAGGGGGCACGGGGGCAGGAGGGACGGATTAACCCTGGCCTCTAGGAGATATCCTGTGAGCAGTGTGTGAGTGGAACAGAGCCATCTCTACATGCCTTGGCCAGCCCCAAACTTTTGAGTTATGGATCATAGCTTTCCACAGGTGGCCCTCTCCATCTGCCCCGGTGAGCCCCAGGATGGTGCTGGTAGAGAGGTTCCTAGCAGCTTGGCAAAGGAGTAGAGGTCCCTGTATCCCATGCCACCTTAGCATGGAGGACAGGAGCCAGGAGCATTCCGCATCTGTCACCCGGGAGATGGTCTGAAGGGCAGGTAGTAAAGGAGACTGCAGAGGGGTCCTCCCGGTAGACAGAGGGGGTCCTCCTGGTGGGTAGCTGGCTCGACCGAGGGCCTTCGCTTAGCGCCTCGTGCTGGCATAACTTTCTGCCGAGCTGTAACTCAGGCTCCGGTTCCGACTGCGGCTCCGGGAGCCCAGGCTGAGGCTGCGGGAGCTGGAGCTGCGGCTGGTCCGCGTCCTGCTCCGGGTCTGGCTCCGGCTGCTGCGGCTCCGACTGGGACTCCGGCTCCGGGAATAACTGCGGCTGGCGGAGCGGCTGCTGCTGCTGCTGCTGCTGCTGTACCAGGAGGAGGCGCTGCTGAGGCTGCTAGAGGAGGAAGGGCTGGGTCGGTAGTAGGGGATGGGGCGTTTCCGGGCACTGTAGAGACCAGAGAGAGGAAGCATGAGGTTCAATCACCTCTCAGAGAGCCCCAGTGCTGTTTCAGGGAAAACAATATCCTTCTATCCCCTAGTCTCTTAGTGAGAAAAAGCAAACCAGAAAAACCTTAACCCCCAACAAAACAACATACTCCATCTCTTTTTTTACACCCCTCTGGTAGTTCTGAGACCAAAGAAAAGGCCTAGTTTAGCGCCGTTCTAGTCTGAAAAAGTGATGTCACTTAGAAAAAAAAAATCAACAAATCAGGTTTGTTGCTAGCTCAGAGTTACCAGCTAGCAACAGTGTCTGCATTGCCACTTTAATTGAAGTTTTGTTTTGCTATTTTTACTTTTACTAGAACCTTCTATTCCTAGTAGGTTCTGTTTTTAGGTGAGAGAGTGTGGTTTTCCACTTATTGTAGTATATCATTTCTTTTTAAAAACAAATGGGGTGTGTGTGGGGGGGAGAGTGCTGTGAAAAACAACGAACTGATTTTAAAGAAAATGAAGTATATCTATGATCAGTTAGCCAGCAGCATGGGTGACCAGTGACCAAGATGCTCATGGTTGCCCAGATGCATGGAAGAGAGCATTGTGGGTATTTGAGCAGGCAACTCCTTCCATCACTCTGGGCCCCTGTTCTTATTCTTCCTCCTGGTCCTCTCCTGGAAGGATACAGTGTGCTTCCAGGATCCCTGCTGGCCTCTGGGATGAGTGGAGATGCCTAGAAAGCTAACCTATTGGTGGTGTGGGGTGAGGGGAGGGGGCAACATTCAGCCAATCCAGACATTCTTCCAGCTTTCAAAGCCTGAGAAATTCGATTTCTCTCACAGCCTTTGCCCTCTCTCTCGCTGCCAACAGCACATCTCCCGAGACCTTAGCTGTCACAGGTCACACTTCCACTGCTTCTGACCACGGAATCAATAATGATAGAACACAGTGTGTTCAGAGTTTAAATTTACAAAGCGAGGTCACCTCTTCTCAGTCCCTTTCATTTCCTCTACGTGACACTCTTGGGAGTGACGCCTTGTTTTGTGGGCAAGAATCAGCCTTAGGAGCTGAAAAAGGCTCTAGGTGCCCCCAGGAAATGGGTTTTAACACAAAATCTTTACTCACCACAGCTCCATTTAAGCAGCCTTGGAAATCCCAGGAATATTACTTGCATTATCTGAACTTGGTGAAAGGTATGACCACGAATAGTTTAATTTTAACCTGGCATCTGAGTATTCTAGGATATAAGACTATCTCCACCAAGGTCCGGCTGTACTACCAGGCCAGTGCCCTGCCCTGTGGGAACAACACCCCCTAGGCTGCATACTATTCCTCAAATTGGCTCACTGTCTTCTCTCCAGTCTCCAGGACAAGCTCGGTCCACGTGCGATCCGGGTCCCTGCCTCACTGCAGGCCTAGTAGATTGGAAGCTTGATAAGGTTCCACACTAGGGATGGCTTTGAAACAAATACCATCATTTCCAAGGGTTGGAAGGGCTATTCTGAAGCCCCCCAATCCTTAAGTCCAGTTTTAGGGAGGCAAAAGAAAACTTAGAGCCATCATGCATACGTACGTGAAAGTGGGGAGAAGATTGGAAGCAGGCAGTGCGGGCTCTTGGGTCTCACCTGGTTATCCTCCGGGCCTCCAGGTGGCTTGGGGAGTCTCTCCTGCGCTTCCTCATGGGCGAATAGGACCGTCGCCTCCTTCGTGCACGTTCTCGGGGCTGCGGTTCCTTCTCACCATACTTTGTGTCCCGTTCCCTGAAGGAGTAAGGCAGCGGGCGCGGGGCAGGGGGTGTTACTAGGTAACTAGGGCTACAGGTGCATGCATTGTGAGACTCTTAGCTGTGTTCACTGAGGCTGGGCGTTGCCAGGGTCCCCAAAGAAGACAGGGAAGGGAAGATGACCCACTCTGGGAAGAATCTGCTTCTGTGAGCACCATGGGGTGAGCTGGGTATGAGACAGAGTGGCAGCCTCTGTGCATGTGTAGCGCGCGCGCGCACACACACACACACACACACACACGCACATGACTGCGTGTGTCCCTCGGTAGAGGCACAAATATTGGTGGGTGAGGAGGAAACATATCAGAAGGCCCTGGGGTGGGCAAGAATTGGGGCTGTGAATACAGGGGCAAGAGGATGCAGCGAGTCAAGCAAGGAAACGAGCACCCGGGTGTGAAAGGACAGTAGAATAAAGGGCGTACTGAGGCCTTGTTGCCACTCTTGATTGAACAAAAAGGATTGCAAGAATTCCTGTCTTTACCTTTGCAGGGTTAGGGCTTGGACAGGGCTTGGGAAATTGTCACAGAAAGGCAAGGTCAAAGGGATGTGGCTCAGGAGGGGGGGTCTGCCCTGGGGGGGGGTGATACCTGCTGGGGCTGTAGCGGGAGTAGCTGGGACTTCGACGAGACCTGGAGCTTCTGCTAGGTGGGCTCCTCTTGCCAGACTTGGACGAATAGCTGGGAGAGCGAGAGTAGGACCTGGGGAAGACAGAAGAGCCCCTAAGGAGCCTGCAGCCTGCAGATGTGTGTTAGGGTTGTGTCATCGGCTAAGGCTCTGTGCACCGGGTCCCCAGGTGGGGCTCCTTTTCTTTGTGCAAGTCTCATAAAGGAACCTGTCTTTACGAGACTTGTGCAAAGAGAGAATGAGATCCAGAGAATGAGATCTCCTCCTTTTTGAGGAGTTGATAATAATATGGACAACATCCTGTCAAATTAGAGTAAATCAGTTCTATCTATCTATCTATCTATCTATCTATCTATCTATCTATCTATGTATCTATCTATGTATCTATCTGTAGTTATATCTCCAATTTAGTGAGGCTTATTGTCCTGGCCACTTTTTACCTGTGTGATCTTGGGTAGGTAATTATTACTCTAGGTTTCAGTTTTCTCATCTGCAAAATGGGCTAATAGTACCAACCCTACAAAGTTGGTTGTAAATCTAAATTAGAGTAAATCAGTTCTATCTATCTATCTATCTATCTATCTATCTATCTATCTATCTGTAGTTATATCTCCAATTAGCCAATACACTGGAAACATTATATGACTATTATACATTCATATAATGTTATACTGTTATGTATGTCCCAGGTATTGAAATGAAAATGTATGCATCTCATTTAAGAATTATTATTAGCTTCATATTATGGATGGAGAGACAAAGGAACAGGGAGGTGATGTAATTTGATCAGGGTCACACAGCTAGTGGACACACGAATCCAAGAGTTTCTGGCTACAAAGTGTTTTTGTCTTTGGTAGATTATAGTAGTCCCTCCTCTCTTACCCATGGCCTTGCTTTTTCTGTGACTTCATGGATGGTTTGGAAAAAAAAGAGAAGTGGAAAATTCTAGAAATAAGTAATTCCCAAGTTTTACATTTCAGATCATTCTGAGGAGCATGGTTAGCATGGCGGTCCTGCTTCACCCTGCTTAGGAAATAGATTGTTTCTTTGTGCAGAGTATCCATGCTGTATGACCTACTTGCCTGTTACTAAGTAGCCTTCTTGTGGTCAGATTATTGCATTGTTTGAGTGCCAGCCATCCCTACTTATTAATGGTTCACAAGAATGAGCAGCCATGCTAGTAACTCCCACATGTCAGAAAGCTGCAGGGACATGCTTGCCCTAAGGAGAGAGGATAAGCACTCCCCATTCAAGGAGAAAGAAAACCATTGGATGCAGAGTATGCTGAGAGTGTGGTAAGAACTGAGGTCTCTGGGTAACTGAAGGAGAGCGGAACTCTCGTTAATTTTGCTATGGTACCTCAAATCGAAAACATTCCCATCATAGTGCAAGACAAGGTGCTTAGTTACAAAAGGAGATGGGCAATGTCATTACAGGGGTTGGTACTGATGCAGGGGTTGGCTACAGGCATCCGTTGAGATTAAGTACTGTATCTTCTATGGACAGGCATGGAAGGGCAGCTCTTCATGATGCATCTCAGCTACTAATCCTGTGGTCCTTGCTCTACCTTTCTCAAGACTGACAGTCTCACTCTTAGGGAACACCATGGAGGAAGGAATGACTCTTTCCTATTGAGTATGGTTTTGACCCCTGGAAAAGTGTCCCGCCAGTTTGCTCTTTGCAGGCTCATTGAGAAATCTTACAGGAAAAAAAATGCAAGTGCTGGTTTTGAAATAACCAAAGAAGCAATTGCATTGTGGACGAGGAACAGGCAGCTTGCTGATGGGAGTTTCTGTGTGAAGAGGGAAGCTGGGGTCAAGGAGGCGTGGAGGTTATATTCAATGGGATGTTTCAGTTCTTGAGATCTTGTGTCTCTATGTTCCATGACATAGATATTCCAGATAAGGTAACCAAGCAATACCAATGACTGTTGAAATTGGGGCTGAGAATACAAAAACAGATGCAGTTCTCTCTCTCTCTCTCTCTCTCTCTCTCTCTCTCTCTCTCTCTCTTCCTCTCTTTCTCTCTCTCTCTCTTTCTCTCTCTCTCTCTCTCTCTCCCTCTCTCTCTCTCTTTCACACAGCTCCCTGAAATGTAACTCTGCAACAACTCCCACTAAAGGAGAATCTTCTTGATAGGTCTTGTGACTTACTATGGTTAATAGAATAGCAAGATGGACAGAATGGAATGTTACTTCAAGCTGAGAAGTAAGGAAGCGACACCGAGGATCAGAGAGTAGACCTTGGGCACCAGCTCTGCAGCCAGTCCCACAACACCCAGAGGAAGTTCCACTCCCAGGTGCTCTGACACACCCAGGATCAGAGGTAAGCAGGAAGCAACATCTGTCCCAAAACTGGGAGTAACTGGGACCAGCGGGACCAGGCACTTAGGAACTCCACCAGCC
>NW_022196905.1:109773333-109841774 GCF_008632895.1 Mastomys coucha
ACTTTTCTCATCATAATGCAATAAAAGTTTAGAAAAAAAAGAAATAAAATACAAAAGAACAAAAAAAAGAAGTAAGGAAGCCTTGTACATTATGGTGTTCTCGTCCTCCCTCCCTCCCTCCTTCTGTCCCTCCATCTCTGTCTCTGTCTCTGTCTCTCTCTCTATCTTTCTCTCTCTCTCTGTCCCCTTGTCACTACCATGTGTACAAGCAGATAGTCCTGCCAGTTGATGAGAGACAACTAATCACTGGATGACTTTCAATTCCCAGCCCCCAGCCAACCCACCATCTGGTCAAAAAACACATGAGGGGGCTGACAGCGGAGCCAGCCTGCTGAGCCCAGCACAAATCGCTAATCCACAGAGTTACAGCAACTAACTAAACACATTTTTATTTGAAGGATGGTGTTCGTTACTTTTTCACCCAGCACAAGTAAATTGATGCTTAAGTCCTCCTCATGCCAAGGGAAACAATAACAATGAGTGTTCCTTGTGTTCTAAGTGCTTCCACCCTGGGGAGAAGACATGGGGCCACTGAGCCAAGTATTCTTATTTTTATTTGCCACACAAGGAAGCAGGATCTCAGAGATGTTGGCTGTCTTAACCAAGGCTGTCAGTAAGTAATGACTGGAGCAGGTATTCAAAGTCAAGTCTGACTCCTCTTCCCTGTGTGTGTGTGGGTGTGTGTGTGGGGGGGATGGGCAATGCTGGTTACCAAAACTCCCTGCCAAAGAAGGACATACAGTGGATCAAATGTCAAAGACACACTCACCTTTTTTCAGAGGAGGTGGACCGGCTCCGAGTGTACCTGGGGGAGGCTCTGGGGTTTGGGGACCTGGATGAGGGACTGGAGGATCGAGTGCTGGTGTAGGAGGAGCTACGGGAGTACTCTTTGATGGGGGAGCTCCGGGCTGTGGATGGGACCAAACTAGACTTCTTCACCTCTGCACATTGGAGACACGGGGACTGAAACCCTCTGCAGGAGGAAAAACATGTCAGTTACCCAGACACCCTTACTCTGAGGGCACCTTGACCTGATGCTCCTCTCCCACATCTGCCTAGGCCACAGTGTCCTCAGGTCATCTTTTCACCCTCCTCCTCCTCCTTTCAGGGATGACCTGCCAGGTATCAGAACACAGAAGAGCAGAGATAGAAAAGACCTCACAAATAGATGGATATTTGGTACAATTCAGCATCCTCAGGTAAGGGACACATACCATGCCACAAGGGCTGCTTCAGAGCATCCCAGGAAGCCCTCATGGGCACAGTGTTAATTAAATAACATTGAACTGTTTGGTGGGAGATCCGCCCTCCCCCTTCTTGTCCTTGGTCAGTCCTTTTGCTTGCATGAATGAGAAGCCCTGGCTGGGTGCTCATGGGTTTTTAGCACCTCTCTGACACCTTGTAATCTCCCTAAGATAAAGGAACAGGCTCTGGGGTCAGGGCCTTGAGAAGGGAACTGTAAATGACCAGAGTTAATTATATTACTAGAGGTGCTTTCTATTTCTATTTCTCCTAAATAAGGAGCTTTGGTGTTTCAGAAAGTGATACACATTTCAATACAGAAAAGGCATGCTGGGGTTACAATAAACGAACCAGTGTGAATATAGTTTAAAAAAAAATCAAGAAAGTGACGTGATTAGGTTAAGTTTGGGCAACTTTGATGTAACCCATTTTGCAGATGGAGAGATTGAGAGACCCCCAAAACAGATAGATGGAGGCCTGTTCACAATCAAACAAAGGATAGAGGGCTTTGCCTTACAGTCTTTCTTGTCTAGGGCATGCTCATTTCAAGATGAACAAGAGTCAAGTTCAAGTCAACTTCAGATCGCATCGATAGAACTTTCTAGATTCGTAACGACCTCTGTTCACCTCCTGTCTTGGCTCTTGACCCTAAGAGGCTATTCCTTCCTAAGCAAAATGTCCTCTTCTGTTCTTTGTCTCCAGACCTGAGGACATGTTGTCACTGTCCTTGTCACTTAGCCATTCCTCTACACGTGGTTCTGGTCTGACCTGACCCTGTCTTCTCTGAGAAGCCTTTTAGGACATTCTCTCTACTGCCAGTCTGGTTTGAGGGTCTCCTTTGTGTTGCTATGGTTCCTCCTGCCTAGCCCCCCTCCCATGTCTACATGACTCTTCTGGTCATATAATTCCACATGCCTTTTGCCCTGTATATTGAGCTTGCTGGAGAAAGGGCATGTGCCCCTCTGTGATACTCTCCACACACAGCTTGTCAAGTGTCACCTTAAAGTCATCCTCTATGTCTCGGGTTCTTCATGATCATCATTCTGTTTAATCTTCTCAATAGCTGCATATCTGGCCCTCCTTTTATGACCGATTTACAGAGGCGGCTCAGAAGGACTAGTGACTCGCTCACAGTCACTCAGAGTTCCAAACTTGGATCTGTCTGGCGGCTCACCCACATGCTCGTCATCACGCCAATCCCTTCCCCTCTGTGTCTGTGGTGCCCTTGGTTTCCAGCTCATATCTCTTCCACTTAGCCCATATTTATTGAGCCCTTTGTCCAGAGCTGGCAGGGCATAAATACCCATGACTTCACCATCATTTACATTCCTCAGTGAAAGGCTGCTTCTAAATTATTTAATTGGGCTGTCTATGTATATCAAATTAAGCAAGTAATGGCTATATATCTCTTGGACTTGGAATCTAGTTTTAGAGACGGGTCTGCATTTGAATGCCGCTACTGTTGCTTATTAACTGAATTTAAGTCTGCGGGTCTGTGCCTCAATTTCACTACCACTTCACAAAAAGGTTATTATAGTGATATAGATATAAAGTTGTGGAGACACTAATAGGAGCTGAGGAAAGCTGTTCGTGGGAAACATTTTTAACAGTGTCTAGCATGTTACCTTGCTCAATAGATGTTAACGGCTTTTACATTAATTAATACTAATACCATTGTTATTATTATTATCTCTTGAGTAGCGTGTGGCTATCATTTGGAAGTCTTGACCACTTAGAACAAAGGTGGACTTGAAGACCCAGCAGGAGGATAGCTCCAGTGCTTCTCTGGGTAGAGTGTGCTATGCTAGCCAACTTTCCTCACTTGGGTATCTGCCTAGTGAATTATAAACTCAGGACAGGGACCCGCCATTTTCCCCAAGCTGAGTGTTGCCATAAGGGTGTGCCTAGTAAGAAGTTGCATCAGCATCTGAATGGATGGTGCAGACGAAATGGCTAGTAAATGTAAACAATTACTCCCGTGAGAGCACATCTAGTGCTTAGTGTTACACTGTAATTCACTTACTCTTTTTCCAGATTCTCTTCATGTGTATGTACATGTGTGCAATGTGTGTGCATGTGTGCATGGATATGTGTGTGTGTGTGTGTGTGTGCGCGCGCGTGCGCGTGTGGGTGCTAGCTGGTGCCAGAGATCATTCTCCATTACTCCCCTCTTTCTTCTTTGAGGCAGGGTTTCTCAGTTAAATCCAGGGATGACTGATAAGCTTAGTCTCACTAAGCAGCTTGCTCTGGGAACCCCTGGCTCTGCCTCCTGAGGATACAGTTACAGTCAGGCTTTTGAGCCTATCTAACATTTATATGGCTTGCTTGGGGAACCTTTTAACCATTGAACTATCTTCCCAGTTGCCGTTTGCTGTGATTGCTTGAGCGACAGAGTCATTGGTAAAGAAATGATGGCCCTGTCGTTGGCTTCTGAACAAACATGAAGCTATCTTTTCTGAAGGAAAAACACAGGCAGCAAGCATAGCACCCAACAAAAAAATGCCTCCACCTAAACTTCACAGTGGCAGCTAGGTGTGTTGTCACAGATAAAGTTTATTTTGGAGTGCTTTAAATTTCAGCCTGGCCTCCAGGGCCTCATCCCCCGTATCCAACATCCCTCACCAAAGGGGCCCATGGTTAGGACTGAGGAGCCAGCATCTTACAGCAGCATCCAAAGTCCACACTTGCCTTGGTGTTATATATCCTATGACTTTGGGAGAATCCCTGGATGTTAACTCATCATGATTGTATGGTGTGTTAGTTTCATAGCCCTAAAATTGTCACATTCTATCAGTCATTCCCCCCACCATCTCAGCCAATATTTCATAACATATTTCATATGAAAAATTCCATGTTTTCCACAATTTCAGGTAACTGGAGTTGCACACACATGCGTGTGCCATGTGTGTATGTGTGCGTGCATGCACACGTGCATGAGCATGTGCCCGTGCGTTGGTGCTTAATTTGTATACATCAGTAACATACTCTTTTTTTTTTTAAGGGCCAAATAACATTCTAGAGTCTGAGGGGCTGGAGAAATGGTTTGGTGGTTGAGAGCACTGGTTGCTCTTCTGGAGGACCTGAGTTCAATTCCCAGCACTCACAGGACAGTTCACAAGTGTCTGTGACTCCAGTTGCAGGGAATCCGATACCCTCTCACAGATACATGTAGGCAAAGCACCGATGCATTTAATTATTTATTAAATTATAATAAAATTATTATTATTTTATAAATAATTTATAAAATTATTTAAAAATAATTAAAACATTCTAGAGTCTGGATATATACTACAGCTTATTCACAAAATACTTGTTTGGCTCCAACTTTTAGAAATATGAATAAAACTATTATAATTTAATAATATAATTAATATGTATAAATAATAATAAAAAACTATAATAAAATAAGTATATAATAAAAACTAATATATATGCAGGGTTTTGGAGGGTGAATATGTTTTTAATTTATTTTAGTCAGTATTATGTATGTTTTCAACTGACAGTGACTCAAATGAAATTAATGTATATATATGTGTGTGTGCTATATACATATTACATATATGTATGCTAATTTGAATGGAATGTCCTGTCTCCTGAAAATAAGGACTCCTGGAAAGAAAAGGGCACCGTAATGAGACAGTGAAATGTTGCCGCTAAGACCCGCCCACCCCCAAATACACTGACCTTGACTCACTGCTCCTGCAGGTGGGAGAGACATTCTCCAAGACAGCCCCCTTGTTCTGGGGGGAGGAGGTGGTGAAGGAGTTCCCTGAATCGGAGGTGTTGCCACAGTTGAGGTCCCGACTCTTGCTCAGCTCCCCATGGGGGCTCCCCTTCTCCTGGCCCCGAGACCTGGCCGAGCTGGTTTGCGTGGAGGGCGGCGAGGATGTGTCATTGCCTGAGTCATACTCTTGTGAGCGCCCTCGGGAGGCGGCGAGTGGGCTGGCCGATTTGCTAAAGAGGTCAGCTGCGGACCCCGACCCAGAGATCTGAAAGCAAAAAGACCCGTCGGACACTGCTGAGCTCCCGGGCTGTGTGTCAGTAACCTAGAATGTTAACCGTCATGAGTCACTGTAACGAAAGCAAAGAGAGAGGGGAGAGAAGAGACGCCAAAAAACAAAAGCACAAATTCCTGAAAGAATTCCACAGAAATAGAAGATCTCTAGATCTTTTTGTTTTGATTTGTTTTTTTTTTTTTTTAAAACCCCCTACTAGAAGAACTGGAAGATTTAGGAGTCATGCAGGAAAAGGGCATGCGATTCAGAGTAAACAAAAGTCAAAGGAAATCATACAAAAATGTAGTCTTCAATAAACTCAAACAAAAGAGACAAATTAATAGAAAGGGGAGGGCTGTAGACACCCTTAACCTCAAACAATAATCAAAAGAAAGGAAAGGGGAACGGGGAAGAAAAAAAGAAAAGGGGCTACAGGCCTCCAAAATTATATCTTGGAAATTAAAAACGCAAAAGGCCAAGGTTTAAATTTCAACCAAAATCCTCAGCTCTCTCTCTCTCTCTCTCTCTCCCTCCCCCCATCTCTCTCTCAGAAAAAGTTGCCTGAATAAAATCCTGAAGAAATGTCACATGGGCCAAAGAAATAAAGATCCTTTTCTTTCTCTCTCTTTCTTTCTTCCTTTCTTCCTTTCTTTTTTTTCTTTCTTTCTTTCCTCCTCTTGTTCTTTCTTTTAAAAAAAAGTCATGGTCACAAATTGACGGTTCAGCAGTTTCCAACTAAAGGAGTCAAGAGAGGGAAGGGCAAAATAAATGTAAAGTCATATAGTATGACTGAAAACAAACAAACCAAAATAATAACAATAATAACGATTAAAAAAAAAGTGTCTCTACAGGCATTTGTGCGCGTCCTTCTCCCTCGTAGGAGGTAGCTAAGCATCCTGAGTGGCTTCTAATAAAGTCTCTCATGTCTTTGCGGATTACATCCACTTACCAAGCAAGGACTCCTCCTTTAGTAGGAAAGGTGTAAGAGAAAGGGAAGAGCGGGCAACGTGAGTCCATCATCAGAGTCGTAAATGACAAGAAAAAACACACACCTTCCTGCACCACTTTAACCTTCGCCCTGACCTTTGGGTTTGGGGCGCTCAGTGCTTTGAGCGAGTGGATAGCTCATCCCTTGCCACTCCCTTCCTGCCCAGGTTTGATCAGGGAAACCTTCGCTGCCTGGGTACCTGGAACTACTATAGAGACCTGCTCGTTACTTCTAGAGGACACCGGAAGGGAACTCGTGATCATGATCAGGGGATTTTGAAGGGCTCATCGGGGATCGCTTGAAGAGAGGCCTCGGAGTCCTGCTTGAGGACTGGCCTAGGAAGACTGGGGCTTTGGAAGGCTGTGAGCAGTGAGCTCTTGGGATGTTTTTCTTCAATGTTCGGATCAGGCTGTGGCTGAGAGGACACGGTGAGTTTGCTTCTGGCTCCTGGCCGTTGTACCATGTTTAGTTGTTGTGGGCAGAAGGGACCCTTGCCCTGGGCTTTGCTAGCAATATATCTCTCTGAGGAGAGAAATTTGTCGGGTCAAGCGGACACCCCGGAAACCTCTCTGGGGCTCCTGGGATTCCAGAATTCTCTATTTAAATGGCTCCCGAGCCTCCTTCTGAGGTTATATCTTCTCCACAGTTCTGTCTTCCCAGAAGTAACTGTGCCTCGGGTGGATCAGTCTGGGCAGAATTGGCATGACCATGCCCCAGTGCCTGTGTGGGGCCTGTCCCACTGTTAGAAGGCGACAGAGACAGGAAGCCTGAGACCTTGGGGCAGGTTCTCACTGCCATTCTAGTGCAGAGAGACCCTGAGATTCTGGATCCAAAGGTGACTTTCACATCACCTTGAAGACATATTTGCTAAGAGAGGGAACATACTTTATTAGGCCTTGCTACTTTGTTTATGAGCATTTAGACAGGTGTCCTATTGTCTGGTCCTGAGCCTTATGTAGTATTTTTCTATTTTAAAAATAAAAATCTACTTTCCCCCAACTTTATCCCTTGTTTTGCAGACTGCTAGAGAAGGGACCACCGGAGCTTTCCTAAGAAACCTCTTCTGCCTTGAGGGGAGATGTGCACAGCTGGAACTGATAATCACAGAGAGAACCCGAACAGCTTGGAATACCAGGTCCTGGGGCTAGGAGGTAGGGCTTTCTCTATTGTTTCTCCCAGAAGGCTTTGCACATGGGCAAGGTAATGGTCTAGCCTTAGTAAATCCTGTAGGCATAGTGCAGCCTCTGCCTTAAACACATCATGTTCACCTGGCTAGCTTTGCCTTGAAGGTGAGACCTTAAAATACGGTGGCCAGGTGGAATTTTCTGGAGCCACACCTCTTTTTTTTTTTTTCTTTAATAAAATATACAGGCTTTGTTCCCATTCAACTCCTTTTAGATTGTATATCATTTCTTTCCCACCTCTGCTGTCCAGTAGTTCCATGACCATTCCCTTTATCACCTCTACTGGGAATGGGAAAGCAGCGTGACAGGGAGCCAGATCTGAGCTTTCGGGCTGGAGTTTGATTCAGGGAAAGGATCAAGGGATTTTTGACCTGGAGTGAATGGTGGGGTTATCAACGTATCAGAAAGGAAGTCAATCTTCGAAGGAACAAGGCTGGCAGAGTTCAACGGCAGGTACCTGGGAGTTCAGTGCTGTCTGGTATCTGACTTGTTCCCCGGGGGCATCTAGTCTTTTTTCTTTTTCTTTCTTGAAAAAGTACTTTCTCCTGGTATTGTCTATAATCTAGAAGTGTTTTGTTTTCCTGATGTGCCATGGTTCCCTGTGACAAAAGATGTTGAGTACGAAGTCTCTCTAGGCTGGTGCACGCATGTAGAAGGGGACCTTGCCTTCTGCGCATGCTCAGCCCCACAACTCGAACCCACAGGGATGTTTGCAGAGTGTCTCTCCCTGACCATGGACGAATGCACATATGGCTTTTGTGTTTGACCTGATAGCATTACATAGACGAATACTTTTCATCACCAGGAAGTGGAGATGAAGTCCTACTGGGATGCTTTCATTGGGCAAGAACGCCAGGGTGCACAAACATACTGGCCTCTCCTTCTTGTCGAACAGTCCCATTCCTTTGGTTGACATGAATTACAGCGTTCTTTACAAATCTCCTTCACCTACTTCATAAACCAACCCGTGATCTTCACCTATTTCTGGCTCATGCTTCCCTGAGTAGCCTCCCATAGTCCACGCTCAGTACCAAGTTTTCTTAACACAGGCCACACCCCCATCCCCAGGTCATTTGCATATCTTGTTCCCTCGGAAGGAGATAGTCTTCTCTTCTCTCCCACCCATCACCTTCTCTGATCACTTAGGCCAAACCAGTACAACATTCTGTTATTAATTCATTCAACCAACCACTAGCTCTAGATTAAATGTCTTGTTACTCAGAAGGCCTAGGGACTTATTCGACTGTCTCTTTGCCCGCTTGTTGAGGACAGGGGCCGTGCCTGGTGCAATGTTGTACAGCAGAACCCTCTAGTGCCTGGCTCAGGGTAGCTGCTCAACAAATGATGCTAAGCTCCTCCATGGTCCCTTGGGAGCCTCAGGGACTCAGTTTTTGGTAGAGGTGCCTGTGTGACCAAGCAATGGTGAAATCTGCTCAAATAGTTACCAGCTTTAGAGAACTGAACTGATTTCTATTATAATTAAAATAGCTCCATAAAAGTCCAGGGGTTTCTTTGAAGCCAACGTAAGGCTGCATGTGCTAAGCCAGAGAGAACCCTGGGGGCCCAGGATTAAATCTGGACCATGGCAGAAAGAGGGATTTCCCCTGGGTTCTTCTCTCCTGATTCCTCCCTGACCCAGGGCTGCAAGAGAAGCACAGAGGCTCTGCCTACACGTTCCTTCCCATCATGCGCTGCAGCTCTCCAGTGAGGATTTTGAGGCATAGAGAGCCTTCCACAGGGGACAAGCTACCATGACCCCTCTCAGTCTTTTGTTTGCTCTGCCACTTTGAAAGATCTGGTCGAAAGAGGCACCGACTGAACCTGAAAACTTGTATACAAACAGTTGTTAGCTTCCCTTTTGGCTATGTCCCCCAGACTAAAAAACAAAATTAAAGTCACCTTTTTGAGCCAGACAAGGCAGAAACTGGACTCTGGACTTAAAGCAGGCCAGCTCACGACACTATTGAGGGCTTGGAGGCTCAGTGGAGGCTCACTTCCCATTTGCTTCTTGGGACATTGCCTGCATCACCAAATGCCCCATTTTGGCAGACACCTCGCCTGTTTGTCCTGTTAGAGGATATTGTGCCAGGGAGGAAGGGATCACCTCAAATCATTTCTATTCTTAGTTTACAGGGACACTGCTCCATTTTACATCTATAGGTCTTGGTGGACTGTACCCGTTCAGGTATAAATAAATTTGCCACTGAGGGGCATCTGTACCCTTTAAGAACCCCCCAGCCCCAGACTCCATCTTTTCAGAGTGTTGTGTTCACTCTGGAGAAGAGAGGCTTGAAGTCACAGTGAGAGCAGCCAAAGGCAGGGCTAGTACTGGAGTGGGAGTGGGTGGAACCGGGAGACTGCAGGTTGTGATGAGTGGCAACGGAGTCTGTCTGTCCTCTGGCCTTTGTCCTCTCATCTCTGAACATCTCTGTAACCAGATACCCCCTGCCCCATGCCACTCAAGATACAAGCACTCCTTGCTCAACATCATCATGATTGGATGGCTCCTATTTTTGCATTGTTGGTACATGGCTGAGCTAATAGCCCCCTTAAAATTCATCTTTGATGAGCTCTTCATCTGGTAGGGATGTTTACATGTATAGTGACTCTCTGATCATGCATAACTGCCTATACCATGGCCCCCAGTCTCTCACAGATTCATTACCACGCAGTAATAATGTCCTTGTAGTGCCCAGGATCCCCAGAACCCTTATACTAGGGTTCTTTTCTTTGGATTGCCCTCACCTCATCCTCCACCTCAACCTTAATTCTTCCTGTTCTGTCTTCATAAAAGCTGATCTGTGGCGAATAGCAAAAACAAAACAAAACCAACCAACCAACCAACCAACCAACCAACCAACTAATCAAACAAACAAAAAAACTCTGAGCCCAAGAGTTGGCCAATTACCAAGTAAGATAGTCTTATCTAACCTGGAACCCCAAGAACTGAGGGAAGAATTTGAGGGCTAATCGTTTGTTTTGAGAGATGAAAGAAAACCTTGTAGGGAAGAAAGAAAGAGAATCAGATGAGCAAGAGCCTGTAAAAAGCCTACGGTTAGTACACAGTGGGCAGTGGGCCCCAATCCCAAAGTGGACTTTGGGAATTTGTGTAGAATATATATCACAGACTTAACATTAACCCAAGAGGGAGTGGGCTGGGGACTTATGCACTAGCCATTCAATACTCATGGGAAAGGCTGTCCCTAAGGGATGCCAATTCCCTTCTGTGTTCAGACTGGGACATAGGCAGGCAAAGTGGGCCCTGGCAAGCAGAGGATACCATCTGGAAGCTGGGAGTCAGCTGTGCACCCTGAATTAGGGAGAAGGAGGGGAATGCGTGGAAAGTGTTTGCTTCAATGTATCAAGTTGATCATGGAGATGGAAAGTGTTTGCTTCAATGTATCAAGTTGACCATGGAGACCGATCAGGCCAGATTGCACTGTGTCACAGCTAGGCTTTCTTTAGCCCATTTAGCATATTTGAAAATAAATGTGAATGGACTTTCAATTTATGTTGAATAGTGAAGGTTCACACAACAACCCCACTTCTTGTTTTTATTGGACAATTAGATCTGGGCCCATATTCCCTGGAAATGATCAGCTTTAGAGCAATTACTGAGGTGTGCTGGTTCCTTAGGGTCGGTGCTAATTACATACACTAGTGTTTGGGCCCTTGAGATATCTGAGACCTTCTGCTCTAAAAGTCCAAAAGCCTCAGAAGAAAGATGAATACAGTACTCTTGCTCTGTCTCCTTTCTCTCTTTTAAGGCTAGGACATGTTTCAGGCTTCACTCTCATCTCAACCCTTCAAACCCTTGTTGAACTGTTGCCTATCAAAGGAACCAGGAGACCAGAGACACTAAGCCACAGTCAGATTGTGCAGTGACTCTGGGTCATACGAGGTAACCTCAGCTACCTCATATACTATACATATACTGTTTGTGTATATGTATGTGATGCTTGAACTCAGAAGTCAACAGTGGGAGTCTTCCTCAATTGCTTTCTACCTTAGTTTGAAGGCAGGGTCTCTCACTGGACCTAGAATATCAGTTTAGCCACACTGACTGAGCAGCAAGCCTGGGGTTTCTCTTGTTGCTACCTTCTCAGTGCTGGGGTCACAGGAAGGTACTGCAGCACCCAGTTTTTCATGTGGGTACTGGCTATCAAACTTGGAACCTCATGTCTGTATGGCAGACACTCTACTAACTGAGCCACCTCTCCAGCCCTTACTTGTTCTCCTTATTAGGACGAATTGCTTTTCGTGATTTCACGGCCACTGCAGGGAGAGGCTAACAAATGTCTCCCCTTTATCCTTCCATCAGTCATGATGACATAAACCTTCCAAATTCTTTCCTTCCTTTCAGCTTAGGAGTCATGAGCTCTCTTCATCTCCATGTTTCTTAACACACTCAATATTAACACTTGGGGGTTTTCTAATAATTAATTAAATCCCCTCACCAGGAGCTCCTGCTCCCCAGAGTTTCTCTGGGAATACTTCAGCCCTCCAGGGGAGCCGGCACAGCTATTTATTGTTTTTGTTTCAAATCATTATTTAATCAAGAATGGAGAGGGGAAAGGCAACCTCTCACTTACACTTCAAAATTTAATTTCGGCTGGATTCCGAGATCAAGAGGCAGCTCAGTCTAATAGGTTACAAAAATACAATCAAGAAGAGAATTTCAATTAAACTGAACAAGTCCATTTACGGGGCTTCAAATGGCCCCATGGAGAGAGGCAGCTATAAATTTCTTCTTGCTTCCCTGCCATATGGGGAGCTGGGAAAGCTCACATGCTACAAGGCAGAGAGCATGCAGCTAGAGGATCCTGTTCATTCCTTAAGAAATCAATCCCTTTGTTTCTCTAAGACAGTGGGGCTGTTTTCCTTGGTGACATTCCTCTTTCTTTGACACTAATTAGGAACGCAGCAAAAGAATAGACTTGGTGACCTGATGAGGTTCATCTGGGAAGCAAAGGAGGTGAAGAGGAAGCTGGATGGGAAGAGACTGATTTTCTGAGGATAAAGAGAAGATAGAGGTCCTAGGACTGAGGCAGCTCCAGGCCCTGCAGTGTGTCTGACATTGGGTAGGGGGAAGTAGCTGGCCTCTGTGCCCCTTCTCTTTCAGGAGGACCCTGAAAGGATGACCACTCCCAGCTCCTCCTTTCTCAGAAGCCTCACCCAAGGTCCCCCTGTCTACCAGCTTCCCAAGTCCTCCATATAAACGTGGCTGGATAGTTTTTCCACCCAGCCCAGGTTGAAAGGAACAAAGTAAGCTCAAGTAAATGAGTTTTGCATCAAGGTAAATTTCATTCAGTTTAAAGATGAATCTGATTTTATTCTCCAAGGTAATGTGTTTTTCTACCTCTTCTGGTGGTGGAATGTCTCTCAGCTAATAAAAAGAAAAAATAAAGATGGTTGTTTCTTCTTTTCTTACATGGCAGAGACTACACTGTGCCATTTCCAATCCCCATGTCCCCAAGTGTCACCTCCCCATTCTGGACTGTGTCTCCTCTCCACTGCAGTGAAGGACTTGGGTGCCATTGCTTCTCTTTCTATAGAGCGAAAGGCACGTTTTCGCCCCATCTTTCCCTTAAGGTTGCTGTCAGGTGCACCAGTGGATTCTGAAGACAGAGGGCGTTGCTGAGTTCGTTGGGAGTGAGTTCGACTTCTGTGGCAATAAATCATGTTAGCAGCTACCATGTGTGTGATGTCAGATTCCAAGCCTAGACATGAGTTTTCCTACAACAGATGCCTGGCACATGGCAGGACTGCATAGTTGTTTTGTTATTGTTGTTTATATATTTGTGTACATGATCATGGTATGGATGTGGAGGCTAGAAGTCAATGTCAGGTATCCCCCTTAATCATCAATCTCTACCTTATTAGTTAGTTGATTTTTTTTTTGAGATAGGGTCTCTCAATGAGCCTGGAGGTCAGCAGGCTAGCTAGACGGTCTTCCAAGACGCCCCATTGACCCTTTGTCTCTTCCTCCTCTCCCTGTTTTGTGGTCACAGGTGCACACCATTGTGCTTGGCTTTTATATGGGTCCTGGAGACCCAAACCTAGGTTTGGGGTAAATGATTGAGCTGCCTCTCCTGACCGTAATGCATATTTTAGTAAGTGAATAGATACCTTGTCTCACACCGTCATCATATTGACCATGTAATTAGGTTAGGATAATTATTTCAAGGTACAGATGATGACATCTACACGGATAAGCACACGGCTCTCCTGCTCAGACTCCCTGGCTTCAGATCTGAGTTTCTACAATGAGGAGCTTGTCGCATCCTTATTCTATGGAGGACATGCTGTGTCTGTTGAAGAGCTATAGTAAAAACACCGTGTTGCGTGTCAGCCATCGATGCTAGCATCCGGTACATAGTAGGCCTTTAGAGAACATTAGTTAGTGGTGCCACCCAAGATGTTACTGGAAGACAAGGTCAGGGACTCCAGAACCCAGATCTGCTCCAAAGCCTACATTCTGATCACAGACACTCTTTACGAAGCACATGAAACTGTTGACAGACTCTGCTTTCTCCTTTTGTCTGTTGGCATCTGTGGAACATGTGGACCATAAATGATATAAGACTGCCTTTGGCCCTAGTTATAGTACAAGGGGCGGGGGGAGAGGTGGCTTTGGCTTCTCCTTGGTCCAGATTCAGTCCTTTTTCTAGATTCCTTCTGCAGTTATAAGAGGTTTGATGGAGAAAGACCACACAACAGAAATAGAAAGGCTTCTGCTAAAGGGCCACCAGCATCTCCGACGCCCTGCCTACCCTCTGCTGTCTCTCTTCCCTCCCAATTGTGTTTCCTTCCTAGGCCATTGTCTTCCCAGAGCCTCACTTTCTCCATCTGCAAAATGGGGATGATAATGATGCATACTTTTAAGAAACAGGGAGGGGTGGGCAGGGGGAATAACTATGCAAATTATGTGGTGGTGCTTGCCACATATGGCATTTCCATTTCCCTCTCTACATGAGTTATTTCAAATCTATAAATCCCACCCATCCTTCAGTGCCCAGCTCAAATAACCTCTTATCATAAATCCCTCTCAGACATCAAGGCAAGGAGTGTAACACCTCCACGGCATAGTGTGCTTGCTCCCATGGCTGCTGAGAGTGACGCAGAATAGTCACCAGCTGTTAAGGACGCCCCACTAGAAGGCAGGCTTGACACCAAAAGGGATTAGCTATTGTATTGTACTGTCAGGGGAGTGTAAAGAAAGTGTCAGGGGAGGGATAATTGGCTGGTGGGGGATGGGATGAGGCAGCAAAATAACTTACCAATCCGTGTGCAATCATTTGACGGTTCTAACAAGCACAGGAAGGAACGGTGGTCACAGCCACCTTCCTGCTCTAATTAAACTGACTGCTGGGTTCGTGAGATGCACAGTGACCAAGTAAGAGAGCCTCTGGTCACCTTTAACCAACCAGGATCCAGTTCAGAGTCAGGGCCTTCATTTGCACAGGCATAGATGCAAACAATTTCCTTTCATGCACCTGCTCTTAGCTGTTTTCAAAAAAGCTCTGTGCACTGGAACATTGGGGGCGTGACAAAGGAGGCTCTCAGAACTTCTAGAACTTCCATTTTCCTTCTCATTGGCTAAATCCTGCTCATAGTTTTCTGAGTTTTCATTCTCTATCTGCCCCAAAACCTAATGCCTCTTCCTGTCAGCCAACCTTCTGCCTCATCTCAACATCCATCCTTTGTCACACTCGACCCTTCCCTGTTGTCACCTTATCTATGTTCTTTCTTAGCAGTCACAGGCTTTCTTCCCCATTCATCAGAAGTCCAGCGCAAAAACCAAGCCTAACCCTTTATAGACAGATGCTCAGCAGACGTGGATAGATGTGACGAAGTGGTTGGTAGGTGTTTCCATGCAGAAGGCCCTACTGTTCTATCTAATGGAGAAATATCTTGGGGCTGGAACTCTTGGGACATCTGGGATGTACCTGGAATCTACTCTCATTTCTGCCTTTGTAATGGAGAAGACAAAAGGGAACATGGAATCAGATTTTGGAATATATTTAATACTCACAGGAGCCAGATAACCTCAGATAGGGTGAGTGCAGCTATATTGGAGCTAACTAGTATTTATGATGGAAAGGTAATCCTGTAAGAAGCAGGATTGTGATTCTTTTTCCAGTTTACCCATTGGCTTACCCAAGCTGGGAAGTATACTTTTGTTATTATTATGACCTCTGATAATGCCTCTACCTCCCTCGTGGTTATACCCATGATATTGTTGGCATCACCAAGAAACACTGTATAGCATTTGCCTCTCACCAGTTGCATTCTAAAATGTTTACTCACAGCTAATTACGGTGACCCCATGACAAGCTTATGAATTAGGTCTCACCAGTTGTCATGTTTTTCAGAATTTGAGGAAACAGAGCCACAGAGAGGTAATGTGACTAGCTCAAGGTTCCACAGCAGGAATCTAGAAGTTTTGTCACTGGACCAAGCACTGGGCTAAACGATTATCTTTTGAAAAAGATACTGTATATATGTGTGCGTGTATACATTCATGCATTTGTGTGTGTGTGTGTGTGTGTTTGTGTGTGTGTATGGTTGCACAATCATAATGCCCTGTTTTGTTTTTTAACAATCCCACCTTGCCAAACCCATAATTACTCTCTTATGCTTCTCCATTTTTGTCCTTCACAACCAAGTTGTTGGGAAAGAGGTGAGCTCTTAAGGCCTCTTCCTTGCATATAAAGATGAAGCCTGGCATTTGGTTCTTCTGACAGGGGTTGAACTCCTGGGAGATATGGAGGGTCCTGGGGTACATGGAGGCTCCTGGGGGTACATGGAAGCTCTTGGGATACATGGAGCAGCCACCAAGAACTTGTGTTCTAGAAAAGAAACTATCAAGAGCCTGATAACATCACTGGTGATTGAGAAAAGACAGATGCAGTTTTTGGCAGCATCTTCACACATGTGAGCTTCTTAGGAAACCATTCCAGATAGGTGAAAAAGTATAAGTCTGGTTTTGCCACATTGTAGCTAAGGTCAGTTGGGGCTACTAGGTAGGCTACCACAGGCACAAGCACATGGGCATCTCAAGAGCCATAGCTCACTTAGGGACACTGATCTGTTTCTCACTGCTAATCAAGTTTATTTATACTTTTTCTATAAGTTAAATAATCGCACCCATTTTCCCAGCTAAGAAAGTTGAGGCTTGTGGAGGTTGGTGGGTTAGTTGATTAGTAAAGACTCAAAGCTTGGCTGCTGTAGTTACTGCAGCACATGAGATTTAGGGCACTTAGAGGTGAGAGAGTGCTGGTGGGAACTGGACACCTACATGCTCTAAGTAGTCACAGACATCTTGAAAAGGAGGTACTTAGGCAGAGTACTGCCAGCCATACAGAAGACTGAGTAAAATTAGACCCAGTGACACAAGGTACCTTGATGTGAAGAAAAGTTTCCCAGAATGCACTGCAAATACCTCTTGTTTCCACCAGGCCACAGTGTTGTTTATTATCAATTTTAACAGTGATCTTCCCACAAGTACCCCTGAACTCCTCCTTGCTTTCACCTCTGCCTTTTTTAAAGGGGAACACCTCCTTGAACGTCCAAGTTCTCATGGATCTGGAAGACAGACACCTTCAGGGCTGCTGGCTACAACCTTGTACTATGTCAAGGCTGACTCTCACCCTGTTTGTCTCTGTGTCCCGTTAGAGTCCACAAAAGGCTTTCTCACATACTTCCTCTTACCAAAGAGATCCAACCGCCTAAGATGGGATCAGTTTATCTGGTGAGAAACTGAGGTGATACAGCTTGCCCAAAGCCACATAGCTAGGGTGAAGCTGAGCCTTAAATTCAGATCCATCCCATACTAAAGAACTGGTGTTTGCAGTCACACCGATTACTTCTTGTTGACCTTTATGCTTTTATTCACTGCTGGCTCACTAAGTTGGATTCAGCATTGTCTCATTCTGTGATTTTGCCCCAGTTCCTAACCTCTCTGAATGTTGATGTTTCTGCTTCATCTGTGGAAGGGATGAGTGATAACAGCTTAGCTCTCAACACCCGAGATTCTGTGTGTGAACACGTAAGAAGACGCAGGTCAAGTGCTGCAAGCTCGCATTACCAGGAGGAATCAGATTCTAGCTGTCAACTGATGCTGCCAGCCAGGTGGCATGAGAAATGTAGATTGTAAATAGAAGCCACAGTGTCTTCCCGATGTCAAAGGCTCCTTTGTCCTGCCCGACCCTAAGAAACCTAAATGCATCTCACACATGTCACCCAGAGGCCAGTACCTGTATTTCAACACCCACCCTGAAATACAAATCTAGGTATTTTAGTTTTCCTTCCTCTGCCTCCCAAGTCCCCAAGCCAAGTGCTGTCAAAGGCTGGTGAATGACCATCTGGTGAGTCAATAATGAGATCTGGAGCCAGTGGGGAAGGTTACCCAAAACTGAATTAAAAGGTATCACACACTGCCCTGAACTTGGACCTCCACCTCCCACAAGAGCCATGGCAAGGCTGGCAGAGGGGTTGTGCGCAATACTTACTACACCCCTGGCTGACAGGAAGCCGAGCCTCTGGAGGGGCTGGCTGGGCAGGTGGCTGGACCGGGCCTCTGGGCTGACCTTGCAGTGGTTCGTGGAGCAGCGGCGGGAGTATGTTCGGCGGGATTTCCGCCCTTCCTCAGGAGACCGACCTCGGTGCCTGGGGATCAAGAAAGAGATACCTGAAGGCGTTCTGAGGTGAGCATAGAGGAAAAATGGTTGGGCAAGCAACATGTCATCCAAGAGTGTCAGAGCATGTTTCTGTACGTTTGTATGATTTTGTCCGTGGGTATGTCTGTGTGTGTAAGAATTATTCCTGTTTGTTTTCAGATCAAGATGTTGAACTCTCTCAGCTCCTCCTGCACCATGCCTGCCTGGATGATAATGGACTGCACCTCTGAACCTGTAAGCCAGCCGCAATTAAATGTTGTCCTTATAAGAGTTGCATTGGTCATGGTGTCTGTTCACAACAGTAAAACCCTAACTAAGACAGGGTTAGGGATTAGGCTTAGGCTTAGGTTTAGGGGTTAGAATTAGGGTTAGACTTAGACCAGTGTTAGAGTTAGGGTTAGGGTTAGGAACTACTCAGTGTGGGACAGAAGCTGCATCAATCATCCTTGTGGCTTGGGACAAAGAGGTTACCTGCTCTCGCAGCTGGGGGAACGCAGTTCCGAACTCTGGGACCTTGAGGGGCATCGGTGATGTCTATGTCGGTGAGACTTCCGGCTTCGAGATCTTGGGGTGAAGAGAGAGAGGGGGTGTGGAGGAGTGAGACATTGGTTTTGATCTTGTAATACATAACGCCTCTGTCACTTTGTGCTTCCCATACCACCTGCCACTCACCCCAATTCTCTGTGTCAAGTCACAGTGACACCTGTCACTATCAGGGTTGGAGAGGGTCTCAGCTTTGTGTAGAATTCATATATGAGAAGTGTAAGTCGCTCCCAAAGGGACACATCTCCCAGCTTCCTAGCCCCAGCTTCCTGCTGGCATTTTTTTTTTTCTTTTTTTTTTTGGTGGGGGAGTCTCTGCCCAATCCTACTGAGCACTGGAAAGCAGAAAGGGGCCTTTGTGGAGAATGTGGGTGATGGTTAATAAGACTTGTCCTCATGCTACAAGCTGTCCTGGTACAAATGACACCCCAGGCAGGAAGTTACCCCCAAGTCTCCCCTGCTTCGTCTCAGGGTCAGTTCCAAAGGTTAACCAGGTTCTAGCAAAATACTGATCAGTAGCCTGGGCTGAAGAGGGAGAGTCTGTTGAGCTTCTAGACTTCTGCCTGCCGAACCCTGGAATGTTTCCAGCACACAGAGAAACAAGTGTAGACTCTTTAATGTAAAATATCCCCCTGTTTACAGAGACATTCCTTTTTAAAAAAAAAAAAAAAAAAAGGTAACCTTACACACACGAAACTCTTTTGTAGAGATTACTGGGCCTTTCAGCTGCCAGCTTGTGACCTTTGACCCAACATGTGAACTCCAGGTTCTTAGCATGGAGTTAGGAGCCCATCAACACAGCCTGCCACTGTCAGCATCCAGAGTCACCACCCCTCTGTTAACAACAGGATCACCCTGCCTCACTTCAACCACTCCCAAGTATGGGTCTCAATCTGCTTGAGGCTGAACAAGGAAATCAGATGTGGTAGGATTCACACACTGAATTCTAGTACTTGGAAAGCTGAGGCAGGAGGATCACCATGAGTTAGAGGCTGCATGGAACTATATAGTTCAAGGTTTGCCTGGGCTACAGAGTAAGACCTTCTCTACAAAACAATTAAGGCAACACAAAATGAAGGGCATGTGGAATGTCAGTGGCTTAGGAATCTGCTTGTTTATCTCAGCAAAGGCACTGGATTTTTCGAATACAACTATCAGGCCGAATCATTTCCCTGCTTAAAATTTCCTCACTGCCTTTATGCTCCCTCTGCCCAGACTCTGGTCTTGAACCCCTAACTCCTGCAGGAGCTTGCCCTGCCTGACTCTCCGTCTAGCTCAGCCATCCGACTCTGGACTGACCTGCCAGACTCAGGTAACAATGGACTTGTAACTGGGCTTGTTTTTTGGCTCAAGAGACCTTCTGGAGGAAGATGGCAATGACTTCAGGTCACCCATATCTAACACATCCTTTAGGCCCAGGCATTATGTTCTAAGCATCCCTCAACTCCAATACCCACCCCAATGGATTTTTGTTTAACATTTGATGAACAGGACTCCTCTCTGACACCTCTCTCTAGTTCCATGGTATGTGAGGAAACTGATTCCAGAGAGTTGAAACTATGTTTCTAGCATGTAGTCTCCGGTTCCCCTTTTGCAAGAGTTGAAACTATGTTTCTAGCATATAGCCTCCCTCTAGCAGGAAGCCACCCTCACCATCAAACCCCATCCTCCCATGGTGTCCCAAACTTGCATGCCCCCACCACTCTCCTGTGCCATCCCCTGTGCCCACTGCCACGTGCCAGGGCCTCACTAAGGCATGTAGGGAGAAAGGAAGCCAACTCTGTCAGCTTGATAAGAATAACCCATTGCTTCCTGGAAGTCCCTGGGAATCCTTGCTCAGTGACCTGCCTCATGTGCTTTGTCCTGCTTTTTGATGATGAACTATCAGCCATTGCTAGAGCTCCTCTAGGTTTTCACACCGGAGAGGGTGACAACCTCAACACTGCCATTATTCCTCCCAGTGCTCTTGAGGTTGTCCTGCCCAGGGCTACTGGTACCTGGGAACATGTGGTGTGCCGAGAGTGAGAACCCCAGAGCCAAACTTCACTGTTACAACACACACAGGTCACCAGCTCCAGTGACCTTGTTTCTTCATCCTCACAGTGAATAGATAATAGGATCTATTTAAGGGGATGGCGGGTGGGGGGAGTCATGTGTTTAATGTTTCTCTTGATGACTTCATTTAAATGAACTGGCCAATGGGGAGGTCCTTCCTTGATCTGACTGGAGTCTCTCCTCTTTCCTTCTGGAGCATGGTCCATGTCTGTGTGGTACTGACTGAAACCCCCCTCCTCTGTGGTGACCTTGAATGAAGGGAGCCTTTGAGGCAGCCACGCTGAGCGCCGCCCCCCTGTGACCTGCCTCTTTCTCCCTCTTCAGAAGCTGTCTCCTTTCATTCTGTCCTCTTTGATCCTCTCTTTAGATGCTTCTTGGCGGGAGATAAAATATTAGTTGATTGGAAAACACATCGCACTAACATTTACAGGGTGTAACCAAATTTACTTTTAATTTGATGGGGAGCTGAACTCCACAGGCAGTACTGGCTTATTTGAATTTCTACTACCAGCTATAAACTGTGAAACAGCTGGGCGTGAGACTCAGGATGCACAGGGAGTGATGTACTGTAAGCCAGAGTATGCAAACCAGCATCAGAGTATAGGTGTAGACGGTCATACACATACACACACACACACACACACACACACACACACAATCACACACACAATCACACCCCACAATCCGTGCACACACCTACACAGACATGTGCACAGGTAAGACTGCCACACATACAACCTACATAGAATGCACATACAGTGTTCATGCAGAATGAACAGAATTCATACACATGGGCCCACAGTACACCCATGTGATTGCTGTTTGCTGCCATGCTCATACACACAGGCACACAAATGCATTCATGTGCACACAGCTAGATCCCATGCACACATGCACCGTGTTACATGCACTGTGCATACCAGGGTTTGCATGGTATAAAAATAGACATTTATAAATGATGTGCACACTCCATTCATACGAGCTACATACAAATAGATACATTGTATACATACATGTTACATGTATGATGAGCACTTCAGACATAAACACATACACTGTGCATCCCAAGTGCACAAGAACACATGCACACGCCCACATATCCTATGCGGTCTGTCTATCCATGCATACCCTAACCCTTACTTTTAAGTGAGCATAAAGGCCTCTCCCTCCCTCCCTTTCTGTTTCTTCCTCTCTCCCTCCCAGCCACCATCCCCTCCCTCTCTTTCCCTGTTTATGATGTGGCTAACAGTCCAGCTGAGGAGAGGCCAGGCTTCTGCTTCCTCAGACCTCTCAGTGTGCTCCAGGGGTGTCTGGGTACTCACTGTTTTTTGTGCCTTTTCTCTTCCCGTCTTTTGCTTTTAGGGCTACAGGAACTAAATGAGAAACAGCCAGTTAAATTGAGAGATAAAAACAAACTAAAGCACCAAGCACAGTTCAAGATTCAACACAGCCAGGTTGTTCAAATTCCAACATCTTTACAAAGTGAGTTAGGCCAGGGTTCCTGGCTCATGCCCTTATGCTGAGAACAGGGTGCTAGAGGAGGCTGAGTTCACTCTGGTAGACTAATCACAGCAATGGTCATGAAGGCCACAGCAGCAGCGCCTGCCATGCTGAGGCCATAGTATGCATCAGGCTCGTGCTAAACACTCTGTTGTGAAAAAGCTCGCTCTCTCGTTCCCACTACCTATAGGTAGGGGGCACGGTTTGTAAGAACGTCTGGTGGGCTGAGACACTTGGGCGGGAGCAAACAGCTGAGCTGGGGCATGGCCCAGACCGGGGTTTCCTGTGACTGCTGGTCAATAAGGTTATGAGGGGACAGAACAGCCACAGAGATAGGCAAGGGCAGATGGGTTTTGAGAGATTATGAAACATTCTGCCCACAAATAGTTAAGTACCAGAGCCCTGGAGTGTAGACAGAATGAGACAAGCCAGGGTCCCAGTGTAGACCAGCAGAAGCCTGGGAAAGTGAGCCTGCTAGCTCAAGCCAGACTGGCTTCACACGTTCACTGGACCCTATTGTTGCCTATTGAGGTCATGGAAGGGGGCATGTAGTGGTTCCACACCAAACTTGAGTTCTGCCTTTGCTGTTCATGTGACATTGGACAAGCAACTCAATCACTTGCCTGTATACATCTCCTCTCTGACATATTTGGCTTTGAATTTTGGCCATGGTCCTGGCCTCTTTTGTCTTAGTCTTAGTTTCTCCATCTGTCAAATGGGAACCATGAGCAATGCCCACTGCTCCACAATGTAAGGAAGTTACGATGGATAATGGGGCTTGTGTCTCCTATGGGCCTTGACTTCCAATGTCTGGGTAGAGCTTGGTCCAAGAGCAATATAGAAGCCCATGGAAGTTCAGAGCTGAGTATAAATGATCTGGAAAATCAATAAAGAGCTCTCATTGCTGAAGAAACTGAGGCCCATGAAACCCACTGGGAACACTGTGACGGAAGCTGGGAGCCCACCCTGGCAGCCACCCAGAGCCCGCAGAGCTCAGGAGGCTGAGCGTGCAACCAGAAGCAGCAAGAGTCTTACCTGTGTCTCCTTTTCTTGGAGAAAGACCTGATTCAAAGTACAGAGACGGGGAGGAAAGACAGAAGGAAGGGGGCAGGGAGGAGTAGTGGGAGGAGTGGTGGGAGGAGTGATGGGAGGAGAGAATAAACACAGGTGAGTATCTCTTCCTGGATGACACTTTAGTGTGATGGGGTTTGTGGGACTCAGAAGTCCCTGCCAAACCTCCTCCCTATCAGGTTTTGAAGAACATGAAGCAGAATGTACAACCTTATTCTGTCCATCCTGCAACACACTATGGAGGGCAGTGAAGTTCAAAACTCATTTGTCTGGTCACCTCTGTGTTTCTCCCTCCCCCAGGCTCCCCTTCTACTGCCCTTCCCACAGCAGTTTGCAGCAGGTTCTGAGTCCAGTGGCTCATCCTTAGTAGGGTGTAGGTCTTTTACCCAAGAGTCACCATTGACCCAGTGGTTGGGAACAATTTGAGAGTGGCAGCTGGATTTTCCCCACTGTTTTGTTTCTGGAGCTCAGAATCTTGAGTGTAAATTAAGGTGAAAGTGAAGTGTTTAAAAAGGTCTCAAACTCTGATATTAAGGGAAGGAAAGGCTCAACGTGTCTCCTAACTTTACTATCACCTCCAAGATCATCAACTGACATTAACCAAACATTTTACAAACATGGACTTGGAAAAGATGGGCTGGAGTAGGGGAGCGCCCAAGAAGGGGCTTTAGGGTGGGTCAGAGTATTCATTCTCATCTCTCCCCATCCCTCTCTCCCTCCAGAGTCTCACTAAATTGACCAGGCTGGCCTTGAACTTGTGACTGTCTTACCTTGGCCTCATAAGTGGCTGAATTACAGCCCTTAAGTGAGAAGCCAACTGGCTTTCAGGATCCAGATATAGGAAAGTCTCTGACACTGGCACCAGCTGCTCAGCAAGGCAGGTGACAGTGTCTGTCTATACTCAAGAGAATGCTCTTGCCTTAGCCTCAGGCTCTGTGTTGGGAATGACTTATGACTGTAAATTAACCACATGCCACCAATCACCCACAATCTCAGCTTAACTGGAAACTATGGACGGGTGGTGGATGTAATCAGTGGGACCAAACCAAGTTTGAGGATTCTAGCAACACAGGATGTACTGGCTGGTTTTGAGTGTCAACTTGACACAGGCTGGAGTTATCACAGAGAGGGGAGCTTCAGTTGGGGAAGTGCCTCCATGAGACCCAGCTGTGGGGCATTTTCTCAATTAGTGATCAAGTGGGGAGGGCCCCTTGTGGGTGGTGCCATCCCTGGGCTGGAAGTCTTGGGTTCTATAAGAGAGCAGGCTGAGCAAGCCAGAGGAAGCAAGTCAGCAAGGAACATCTCTCTCCATGGCCTCTGCATTAGCTCCTGCTTCCTGACCTGCTTGAGTTCCAGTCCTGACTTCCTCTGGTGATCAACAGCAGTGTGGAAGTAAGCTAAATAAACCCTTTCCTCCCCAACTTGCTTCTTGGTCATGATGTTTGTGCAGGAATAGAAAACCTGACTAAAACACAGGGTGAGATGTGACCAAACCCCTGGACTGAGAAAACTCTGATTTTGTGCTATTTTGCAGATGAGGAAAACCAAAATGATCCCTGATAACTGCACATAATTAAACCTTATAGGGGCATCGGAAGATGTGAATGAACTAGAATAAATCACAAGCTGTTCTTTCCCTAAAATCCACAGCCAACTTCAAAGGCTCAGGGTATGTGTAGAGTAGAGCAGGCTGACTGCCCCACGGACACAAGGCTCCTCTGAGCCACTGGTGGCGGCCCATGGGAAGGGGTCCATTAACATGATTTTCTTTTCAGAAGAAAAGTACCATGGAAGTTTTGTATTGCAAAAATTCTCAATTATAACATGTTGGATGGGCCCATTGGCTTTGCTGGCTCCCAATCTTTTTCTCCTCTGTAAACATATATGTGCATTTGACTTCGTTTGTTTGTATGTGTGTGTGTGTGTGCATGCATTCAAGTACTCAGGTGTGTTTAAGTATATGTGTGCATGTGTGTATGCACATGTGTATATGTGTATATGTGTGTGCACACACACATACACTTGAGTGTATTTAAGTATGTATGTGCATGTGTATATGGACATTGTATATGCATATGTGCATGCATGTGTGTGTATAGTAAACACCAGGACTGAGAGTCCAAATCCCATGATTCCCCCATTTCCCTCCCAAGGTGGGGATCCTTGGATGTCCTGTTCTTCAACACGACCCTACCTCTAGGACACAACTGGATTTTGAAATAATGACCAAGACATTATTGCTGCTTCTGGCTTGGCCTGTGATGTGGCAGACACCAAACAGAACGCACAACCCATTCTCAAGGACCAGGTACCGTCAGCTTTCCATTCCTTATTCACAGCCTCTCTTCTAGGCCTGGCTGATCCCCCAACCCTCCTGAGTTCTGCCCAGCTCTGCTTTCTGGTCCTAGTTAGTTTTAATGGATCTCTGTTCCTCCTCATGACTCACACTGAAGGCAGGGATAAAACACACATAAAGTGAGCATGCTGCAGAGATGACCTGAGGTTCTTCCGGTGACCTTTGGGCCCCTGACCCTTGCCACACCTAGGACATCCCTGTCTGCAGAGGAGGAAGGACAGACAGTACCTGTGTCGCTTATGTTTCTTGGAGCTTTTCTTCTTCTTCTTCTTGACTGGTGATGGGCTGTAGGATGGGGACCTGCGGGGAGGGAGACAGGCTTCCATGGGTCCCTTCTTCATAATACCTCAGTTTTTTGGGGGACCATATACAGGGCCAACCCCCATGTTGATAGTAGCTTGCATTTGTGTTGGATATTATGTGCTCTACAGTTAAGTAGACATAATTACTATTTTCTTTTTTCAGACAAAAAAAAAAAAGTGAGATTCAGAGAGTTAAAGTGACCTGCCCAAAGACACACAACTCAGATAGGGATGGTCTGAGATTCGAACAGAGTTCTCTCTGTTTCCAAGAGGTTTGTTCATTATAACAGCATGGGGCCATGGCTATCCTCTTAGTTAAATCTAAAGGGCTTTCTTGGTCTCATCTGTGGCTTTCCTAAAAAACTCTGCCTCTTCCTTATTCCGTGGTCTGTTCTCTGCTATCTCCTGGGTAAACCTGTGTCCCTTACTTCATAGCATCGGTGAAGCCACTAAGGGACACCTGGGAAACAGTTACTCTCCCTGGGGCCATGGTGAGGACTCAACCTGACCTACAGGCTCAGGCCCCTGTGAGAATTACAGCATGTCTCCAGCAGGCTAGTAAGAGGCTAAGCTCAGGGTCAGTACGAGCCTAAGGGGGTGGATGTTAGGAAGCAGGCTGCCACAGTGGGGAGTGGTGAGGACTGAGGAGAGCAAGTAGCAGCCTCTCAAATGGGGCTTGGGGTTCCCTGTGAGAGTGCAGTCCCAACTTCCCACACACCTGCCTTTCCCATAGAAGATTATAGAAGTCCATATTTTCATATAAAATACTTCAAATCTCAAAGAGCTAAATTTATTTCCTTAAACAAACAAACAAACAAAAAAACAAACAAAAAAAAAACAATAAGACCTGGTGGGCTTTACAAAAATATCAGAGAGGAGAAATGGTTGAGGAACACTCAACACCTAGGAAAGTACATCTGGCGGAATTACTGGGGAGCCCCACGCGTGCGCTGTTTCCTCCTCTACGTTCTGCACACTTCGAAAATCCGGAAACTCGATTCACCCTGAGTCCATCCCCTACCGTACAATGGCTTGGACACCGGGTACCACCGCACTCCCCTTGAGCTCTATCAGGTGATGGAGAGAAACCTCTGCAAACCCGGGGCCCAGGCCCGAGCGGTCCAGCATTGCTCTCTGCTGCCCTCTGCAGGCGTCTATAAACACAGCCCGGGAGATTTGGTGTGATCCCTGCTCCCTTGCAGCCAGAATTCTACACAAGGTTTTACTGGAAGTTGACGAGGGAATCTGTACATATTTTGGAAAATAAAAACATTAAAAGACTGGTGTCTAGCAAGACACTCGCGAGGCCTAAAAAAAGCCACCAGCTGGTAGTTATGTGAAATGCTAACCCCTGGTCAAGAGAGGATTGTAGGAATCAAGTCCAAGGCAGATTCTGTCATCCCATACTAGGAGCCTTTATCTTCTCATCTCTGAAAAGGGCATAATGCTTCTTTTGCGGAGCGAGGCAAGGAATGAAAAGAAGGTCATACCACGGTGCTCAGCACAAGCCCCTGCACACCATACGCTTCAGCCACTCCAGCTCAACATCGAGGGTAATAACCGTTTCTTATTAATTGGTCATACGTGATTGCTAAACACCGTGTCAGCTGCCTCCATATTTCCCTCCGCCTTTTCCTCTTTTGTGATACAGGGTCTCACTTTGTAGCTCAGGCTGACCTAGAATGCACCGTATAACTTGGGCTGGGTTCAAACTCGCAGCAATCCGCCTGCCTCAGACTCCCAAGTGCTACAATAACAGACATGAGCACACCATACCCAGAGACATTTCTCTTCATATTCTCACAAATCCCAAGAGGTTGGCATAATTACTATCATTTTAAGAAGAGGGTGGGGAAAGAAGCCACAGAAAGGTGAAGTCTAAGGTCACACAGGCAGCTAAGAGGTGAAGAAGGGATTTGAACCCAAGGTGGAGTCACAGTTGGACTTATTATTCCTTTTCTGTCTCTTCTCCTGTCTGAGTCATTGAGATCTCATCTCTCCTCAGGGCTCTCACCTCCTCCTCTTTTTCCTGGTGGATTTCTTCTTTTTCTTTTTCCCCCTGGAGGAAGGTGGTGGTGTGGGGTCTCTGTCTTGAGAGGCACTGTGGAAAAGGAGAAACCAAGCATAAGAGGGTCTGCTGGCTCCTGGGCTGTCACAGCCAGAGAAGGAGAAAGGACCCAGCTCCTTGGAGAGTCCAGGACCCATGGTGAACATCTAATTGTCACCTCATGGCTGATTCCGTCACACCTCGGATTAAATGTCTCGAAGACTTAATGCACGCCTAATGAGACAGACACTGTAGTTACCCAAACACCAATTGATTATTTAAAACAAGGTTTATAGAGGTTAACTGCCCCTTAATAGATTTATTATTGAATTTGCAAATGGCTCACCTCAGTAAATAAATCACTTTAAGAAGAATGAGTTGGCAGTCCAGCCCACTCCCTACCCAGTCTGCCCCATCTACACTTCCTGCTGTAAATTTCAGGGGGCAGAAGCTTCGTTAAGTAGATGCTGATTATTAAAAGTATATTCACTCGAGTCTGATGTAACAAGATACATATCTTAACATCGCTTTGCAGAACCTCAAAAAACCTCCGCTCTTCAGGAATAATTATTTCCCGTTCAATTAAATTCAAACGCACAGGCTACAGTTAAATGAAGTCAAGTTATCTCCTTTTATAATTGGGGCAGGCTCCCGGGATTAAAAAAGGAAAAAAAAAAGAGCACTATCGTATAGCAAAGAGAGATGGGTTTGGATTGAAATTGCTTGAGAATGGAAGTGTGGGAACCCAGTTCACCTTTACTGGAACAGCTAGTATTGTTCTTACTCTTATTATTTTAGTAGCAACAAAACCAACACTGGTATGCTTATTACAAACAAAGAGTTTTGTCTATCTTGATATAAAGCATTTATATCAAGGCGGGGCATTTGGAGGCCAAAGGGCAACTTTGGGTTTTAAGCATTAGACATCACCACCGTTTTGTCTGTTTCTTTGTTTCACTAACTGCTTTTTCTTCTTTTCTTTTTCTTCCCCCTTTCTGAGACAGGGTTTCATTTTGTAAACCCGGCTGCCCTGAAACTTGCTATATAAACCAGGCTGGCCTTGAATGCACAGAGCTCTGAATACACAGAGCTCTACGTGCCTCTGCCTTCAAAGTCCTTGTAACACAGTCTAGGGGTCTTTATCCGGTTCGTTGTCTCTGCCAATTAACTAAGTAAAAGGCAGGACAAACTCCAGGCACAACAGGTGGCAGTGGAGAAATTTCCAATCTGCAGACACCAGTAGACAGAATCAGAGGCTGGGGACAGGCGTTTGTCTGGGAGGAGGACACACACAGAGAAAGACCTTCTGCGAAGCCATCACCACCACGGTTTTGAGACAAGATCTTTCACTGGCCCAGAGCTCACCAAGTAGGTGAGGCTGGCTGACAAATGACAATCAGAAACCTCTTGTCCCCAGTTCTCCAGTGCTGGGATCACAGTGTGGACCGCTGCATCTCAGTCTTTGGTTTCATAAATCTGCCCCTTGGGATTGAACCCTGGTCTTTAGACTTATGAGGCAGGACACTTTGTTGAGAAAGCCCTTCTCTGGCCTTCTTATTTTATTTCACAGGTGAGGATAATGGAGTCTGGAGAGTTGAGCTCACTCACTGGTGGCCACACAGCCAGGAATCACTTATGTTGGGATTTGAACCTGTGTGCTTCCTGCTCTGAGAGCAGCCTCAAAAAAAGAAAAAAACCCAAACAAACAAAAAAACAAAACAAAAAACAAAACAAAACAAAAAAACCCAAAAAAACAAACAAACCCACAATTGCCTTCTAGAGTCATTTGTGCAGATAGTCAGATGGCGATGGCCCAACTCATTAAACATCATAAAACTTTGTCATGTTTAATTCCATTTGAAGAATCTGGATCATCAGGGTTGGCAGGAGGGATGGTAAGGGATTGGAATGTATGTTAAGGTCTCTGGCCCTCCGATAAATGTTCTCTCCCTCTCTCTCTCTCTCTCACCTCTCTCTCTCTCTCTCTCTCTCTCTCTCTCTCTCTCTCACACACACACACACACACACACACACACACACACACATTTAAGAGAGCCACTTCCAACAAGTTAAAAATAAACATCCTAAGAATCAAATCCCTGTACCGAATCACACCTACATCTATCTATAAAGCATGAAGCACAATAGACTATCCAGCAAATGAACTGGCTGCTTTGAGAGGCACAGTGGGCCACTTCCAACTTTCTTTCTCCAAAGAGTACTTGACTCACAGCAAGAACCTGAGCATTTGCCAGATGACCAAGTGGTGGGTGAAATATCCTGGTGCTGAGCGGTCTCGTCTCATAAGAGCGTGTCCCAATGCAGCTGCTGCTGGGAATTTGGGGGGTGGCGTGGGGTGTTTAAAACTGTGTCAAAAATGAGGGGGTGATTTCATTGTTAGGACCAAGAGCTCTGACGTCTAGAATCCTGAAATCTATGAGGCAAGGCATCTGAGAACCGGTGTCTTATTATTTAAACTCTGGTTAAATAGGACACTATTGAGAAGTCTTTAAATTTAGTAGACCTGAGATCTGTGAAGTAATTATAATTAACCAGTCACTCCATAATGTCGCAAAGCCTTCGCACATGAGAATCCACATTTCTCCATCTCTTCCCCGCACCCTTGTTCTATGAAATGCATCACAGACTAGTAGTGAAGTACAAGGTGGTTAGCGTTATGTGCAGGGAGGGGCTGAGTCCACAGCGCTTGTACACACCGGAGTTCCAGGTATGATAGTCAAGCACAGTGGTGAGTGTTACAACTGCTACAGGAGTAGACAGTCAGTTCAAGTGGCTAAGTGTGTAGTGGTCGAATCCACACTGTGAAGGGGCCAGGAGACAAGAGCCCCCCAGCCAAGTGCACACACCATGGTGGAGGCAGAGGATGGCTCTGCAGAGACTCAGCACACATGGATGAAGATAAGAACTCAGTTACGGGGCTGGAGAGGTGGCTCAGGGGTTAAGAGCACTGACTGCTCCTCCATAGCTCCTGAGTTCAAATCCCAGCAACCACATGGTGGCTCACAACCATCTGTAATGAGATCTGATGCCCTCTTCTGGGGTGTCTAAAGACAGCTATAGTGTGTACTCACATACATTAAATAAATAATTCTTAAAAATCTCATTTACATGTATTGTTTTAAAATGTGCAGTGGCTAAGGAGGTGCTAATTGTGGCTCCAGGTATTGTGGCTGAATCTGCAGAGGTCGAAAGTAAGAAGAATAGCATAAGACATGATTGTTCTAGAAACGCACAGACCTGGATGTATGCTGTAGTTCCCTCTCTAGCTCAGAGATTTTTTTAAACTTGGATTTGTCATCATCTCAGAGGTGGGGATTAAACCAGGTACCTGGGCCATAAGTTTGCTGCCATGTTCCCCAGCCTGGCACTGAATGTGTTGAGAGGTAAGGGAATTGTGTGACAGTCACATTGTCATGTAACATTGCTCCGATCAATGAAATAGTCCTGCTAGATGAAAATTTGAGCTGAGAAACTCCTAGTGAGGGCATCACTCGTGTGTGTGTGTGTGTGTGTGTGTGTGTGTGTGTGTTGCTGGAGGGGGCAAGCCAGTGTGTTTTTCAGTGAGGTATGACACAGCACAAACAAATTATCTGCTGATCCTAATGCTTGACCGTGCTGACAAAGGGTTGGGGTATGCAGCCACTGTATTTTTATTATCAGAGTATAGAAGAGCATTTGCTTTAGGCAGAAGCATTTCTACCTCTGTGTCTGCCTCATATCCTGACTTCATTGTTGGCTCTTGCGCTCCATCTGACCAAGGCTGTTTTAGTCACCACTGCCCTCAGAGGTGTTGGCCACACTGAGAACTGTGTAGACATGATACCCAGCTTAGGTGCAGAGTGGGTGTTGTGTAAGTCCCCTCTCAGGTGTTTGGACAACACGATTTTCTGAGGACAGACTCTTCAGAACGTGTTGTTATGCATAATCAGTATGACTTCTCCTATCACCAATACCAATTGATGGTTATTAACTACCATCATTACTGTGGCTTTTAACTCCTTAGAGAATCAGTCTCAGACAGAGGACAGGAGGCCTAGACTCACTGTACGGCTCAGTTGATAACATGATAGTCATCGTTTTTTTCCTTTAGAAAAAGGCAGTCCATTGTATTTCCAGAATCTTCTCTGGCTCTCTGATGCTCTGAACCAGAAATTTTCTATTTTGAGGACCTCCCGTGTCCTACAGCCATGGCTGTGGTTTGCATCTGAAATGTCTCCCACAGCTCATGAACCCTGTTTCCCAGGCTAGTGTAGTGACTTCAGGGAGGCCATTCGAGCTTTAAGAGTTGGAGCTTCCTTGAAGAAAGTAGGTCAGTAGGTCATTGGAGGAAGGTGGACCTTTGAAGGTGACACCTGCCCTGGTTTTGATCATGCTCTCTCTGTACTCTGTCCTGGCCATCAGCTTACACCATAACCATCTCTGAAGGTGCAATTCCTTTAGATCTTACCCACCCTGGTCACTAGAAGCCTGGTCATCCCCGAAACCAGGAGCCAAAATAAAACTTTCTTCCCGTTTCCCATACCCTGTTTCTATCAGGTACTTGGTTAGCAGTGCCGAGCAGCTTCTGCAGGGCCTGATCTATTCCAGTCCTTGCCTCAGCCTTCAGAAAGAGATGTCTATATTCCCATCCACAGCTGTTTAACTAAGGTGTGAACCAGAGTTCAAAAATGTACCATCCACATTTAAAAAAGAAAATCAAGCTTCCTGATGTGCGCTTGTAATCAAGACACTGGATGCAGTGAGTGGATATCGGGGGCTTGCTGGGCAATCAGTCTAACCTAACTGGTGAGCACAAGGTTCCTGTGGGACACCCTGACATGGAAAACAAGCAGCGCCTAAGGAGTAACACCTGAGGCTGACCTCTGATTTCCACACACCCATTCACTACCCCAACATGTACCTACACACACACATACATATACACACCTGCACACACACCTGCACATATGCTTGCACTCTCACACTCCTACATGCACACACTCATACACACATACATGAACACAGTCATGCATGCATACACAGACACATGCATGCACACACATATGCATATACACCTGGCCCCACATGCATATATGCACACATGTATGCACACTCTCACTCCCACATGCACACACACATTTCTGAAGCTCAGGACACAAAAGTGAAATTATGATTTTTAGAGTCCAATTCTCCTAGAACCTCTGTGTGTTCATTGGTCAGGGTCTCGTCTAACCAATGACCCAGGTTGGGGGTGAAGCTAGAAAATCAAACTGAGTGGATTGAGTGATGCCCAGGAGACAGGTAAAGTATATTTTTGGGTGTGTGTGTGTGAGGGTGTTTCTGAGATGATTGATGTACAGGACAGCCAATGAGGAGGGAAGACCTGCCAGTACTGTGATGATCTGATATATGGTGGGTTTTCAAAGGGACAAAGGTAGAAAAAGGAAGAGGCCCAGCTAGGGAAGGAGTGAAGGTCATCCCTCCCTCTTCTATCTCCTCCTCTCCTCCCCTCCTCTTTCCCCTCCTCTCCCCTCCTCCCCTTCCTTGCCTTCTCCATTCCCCTCTCCCCTCTCCTCTTTACCCCTCCCCATCTCCTTGTCCTCCTCTCCTCCCCTCCCCCATCTCTCCCCCTTTCATCTCAGTTTTCTCCTCCCTTCTGTCTCCCTCTCCTTTTCCCCTTCCCCTCCCTCTCTATCTCTCCTTCCTTCTCTATCTCCTCCTCTCCCCCTCTCTTCTGTTTCCCCCTCCCCTTCCCCCTCCTTTTCTTCTCCCACCCCCCAAATCCTGCCTCTAAACAGTTGTGACAACAGTCATTGGGTTCGCAAACCTAAAATGCTGGCTCTCTGGCCCATGACAGAACATGTTACCACACGCTCAAGCTCCCAAAGAGGAACCTGGGAAAGAGAAGGAGTCAGAGAGGGCACACTTCACTGTCACACACTCAGCTCTGACTTCACCATCACACACTCAGCTCTGACTTCACCGTCACACACTCGGCTCTGACTGGCTTCACTGTCACACACTCTGCTTTGGCTTCACCATCACACACTCAACTCTGACTTCACCATCATACTCAGCTCTGACTTCACCGTCACACACTCGGCTCTGACTTCACCATCACACACTCGGCTCTGACTGATTTCACCTTCACACACTCAGCTCTGACTTCACCATCACACACTCGGCTCTGGCTTCACTGTCACACACTCAGCTCTGACTTCACCATCACACACTTGGCTCTGACTGACTTCACTGTCACACACTCAGCTTTGGCTTCACCATCACACACTTGGCTCTATCTTGCAGTTGATTTGAAGGAGGCACAGCATCTCACCTGTGTGCTCTGGCAGGACCCAGCTCCCTGTAGGCCTTCTCTCTTCCCCAGCTGTTGGTACCAAGAGCCTCAGTGGTCAAACGTTGGCCCAGCTTCTCTGAAGGTCCATCCTGATCTGGGAGCGAGAGACTGCTCTGGGGCTCTGTCCTGCAGGGGAAGAAATAAAGAGGTAAACCTGTTAGGGCATCTAGAATCATATGTTAAATATTCAGATCTACAATTTTCTAGCCCCTTGCTAGACTGGGATCATTAGATTATCATTGACCTTTTTTTTTTTCTCTGAGTGGAGTGTGGCAGGAGGTGGGGGGGCGCATTTCCAGTTCAAGGCACCCAGGATCTGTGTGTCATCTCCACGGTTCTCTTTCTGCCTTGGTGACTTGAAGGGTACAAACTCTGAACGTGAAGCCATTTGGAGGAAGGGAGATATCTGAACTATGACAAATTTATAAGAAGGAGGTGAGCTACATTGAGCAGCTCGGCCTCAGAATTCGTCACTGCTGCACACATGTTCTCCTACTCAAATATGGAAGAGTCTTGGGAACCAGAATTCACTTTTTCTCTCAATAAAGTTCCCTCCTTTGCTAAAACTCTTGTCTCTGTATTATATGTCCCTCTTATCCAGAGGTATTTATTTATGTTTTATTAACAAGTAGTCATCCAAGCTCCAAAAGTATTAAGTGGAAAATTCCATAAACAGATTACAAGAATAAACATAATACTTTGCTTAGTAGTACAATGGAACCTTGCGTTGTCTCCTGCTTGGGACACAGCATATCCTTTAATCCAGTGTATCCATGCTGCGTATACCACCCAGCTGTCTGTCGCGTAGTAGGTATCTTTAGCAGATTAACTGAGTACTGGAGCACTGTCTTAAAGTTTTACTGCTGTGAACAGACACCATAACTAAGGCAACTCTTCTAAGCACAACATTTAATTGGGGCTGGCTTACAGGTTCATAGGTTCAGTCCATCATCATCAAGGTGGGGGCATGGCAGCGTCTAGGCAGACATGGTGCAGGAGGAGCTGAGAGCTCTACATCTTCATCTGAAGGCTGCTAGTGGAAGACAAGACTTCCAGGCAGCTAGGATGAGGGTCTTAAGCCACGCCCACAGTAACACACTTCCTCCAACAGGAACCTCCACACCCACTCCAACAAAGCCACACCTACTCCAACAAAGCCACACCTACTCCAACAAGGCCACACCTACTCCAACAAGGCCACACCTACTCCAACAAGGCCACACCTACTCTAACAAAGCCACACCTACTCCGACAAGGCCACACCTTCTCCGACAAGGCCACACCTACTCCGACAAGGCCACACCTACTCCAACAAAGCCACACCTACTCCAACAAGGCCACACCTACTCCAACAAGGCCACACCTACTCCAACAAGGCCACACCTACTCCAACAAAGCCACACCTACTCCAACAAAGCCACACCCACTCCAACAAAGCCACACCTACTCCAACAAAGCCACACCCACTCCAACAAGGCCACACCTACTCCAACAAGGCCACACCTACTCCAACAAGGCCACACCTCCTAATAGTACCACTCCCTGAGCCAAGCATATACAAACCATGACAAGAACTGTGCCCAAGTCACCCTTTTGTACTCACTAAACCCTCAGGTACAGGAGAATGAATGACACTGGGCATTTGACTACACCAAAGGAAACACGCAGGTGCTTCCATTTTATGAGACAGTAAAAGCACTGTTTGGTATTTTAAGAGAGAGAGAGATCATATTTGTAGTATTTTATTTCCCCATTTCCTTATTATCATTATTAACCTCACCTATACCTAATTTATAAATAAAACCTATTCATAGGTTCATCTGTAAAGGAGAAAAACCACTTAGTATCATAGTATGTCCAGTGCTTGCTATTGTCCTGGGCTCTGGGAATCCACTGTGGCCTGTGATGTTATTCATATCAGATACGCAGGGAGATTGGATATGTGCATGTGGATGCTATGCTCTTCACTCAGCATCTGCAGTACAGCCAGCCACTGGACTCCTGACTTCCAGGTCCCTTAACACTGAAACAGAGAACACTGTCGGCCTCTGGACGGTTGACGTGGCATGAGGAAAATGATAACTTATGCCAACCAAAAGATCGAGAAAATATCATTTTACATTACTTTTGCCTTCCCATAAATCAGCCAATCTGGTGTCTCTTGCGGGGTGGGACCACCTGATTGGAATAGCAGTTCCCATGAAGGTTTAAGGTTCCTTCCTCCTACCACACAATACTTGGGGGACACAAATATGCCTCGCCAATATGAGTCCTAGGAAGGGACAAGAAGTTACCTAGTCACTCAAGTCCTTGAGGATCCTGTTACTCAAAGTCCTTGATCCAAACTAAGAGGATCCAGGAGCTTGAGGGTCCCAAGTGTATCTGAGCTCATCCTGCTTCCTGACTCCTGGTCAAGCATCAGTCTAAGTCATCGGCCTTTCTGCACCAGGACCCTGCAGTTCCTGTGTCTTCTGCAGCTCCTGCATCAATACTGGTTTTTATGGCCAGTGAAAGAACAGATCTGATAAGTTCCCTGGTCCTTAGCATTTCCAGGGAGCAAACCAAGCCCAGTCCATGGAGAAGCAAGAGCAGAGTAACACACCCATCTCTGCCAGCCATTTATCAGTGTAACTTCAGAAGCAGAGAGGCAAGTCACTGCCAGCCAAGGAGGGATGGTGATTCTAATCAAGGCTACCTCCTGTCTGGCCCAGGCCAACCTGCATTCATTAACTCCAACCTTGGTGCCAGTTCTCAGTTTGGGGATTCAGCGACCCAGTCAGGTATGCTTCTATGACCATGAGGTTTATATCCAGATAGAAGAGGTGGTTATTGTCACATAAGTATGTGTGATGGTTTGTATATGCTCAGCTCAGGGAGTAGCATAGAAGGTGTGGCCTTGTTGGAGTGGGTGTGGCCCTGTTGGAGTGGGTGTGGCCTTGTTGAAGGAGGTGTGGCCTTGTTGAGAAGGTGTAGCCTTGTTGGAGTAGGTGTGTCACTGTGGGTGTGGCCTTTAAGACCCTCATCCTAGCTGCCTGGAAGTCAGTATTCTGCTAGCAGCCTTCAGATGAAGTTGTAGAACTCTCAGCTCCTCCTGCACCATGCCTGCCTGGATGCTTCCATGTTTTCACCTTGATGATAACGGACTGAACCTCTGAACCTGTAAGCTAGCCCCAATTAAGTGTTGTCCTTATAAGAGTTTCCTTGTTCATGGTGTCTGTTCCCAGCAGTAAAACTCTAACTAAGACAGTATGGAAAATGTGACTTATTGAAGGTGACCTGTTAGGTTGAGGACTGAGTAGCCTAGAGGATTGGGAAGATGGGAGGGTGGCTATTATTTCAGAGTCAGAAAAGACTCCTTTGATGAGCCACAGAGGGAGAGGGAACTCGCAGGACTAACGTTCAGAAGGAGGCAGCCTAAAATGTATCCACTGATTGATTTACACTATTGTTAGCCATATTCCCTTTGCTGGAAATAACGGATGGAGCCAATGACTTGCTTGCCATGAGCAAGTGGGACATGTGATTGTGTATGACTTTCAGACTAGGTCAGTAGTCAGTGTTTGCCTTCAGTGGCCGTTAGGGAGCGTCATCTGCCATGTTGTAAGAGCAATCAGCTTCATGGAGAGGCCTCACAGTAGCCAGCACTGACATCCAGCCATGCAAGCAAGCATGTGGACACGAGCCCTCTAGAACAGAACAAGCTTTTGGCGGAGGACACCATCCTTGTGGCATCGGACTACGACCTTGTGAGATGTTCTGAGCTAGAATGGTACAACCACATCCTCAACTCACCGAAAGTAAAACACAACTGCTTACTGCCCCGCCCCCACCCGCCCTGTCCCTGTCCTGCCGGAGCAAAGATTAGGAGTAGGTTTTGGTTTTTTTTTTTTGTTGTTGTTGTTGTTGTTGTTGTTTTCCCCACAATAATGTGTCCCTTCTATACGGGTATCTCCAGAAAGGGGGAGGTGTGTACCAGGCAGAAGGACGCAAGTTGAAAGACCTCAGTACCTGCAGAAATGGCAAGAGGTGAGATCAAAGACAAGCCCTTTGCAGTGAAATTTCTGTCCCTATGCACTGAGAGATGCACTAACCTAGCTTGATCTTTTTCTCCAATAGTGCTAGCTCCAGCTTTCTGGACTGGGGTAACCCACTGGGAAATCTGCAGTAAAACAAACAGAAATATAATAAATCCTACAGAAAGTGCTGAAGGGGGGGCGCAGACTCCTCCATAATAGAACATTCAATTCCAGGCACACTGACATTTTTGTGGCTCCACTTCCCACTACCTTCTGGTCTCTGTCTCTTGCCTACAGAGACACATACACACATGTCTGCATGTGGAGGCCAGAGGTCAGCCTCAGATACCATTCTGAGACAGAGCCTGTCTCTGGGACTTTGGCCTTGTTGAGGTCTAGGCTCGCTTCCCAGTGAGTTTTAGGCATCTTCCTGTATCCACCGTTCCAGACCTATGGCTTCAAGTGTGTCACCACACGCAGCTCCCTTCATTGGCACAAGAGATGGACTTCGGTTGAGCTGCAAGCTGAGCCATCTCTGAGCTCTGCCCAGCTTTCTTAAAACTGGAATAGAGAATGAGCTTAGAGTCCCATGTTTCCCAAGCTTGGCCCAATATCAAAGGTTCCCGATGAGGTTTCTGAAAAAGACCCTAAGGCCCACTATAGATAAAATGAATGAGAGTCTCAAAGGGGTCGACCCAGGAATCTACACGCTAAAGAAGCATCCCGGATAAGACAGCCATTTGTCAGAACACTCGAAGAATCCAAAGACGCCTCAGGATCTGGCCTCAGTCCAACCTCCTGCTTCTCTCCACATCTTTCCATTTCTAAGAGCCTATGGTCTTCTTGCTGTTTCTCAAATAGGTCAAAAGCTTTTCCTGCCCCAGGCCCTTGGCACTTGATGTTCTGTGCACCTGGCATGCAGCTCCTGCGGCACCTCACCTGGCCATCTCCTCATCCTCTCTCAAGGGTCACCTTTGCAGAGAGCCGTCCCCGACTTCTGCACCTTGTCCCCTCTTCACCCGTGGTAGGAACCACTGGGCTCACAGCTTTCCTTGCCAATATTTTATATGTCCTTTAGCTGATAATCTTCTGGATGAGCACATGAGTTCTTGAGCTAGGGACTGGTCCTCTGACCATCGAGTCATCAGAACATCTGATGCTTCATCTGTTTGCTGCTGAGAAGACGGAGGGGTGGACAGAGGAATACATGTAGACTGCAGATCAGGCTTGACCCTCTCTTACAAATCAAGGTGAGGTGACTTGACAGGACTTGACTGCAAAGCATCACAGCCCCCCCCCCCCTTCAAGGAAGCCAGGCTTCACAGCCTGCATCATGTCTTTCTATTTCCAGTCTCGAATCTTTTCAGAGCTTTAAGAAAAAGACTCAGTGTTCCATTTCTGCCGAAGTGTGCCCACAGCTGCTTTGTCTTTACCACAGAGTTACTCGATGTTGTAATGTCTTTTCTTTTTCTTTTTCTCTTCTTCTTTTTAATACTTAAAGGAAGGCAAGATCTTCAGGGGACAGCTGAGACAGAGTCAAGGGCCGGCACATTCCACTTCACGGGAGGAGGAGGGGGATTGCTCAGTTCCTTGAGGCTTTTCCTCCTCTCTGCATTCCTGCTAATCAGAGGCCCAGGCACTGGGGCTACCTGTAGTCATGGCAACGAGCGGCTGATTTCCTAGCCTTTGATAAGAGTCAGGGCTGAACTTTCTAAAAAAACTCTCTAAGACGCCTGGGTCTCTAGCTGTTGTTCGATTTTCCATCAAAGCATCCGCAGATGGAGCAGAATTTCCAGCTGCACACAACAACAACAACAACAACAAAAACAACAACAAAACCACTCATTTGGCCTGGAGCCAGAGGTCAATCCTTATGACCCTAGCCCTAGGCAGAATTAACACAGTTTTAGAAACAGACAAACAAGGCTTGACCACAAGAGCTTTAGAACCAAGCCACCTCCATGGAGAGTGGGAAAACTGGGGTCTCAAGACACAAAGGGGTTGCCCAAGTCTACCCCATCATCCACATCAGAGCCAAGCCTGGAACTGTGGCCTTTTATCTTCTTGGCCAGTACTCTCTCTGCAATCCCTTGTTCATAACAGTGGTTTGCATCTATTAAGTACCTACTGAATGCCAGACACTGGGATGGACAGTTCTTTCTCACCCTTCAGCACATTGTTTGTTCTAAAGAAACATGCCAGCAGGTGCAGCCAGTTTCACTGAGTGTGGAGAAACTGAGGCATAGAGATAGAAATAAATACCCAGTCAGCATGCCAGAGGAGAGGAGGAAGGGAGAGAGGGAGGGGAGGGAGAGAGAAAGAGAGAGAGAGGGAGAGAGAGAGGGAGAGAGAGAGAGAGAGAGAGAGAGAGAGAGAGAGAGAGAGCAAGAGGAGTACTTTGAGACTCTGAGACATACTTCAAAACTACAAGGAAGTGCTGAGCAGAAGCACAGAACATGCTGGATAGTCCTCTAGTGTCTGTGGGACAGGAGCATCACAGAGCTTGGCATTCATCTTACACCTCACAGGGAGAAACGGCCCTTGGCCATTGGCTGGGAGATAGTCCTGACTCTGATTTCCCTAGTCTCCCCATAGCTGTGCCTACGTGTACAGCATTTCTAACCGGGCCTCTCAGTGGATGCTGAGGACCCTGTACGGAATGCAGCATGATGAGTTTCCCTCCCCGTCCCACTGCTGAGGACACAGACTTGGCGAGGAAAAGGGATTCGCCTCCCTGGCATCGCCCAGGCCCCCACACCCTTGCTCTGCCTCCAGGCTGTGAATAACCCACCTGTGTCCCTGTACTGGCACAGGCCTGGGATCTTCTGTCTTCCATTCTCCTGAGAAGCTCAGACCTTCAGGCTCCTGGAAGTCCCAGAATTCATCCCAGAACTGACCCAGTCGAGCAATAAGATGGATGTGGCTAATTTGTGCCTCAGCTCCTGGGACTCTGGCCTAGAGTCTTGGAACTCTAGGTCTTTTTCAAGGTTAATCTAGTTAATTAAGCCGGCTTGGAGGTAATCTACAGGAGCCTTGACCCTTCGAGCTTTCCTTATTGTGGCTGGAAGAAAGCAGCAAAGCCCGAGTAAAGATTGGAGATTTTATGGTAGTGTCACTTGGATGTGGGCACAGATGCCCACATTTTAGTAAAGACTGAATGAAAAACAAGATGAAAACAAGAAAAGTTTCCTAAGATGATGTTCCCTCTGCCTTCCATTCATTGCTGACAGATGTTCACCCAACATCAACTTGACAGTGTATAACAAGAATACAGAGGTCTGGCCCATGCCACAGTCCCTCAAGGGCACTTCATCATGGAAGCAGAGGAAATCCCTAAACTAGGAAATAAAAGCCAGGGGACCAAAGTTTAAGGGGCCGTGGTGCCCCACACAGGCACCCAAAGCAGCCTGGAAAATGTGGGCAGGAGACTGAGGCGAGATCCCTGAAGGGTGAATGGAAACTGGTCAGGGAAGCTGAGAGGGAAGGGCATAGGAGCAGAGAAACTTCTTATAACTACCCTGGATACAGCGTGTTAGAATAGACAGATGGGGGAGGGGAGGATGGATGGCAAGCGTTAGGAAAGAGAAGAAGAGTCTTCCAGAGCCATGTGCACAGTGCTTTCTTGGGCTTTAATGTGCATGTGAGCCATGAGGAGATCCTGTCCTAGTGAATGCTGATTCAGTGGGGCTGGGGAGGGCTTGGGTGTTTACATCTTAATCCATCCCTGGTGCTGCTGCTCCTGGAATAGTCAAGTTGCCGAATCTACATGGGATTTAGGCTTGATCCTAGGCTGACCTGCAAAGACAGGGCCAGTGGTTCTCAACCTGTGGGTCATGGCCCCTTTGGAAGCGAAGCAACCCGTTCACGGGGTCGCCTAAGACAGCAGAGATCTCAGATGTTTACATTGTGATTCACAACAGCAGCAAAATTACAGTTATGAAGCAGCAATGAAAACAATGTTATGGGGGGGTCACCACAGCATGAGGAACTGCATTGGGGGTCACACAGCATGGGGGAGCTGCGTTAAAGGTCACAGCGTTAGGAACCATTGGGAGCTATTGAGACAGGCAGTCTTTCACTCTGCTTTCCTAAGACAGTAGGTGAGTGGTTCAAGGCAGAGAAAGAGAGAGAGAGAGAGAGAGAGAGAGAGAGAGGCAGAGAGAGAGAGAGAGACAGAGAGAGACAGAGAGACAGAGAGACAGAGACAGAGACAGAGACAGATACACAGAGAGACAGAAACAGAGAGACAGAAACAGAGAGAGACACAGACAGACAGACAGAGACACAGACAGACAGAGACACAGAGAGAGACAGAGAGACAGAGATAGAGACAGACAGAGAGACAGAGAGAGATGGGCAGAGAGAGAAATGGGCAGACAGACAGAGACAGAACGAGACAGAGACTCATAGATCAAGTGCAGGCTAATAAAACCAAAAGAATGAAACGTGGAAAACTTCAGCTCAGAGTTTCTGGTCCAGCTTAGCCAAGCATGTCAGTCTCTCACCTGGGCCTGGGTTCTGAATCCTCATTACAGAGCATACTTGTATGCTGGTCCTCATCCCCAACCCCAGTGAACTCCCAGCTCACCCAGTCATGCCTCTTTCCACAGGCTGGACTGTCGACTGCTGATCTGCAGTGAGGGATCAAACTGCCGAGCAGGAGATTAGAACTGATGGCTGGGCCTGCCTAGAAGGAACAGCTTCCCACTTGAATGTGTCACGGAATAGTTAGGTGACACTGTGAAAGCATTAGCTCAGGAGTCCCACTGACCTGGGTTCATGCTCCGATCCTGCCACTGTCTGTGGCTGTGGGCAAGAGTGTCATTTCTCTCTCCAGCCTGGGACCTTTGCATCTGCCAGGATTTCAGCAGACCCAGGCTGTGGAGTCCTCCGAGGAGAGCAGCTGTTGATTATACAATGCACAGCACCCATGGAGAGATCATGAGAAGATGGGTCCCTTTAAGACAGGGTTCTCACCGTGAGTCCTAATACTGCAACCCTTTAACACAGTTCCTCATACTGTGGTAACCACCAACCATAAAAATATTTTCACTGCTATTCCATAACTGTAATTTTGCTACTGTTATGAATCGTAATGTAAATATCTGTGTTTTCCGATGGCCTTAGGTGACCCTGTGAAGGATGGTTGGTGACCCCTAGGTTAAGAACCACTGCTCTAGGGGATCATCATGGCTGCTACTGAGAGGAGGGATGGAGTGAGCAGAGATAGCTCTCTTCGTGAGACCTTTTAAGCCTAAGAGGGAACCTGGGTTCAGCGTGGGATGAGACCTGGTACATGAGCTGGGAGAGAGAAAACTCCGGATAGGGTCTACGAAAAACCATTCGACTCTTCTCCATTCGGGACATAGTTATTGAGCACCTACTGTATGCGATCTATGTTGTCAGCACGGGAGGCAGTGGAACACAAGAGCCGCTGATGTCTGTAGCTTTCATTCATTCTGTTGAGGTGGCAGTAGAGTGCAGAGAACAGACATAACCACTCGATAATCATAAAGACGGTGATTATCAGATGGTGATGAGAGATGTGGAGAGAGGAAGTGGAACATAGGAGGTAGAGTGCTCCCAGGAGGGATGTGAAGTGCTCCTGGTAGAACATTGCAGTTTCAAATGAGCTAATCGGAGGTCACGTTCTAGCAGAGGCTTGAAGGTGGTAAGAGTGTAAGCCCGGAGCATGCCTGGGAAAATGTAACAGGCAGAGGGCACAGCCAGTGCAAAGGTTCTGAGGTAGGAGCACACCAGAGACTGACGACCAGCAGTGAGGCAGAACTGAGCAAGTGGTGGGTGGTGGGGTGAACAGAGGGCGAATGGTGGGCGGAGCTAGAGAGAGGGAGGATGGTGGGCGGAGCCGGTTCTGTTCCTGCAACCATGCTTGGCAGGGTCCGGATTCTCAGTCAAGACAGAATCAACGGGGTCTGCGCATGGATTGGATATAGGGCATGAAAGAGAGGTCAAGGGCTGGGAGGGTAGAGACAGGTGTGTGTGACCGGACCTATGGAGCTCAGTCTTAGAGACAACACTTCTTTGTTAGGATCTATGAACGACGCACCACACTAGGTTTTGTTGTGGCGTTTCTATACATGTCCATAATATATTTTGATTATGTTCACGGCCATGGCCGTCTCTCAGCCTCCTGCCAGTTTGGCTGATCCTTTTCTCAACTAACCACTCCGGTGCTCTCATACCTTTTTATTTACTTCCTTTGGTGAGCCAGAGAGTCTCATCACGGTATTACAGAAACATGGGCCTCTTGCCAGTCACTACACCACTGAAGAAAAAATATTTTTCCCTTCCCTGGCCTCTGCTAACTGCTTATAGATCCTCAGGGAGGGATGTGCCTTGTGAGCCAGTCCCCCAAATGTTATTTTGAGATGCCAGTTAGATAACCACACCGGCCTGATCAGCGGGCAGCAGGAAATAGGAGCTTGGATGTCAGGCAACTCATGGGAACTGAGAAATACATCTGAGAGATGCCGCATTCAGTACAATAAAAGCAAGGATCTGGACCATCTGGAATTAAGGTGGAGCATCTGGCTAGACTTTGGTGGGGACTGGACGGGGAGGCAGCTCTGAGGTTGTCGCAGAGGAATTTGGGGATAATAAAACGTCTCTGTAGGAGTGCTCCATCTGGATGGACCGTCTGGCTCCTAAGATATGCTCACAAAGCACAGAAAGGTCCAGTTCCCCCACTTAGATGCATATGTTTATTCATTCAATCAATCATTCATCCCCTCACTCTCATGCTAACCCCGTCATTTTACTTTCAGTAGACCCAGATATGAGTCCTTCTCTTAAGTTTAAAGTCCAGCAGGAGAGACGGGGCCACATATATAATAAATCATCCCACATGGGAGGAAAACATCCGAGAAAGGAAGCTAACAGGGAGGAGAGATGTCAGTCTGCAGGAAGCAAAGCCAGGTGGGTGCAAGAGGTCGAGTCTGGTCCAGGAGGAAGTTGAAGAGGCTAAACAGGAGCTGCCAGATAATCTGCCTGATTGCTCACCAGCCGGGTGGCCTGGCCCAGTCCCTTCCTCCCTGCTGAAAGTGCAGTCGCCTGGCAGAGCTGCCATGGGGGACAGGAGACACAATATGTGCCCTGAGCTCAGACACCGCCTGGCTCTTTGTGGCACTTTCAAGCTTGCCTCTGGGGACACACTCGTTGCTAACTCTGCTGGCTTTCTCCCAGAGAGACAGAGGAGAGGGAGGAAGGTTGGGGTGCCCTTGGGGCCATGTTAAGAAGCTTCATGCCGGGTTGGCTGTGGTGCCCACCAAGAAGAGTGTCTGGTTCAGCACCTGTCAATACCACATATCCATTCTTCAGTGTGTCCTGGCTTCTCCCATAATAATTCAGGGATGGAATTGTCCTCTCTCTCAATCCAGGACTAACTACTAAGCTCCTGCAAGCAGAGGAATCCTGAGACACACACACACACACACACACATGCATGCACACATGTATATGCACACATACACATGCATGCACACCCACATACACACGCACACACACGCACACATGTGTATGCACACAAACATATGCACATGCATGCACACACATGCACATGCACACACACATGGAGACACATGTACACACGCAGACACATGCACATGTACACACATGAACACATGTACATGGACACACACATGTATACAATACCCACACACATGCATGAACATGCACACAGAGACACAAGCACATGAGTAAGCACACACATGCACACATATGTTGTGCATCCACCTCCCTACTCATACATATACACTAATACTGCCCCAGACTACATGCAGTTGGGGACTCATGCACACATACATGCATGCACACATGCATGTGCGCACACACAGAGACACACACATGCACACAATGCCCCACACATGCATGTACATGCACACAGACACAAGACACATGTGTACACATATGTCATGCATCTACCTCCCCACTTACACATATATACTAATGCTGCCCTAGACTACACACAGTTGGGGACAACATTCTCAACAAGCAGAGGATGAGTAGCTGCAGAAATCTACAGAGAGGACAGAGTAGACAAGCCACAAATCTCGATGGCAGGCCGCAAGCAGGCAGCGAGCTCCGAGGTCTGGGCTCGTTAGTTTTAAAATAACACAGCAGAGAACCAAGATAAAGGGTTTCCATGGGGGAAGCTGTCAGAAAACGTGTCTCACAGCGGAGACACCAGAGGGGCCGCTGGTCCCTCTCCCTGGGTTGTCTGTATCACTAGATCCCGTGTCAGTGTTTGCCAGAGCCAGGCTCTGAGGACACTGGGCACAAGCTTACCAAGCACGGTAAGCTTATGTAGTCTGTGGGGACAGTGATGGGGGCAGGGCCCTTGGGGTCAGGGGCAGAGCTGAGCTCATCAGCTCTGCAGTGCAGTGGGTGCCGCTGCTCAGTCAGACTCCCCGTTCTTCCTGAGCTGTCTTCTCCCACGCTGACCTGCCAACACCACACTTCTGTCCTGGGGTCACTCCCGCCGTCCATCAGTCAGGCACACTCTGCTCCTTGGATCTTATGTCTCTCATCTAAGACACAGGCCCAAGGCTCTTCTCTACTGAATGCAAAGTGGTGATGAAGCCTGTGGTTATCTGGAGCTGTCATCTCTGCCTTGCTACTTCTTGTTGCTTGGGACTCATAGGAAATTATTCAACACCGTCAAACTTGAGCTTTCTCCTCTGGAGATGGGACACATTTGGATGTTAGGATTGCCTGCCTTCTAAGGGGGTGGTGAAGTGCTTAACGGGCTTCTGAACACTCAGTCAATGACTGAGGTGTGATTTTGTTGGTGGTGGTTTGGGGGATGGAGATGAGGATGGTGGTGGTGATGAGGGTGATGATGATGGTGGTGATGATGGTGATGACAGTGATGGTGGTAGTGGTGGTTATGATGATGATGGTGGTAATGGTGGTTGTGATGATGATGATGGTGGTGGTGATGATGGTGATGAGGGTGAGGATGATAGCAGGATGCATGTAGTGGCTGCTCCAAACCAACCCCACCAATCAGCAGAAAGCTTTCAGAAGATTCTACCTCTGCATCCTGGGAACCAATCACCAGTGTGTTCTCAAATCACCCTTTCTCTTTCCCTCCCATTAGGCTTACCCCAATCCATCCTTTGTCTATACCACTCCTTCCTCCCTGTGGGAGAAAGGGAACCCTGGGGAAAGCTTTGCATGGCAGTAGCCATTTCTCAACTCCAGCTCAGGCATCTGGTCCTCTCACCCCTGGGAGTGGCTCCTCCACACTGATTTTGACAATGCAGCTGTTGGCAAAGGTCTGTCCCTCCATAGAGACACTTTACCAGCCTTTTAAAAGTCAAACCCATTACCCGAGGATTGTGAGTTTATTAGGGAAGTTCATCTTTATTAGGTACCCAGACTCACAATCACCTCTCACTGATTTTTATGGGCTCTCCTTAAAGTCTCCAAAGGGACTTAAAAAATGTGCGCACGTGTGTGTACATGTGTGTATGTGTGTGTATGTGTACTGGGACACCTTAGGAAAGCTCCCTCCTACACATGTATCAACAGTCATCTCTTAAAGCTCCGTGGTTTCTCAACTGATAACAGGTAGGAATTTAACAGTCAGAAGCCATCTGGGCTTTGGGATCAAGCTGCCTGGAGCTTAAAGCCGGTCCTGCTGTTTTCCGTCTGTGATCTTGGATGAGCCCTCTCACGTCTCTGGCAACATGGGGATGATTACTGTATCTGTGAGGAGACACAGGCGGGAGCATAAGACCTTTCCTGGTGCAGTGAAGGCTCTCTGTCAGTGTTAGCTGTCGCTGTGGTTGCAATTATTCATTGTTAATAGCTACCGGGCAACTGGAGCCTCCCTGTCTTTGCTGGAGCCGCCCATTTCCTTGCCTAGACTGAGTTCTCTCTCCCTGGTTCTTCCAGGGGAGGCCTCACTCACCCTTCTAGGCTCAGGGCAGCCATCTCCTGACTTCTCTTTCGTTCCTCCATCTCTGGAACAGCTGAGACCCGGCAGCATCAGCTACCCATGCCTTACAAGGCCACCCCTGTATTCAACTCTCCGTTTCCATGTTTTAAAGATGGGGCTAATCATCGTCATGTGTTTAGATGCTTATAGCAAACACGCTTATTAGACTGAGCACAATATCTTATCCTAATTATAATCACAAGTACAATCTAAAGAAGCTTGTTAAATCCAATATGAAAAAGAAGCTCCACATGGCAAGGAGTCCCGTGGCTCTCCTTTCCTGTTGAGCTCTGAGACTGGCATCTTATGTCCTGTTTGCCTGGACCAGTTTGGGAAGCCCGAGACACGTCGCTGTGACCTCTAAAGAGCCTTTCCAGTGCCGAGACCTTTGCGGATCTGGTTCTTCTCAGACTCTAAGCCACCCACATCTTTTTGCCTCTTTCTCAGTACATTTGGGGGTGACACAGTGAGTCACTGGTCTTCAAGCTGTCACCTCCAACCGCAGTGTCAGAGTGACCAGTCTCCATATCGAAAGAGACCCTACTAAGGGACAACCAAGCATGCTATCAAGGCATCTAGAACCCACATTATCATTCAAATTCCCAAAGTTCTTGGGGGAAGTACTACAAGAGGCTCAGAAAGGGATAGCAACTTGCTTAAGGACCCACAGTTAGCTTCGAGTAATCTCAGCATGCTGAAGCTTACTTCAGCTTGGAGCACTTGACTTCCAGACAGGGCACCGCCCCACAACCCAGATCCCATTGCCGTCTCCACAATGTCTGGAGTAATCACATCCCTTTCTATGGGAGGTGGTCCCATCCTGTGACCACCTCCTTCCCCTCCCCCACTGGCCTCTGCTGGCTTCTCCTCAATTTTCTCGCCTGAGCCCAGCTCCCTGGCTGCTGTCTGCTTGGTCTATTGACCAAGTCATTCAATCAATCAGCCAGCTAGCCCTGACAGCTAAAAAACACCCCGTCCACCAATTTTCCCTCCAGCACCTTTCAGAGGTTCATGGAACCTCACTAATTTGGAATTTGCAATGATTTCTGACATAGACCCTACATTTCTCATTCTGGTTAAAGGAAAAAAAAAAAAAGTCTAGATGAAATGACATCGTGCAAACCCTTGTGGGCTCCCAAGAAAGAACCCAGCAGCCAAAGGGTCGTGTTCCCACTTCTTTCCTCTTTGTCCCTCCCCCTGCTCATATCCACTCTCACCTGTACATCGGGGTTATGACTGACAGCATTGCCATTATCCATGCTAATATCACCAGTAACCACAGCGGATGCCCTTGCTGTGTGTGTGCTGTACGCTTTGCCGAGCACTTGGCATGGGTTTACTCTCCTCTGTCCTTGTCATCATGACTGCAGGCTAGCACAAGTGTCAACTGGGCTCCGGGGAGAAACTGAGGCAAGGGAGGATCCTGCTAATGGGTGGTAGAGATGGGATTCTAACCCAGAACTTAATCAACCCTTCTGCGGCCATGTCTCTTGGGATGGGCAGCCTTCATGCCCCATTAATACACCCTCAACTCTGGGCTTTGTAGTACACCACACAGTAGAGCCAGGTGTCTGTGTGATCTATGTCTGTGTGGAAGCCACCAGAGTTAGAAGGACAGACGTCTGTCTTGAAGAGCACTGCTGATTAAGAGGCACACAGAGAGTGGTAAGGAGTTTGAACAACAGCATCTCTAGGCATCGATGCTGCTCAGGGACAGGGATGTTTTGCCCTTGGGGACCTGCCATGGATCCAGAGCAACTCTGCTCTCTGCTGCTGATCATGTTGCGAAATAGACAGCTAGGTCGGTGTGTGAAGCCCTACTCGCTCCTCTCCCACAAAAAGACCCTGTGACATCGTTTAGCCTACTTCCAGAGTAGAGCGCCCTTCTATGGGTATGCGGTGAGGCCTCCTTCTAGTGTGAATGGAAACAGGCCACACTACATAGGCCTTGAATGTATGCTTTGAACCGAGAAGGCTGGCCTGTTTCGCAGAACTCGTGATGCTGCTTCCCCCAGCAATTGCCTATTTGACTGCTAGGGGTAGATAGAGCTACCTCTACAGACATTCTGCAGTCTGGGGAGAGTGGACTGAGACCAGAGTCAGGGCACAGCAAGAGGAACTTGGCCAACTGCACAGTTCTCAGCCTGAGTGTGACCTCCTCCTTAGGCGCTGAACATTACAAGTAGCTGAGAATGCTCGCACGTTTATGTGCGTGCACCAGAGACTTGGAGCCCAGTCCTAAATGGCTTCAATATCTAGGTACTGACCATATAACCCATCATTCAAAGTAAACGGGGCGTTGGTAGTCAAAACTTAGGGGTGCCACCGTTTGTGACTCTCTGCTCTGATTATGGAAGCAGGCTCTCTCCCATCTCTCCTCCAAGGCCCCACCCTCTCTTGTCCCCCGTCCTTGGTTCCTGCTTCCGGCTCACTCTGTTTCTCAACTGGACAGATGGTGTCCTGGGATTCACCTCTGACCCTAGCCAGTCCCAACTCTGTGCAGACAGCAGGGCTGCCCTTGCAACTGGGACATTTACTTTGGCAGAGGCCGGAGAAACAACCCGGAAAGCTCCCAGCAAGGCACCACACCGGAAGCCTTGGAGGACTAGCCTCACACTGCTCCGGGTTTAGCCGCTTCTCATTTACTGTGTTCAGACGACCTCGAAGGCTCCCCGAGCCCTGAACAGACCCTGCTCTTGGATGGCTTTCTCCTGTCACATGCATCATGTTGTAGAATTCAAGGGCGTGGCCCGGAGCCAGACTGCGGTATTCAAAACTGAGTCCAACACTCTCAAGTAATGACTGGCTTCAGCTCTCTGGGCTTTACCCTTCAACCGGGATGGATAGTACTGTCCTACTATTTCTAGGGCTATGGGCAAGAATAAGCGAATATATGCAAAGCTCTTGGGGACAGCTCTGGGAACAAGGCATGTGCTCTGTGTCAAATTATTTTAAATGATCCTTCTTCAGTTGGGTCACTTAGTGTTTTGGTCACATCTTGCTTAAGACACCTCCTCCAGAAAGCCTTCCCTGATTACCAGGAACGCTTGTATCACTCGGTTCTTTGTGGTCATCATCCCACATCTTGTTTCCCACAGCCGGATGAACTGCGTAGAAGACGAGTCTGGGGTGTCTGCTTCATTGAGCTCTCATATCTAGCAGAGTGCTGGGCTCCTGACCGATCTTCAGAAAGCATTCTCTGAGTAAAAGGATTGATCAGAAAGGCAGCCCCATCAAGAGAGCAAGGTACGGGTGACTGCGTGGGTCATGGCAGGGTATATTGCTCAACAGTGCCACAGAGTCAGCTTGGGATCGTCCCCCGGGTTCTAGGACACGGCCATTTGGAACAGATGTTTCCACATGATGGCTATATGCCAAGAGGCAGAGAATCCCGCACACACAGACAGAATGGGACTCGTTCTCTTGCTGCCCCTATGCAGACACTCCCCTGCCTCCGACTATCAAGAAAGCATAGCTCCTCAGCCCCAGGTGCAGAGGGCAAACCAGGCATCCCCGTTCGGTGTCCAAGAGTCTTGCTCACACCACCTTCCCTCCCCGTGTGTTCTCCACCAAGCCGGTTCTGAGCTCACAGGCTCGAATCCCTGCTTTGTTGTGTACTGACTATATGACCTTGGGCAATCTCAGTGCACTCTGCTTTGATTTTTGGGACGATGCCAATTTCTCTGGTTGTGCTAATTCTAAGAGCTAATAGGTAGCCCCTGTCACGTGGGTCAGGGTGAGACTTGGTAAAGCTTTTCAACACCTTTGAACCATTAACTATTGCAAACCCCGCCCCTCCACCCCCTTGCAAGCCCCGCCTCCCCACCTTGCGCTGCTCTGCCTCTCCCTGATGTCTCTGTGTGGTCCAGGCCTGGCCGCTTAGGTTCTTCTGTGTCTCTAGATGCTTCAACCGCTCCTATCTTATCTAGCTCTGACCCAAGACAGGGGGATACCGTGTGGCACGCCAGGCAGCTGTACCTTCAGCTCAGCTCTATGCAGTCTGGATTACAGAATCATCATCTAACTGATGTAATGCTTCTGGTCATCTTAGCTATGGGGCTATTCCTTTTTATTTAGCCTTAGAGGTAAGGACAGAGGGGCAGCTTGTCTCTATAGGGAAGTGTAAGAGCCAGGGACAACATCCGGTTACCACCACAGAGACAACCAAGGCTAACTCTCCAGAGGAACCCCGGTGCCAGCGCAGCCCACGCTCACAAAGTTTCTTCGCCCATGAGTGAAGAATCCGGGTTTGGATCCATCAGCTCACAGTTGTGAGTGGACGGTTGCTCCAAAGGGACATTAATCCTGCTGTTTTGCAGCCAGGCAGCCAATCCTCAGCGGCCAGAGGAAATGCTCAGGGGAGACCACTGGTCACCTCTACTGGAAACCAGGGTGACACACGTTCAGAAGTGTGTGTGGAGGAGATGTATAAAAAGTGACAGCACCAGATACTGAGGATGCGTCTGAGCATAGAATAGAGTTGGGGAGAGGGCTGTGGTGTGTGCCTGTGCCCCCGGAAAATGTAACCACAGGCAAACAGCTGGCTTGCTCAGAGCTTTTGCCAGTGGATCCTAAAGTCTGGCTGCAAACTTCACCTGGCTTATCACACCTTCTGCTTCCTCATCTTTGTCCCAGCTTTCTCCTGGTGCTGGCCTCTATCCTAATAAACATTCTTAGGTTAGAAAGATCAATCAAGAGACTAAGACTATCCAGGTCCATGTTAGAGAGTCCAACGTTATGGCAAATGTCTGATGCAATGATCGTATGAAGAGGGCGGGGCTGTATATAGGGTCAGAGCTTCGATCCATGATCTATTGGCTCCTTTGCTGTGGGAAAAGAGTGTACCAGAGCAAAGCTGCCCCTCTCGTGGCCAGGATGGAAAGTGAGAGGTGGAGGCAAAAACTGATGCTCCCTCCTCCCCAAGAGCCTGTACCCAATGACCTGAAGGATCATGAAGCTCCAACTTTTAAAGACCCTACCGCCTCTCAGAGTTCCAAGTCTGCAGATCAATCCTGTCATGTATGAGCCTTTGGGGAGACACTTCAGATTTAGAGGAAGGTTAGACCTGTCTTCTTGTAAGGTCCAGAGAAGTGATGTCACTGGTTCCGGTTCACAAAGGCAAGTCACACAGAACATGGTCCCAGCCCACTCTGCTCAGCACTGCCTTGGAAACTCTGCTCATTCCTCCAGTTTCCTCTTCTGGCTGGAAGACAGAGAAGTCCATCTAGATGCTGGATGCAAGACTGGCAATTAGTAAAGCCTTCACCCCTCCTTGACCTCAGGCTGAATCGCCAAGCCAAGCCGGCTTGGCTCTGTGTCTAAAATGCATCCTTCTGCCCTGGAACAGCTTCATGGAAAAACTGGAGTTTGTCTTTTGTTGTCATTTAAAAGAAGGGAGAAAAATCACAAAGCACACTTTTCCCCTCACCAGAGAGCAGCCCATTTACGAAGAATCAGTCAAATGTGTTGAGCGATGGCCCCTGCAGGAGGACCACACTTCTCCAGGTTACACAAGTGGAAAGAAGGCTGAGGCTGGGGAAGAGGCCAGGAGACTAGGACAGCAGCAACACTATCCACTATGGAGGGCTCACATTGCAGTGGAAGAGGAGAAGGACAGAGGTTGCATGTGACACAATGTTTTTGTTTTTTTGTTTTTGTTTTTTTTTTTTGGTTTTTTGAGACAGGGTTTCTCTGAGTAGCCCTGGCTGTCCTGGAGCTCACTCTGTAGACCAGGCTGGCCTCGAACTCAGAAATCCGCCTGCCTCTGCCTCCCAAGTGCTGGGGTTAAAGGCGTGCACCACCACGCCCGGCTGACACAGTGTTCTTTCCCTTGGTAAAGGGGCTCAGCCCATGTCCCACGGAGCTACAGATCCTCATTGCCAGGTTGGTCCCACATAATCATGAAGCTGATCCTGAGACCCGCCCGTGGCTGGATCCATGAATGCTACAGTGGTCCTGACAGAGTGACTCAGCAGTCTATGATGTGGTGGTCCACTATAGTCGAGTGTAAGCGTCATCATGGGGTTGCTAGTGATGATTATTAATCTGAAAGCTAGAAGGGTTTCTCATAAAGATAATCAGAGAAGAAAATATTAACTTCGCGGTTATCCTACAGTAGGGTTATCCTACGGTAACCTTAGATACAGTCACCCTTCATATTCTCTGTTAAACCTCCAGGCAATCTCATGCTTTCTCCAGAATATATCCAGAGACCAATCGCTCTTCCAATTCTACACAGATCCCAGTCTGGCCCGGCTCAGTCCCAGGCCCGGTCCCAGGCCCCACACCTCCTCTCATTCATGTCATCGCCAGAGCCTCCTAAGACAACCTCCTTCCAGGTCTCCCCGCTTTGTCCTCCCACAATGCAATCCGCTCTGGCCAAGTAGTCAAAGGGACCCCACTAAATGTTGCAGCAGATCCTGACACTTCCCTTTTACAGACATCGGTGAGGACTTCCCTAAGCATCGTCAACCACAGGGCCCATAGTCTGGCCTGTTACTGCTCGGACTGGACCTCGTATTTCTTTGCTCTGTCCCCTTCTTGTGGCCTCTTCGCTGTTCCCGGATGTGGACACTCTGTCTTGCCTCAGGACCCTTGCACGTGCTGTTCCTGATGCTGGAGCTACCCCAGCGGCTGTCTGAGGTCACCCCTCCAGTTCTGCAGGCCCCTGCACTGAGTCACACCTCATCCCTACAGTGTTAGGTAAACTCTGTTTGCAATCATGCCCAAGGTGCAGTTTCCTCCTGCCCATCCCCCACTGGCAGCACTTCCCAAGCGGCCATCCCGACACCCGCATGTTTGTGGTCTGTGTCATGCCTCTCCCTGCCCCTTGATGAATTTAAGTTTCTCAAGGGCCTAGGTGTTGCCAGTTTGGTTCGCAGCTCTTTCCTGGCCCTTTGCTGAGTGCCCAGTCTCAATGACTGAGTGCCTGTTCTTTGAATGACTTGACAAATGAATAAAAGATGGATGATGAAATAATATGTGATTATTTAAGATACCTCTTGTAGGAACTCCTTGCCCATGGATGGATTTTGCCACGCTTTCCTCCATGGGAAAGAAAGCCAGGAGGTTAGCTTGTGTGCTGAGAATGTTCACACTGTGTGACCTTGGCCTTACGCAGGGGTCTTCATGTTGAGTGTGAACAGCGTCCGTTACACCGAGCTCAGGCTCTTGAAGAAAGGTGGACTAGAGTAACACCAACGAGCAGATCCCCAGCAGCACAGACCTTCTAATTGCTGTGTGGCTCCAAAGGAGTTGCCTGCCCTCTCTGAGACGCCTGAGGAACAAGACGACAGTCATTGCACCCCGGGTGATTTGGGTTCACGTCCTTGACTGAGAGAATTCGTCTCAATATGGAAAGAAGAAGAAGCCACAGGCTAGGACGGAAGACACACCTATGTAAAAACTTCAGAACTAAGGGGAGACTTAAGGCCTGGCTGTCAGCTCCGGTTCCCCCGGATGATAACAGCTACTCAGCCCTGGAGAAGTAAATGAATTACTGGGCGGACAGAGGCATGGGATTGTTAGCAGCTGAGACCTTTAGTGATTTGGATTCCAGGGTTGTTGTAAACATGCACATGCCTCATTCAGTTTTGACTAGGATGCAGCTCGGACATGTTTTCTCAGTAATTTCAGAAGCACAGAGAGGCTATGTAATTTACCCAAGGTAACACAGCGGCACCAAATTTCAAAGATCTCAAACCAGCTACTTCTCCTTCCCCTCTTTCTACCCCAAAGTCCAAACATTCTGCTTCCTGGTATCTAGACACCCTCTGCTCCAGCTAACAAAGTTTAGGCTTGGGACAGAACACCATGTTTCATAGGACCCCTCCCTCAATCTCTAGGTATTAACGTTCTCACAGTAGAGTCAGAAAGGGGGCTCTGCATAGCTGAATTTGGCTTGATTAAACCAAGGAGAAAAATCAATTATTTTTAAATAAAGAGAGGAGATTGGAAATCAGGTACAATGCCTTCTTAATTACGGCACCTAATCACTGGCTGAAAAAAAAATAGCTAGAGTGTTTCATCTCATACGCAGCCTCGTGCATTTGTGAGGACGGGTTCCTAATGAGATCACATTACTCCACTTGACTAGTAATTGACTAGACGATCCTGACCGCTTCCTTAGCAGACATACATGATCAGGCATAATATCCAGGGCTTTCTCAGGACGTGACAACATGGGACACTTTGGTATAAAACAGCAGTCCACCCCCCAAGATCCCACTATGTTGCATGAGCCACAGTTCTCCTGGATGTGAACGTGACCACTGGGCAGGGCTGAGCGTGCTGCAGCAGGCTGGCGTAATTAGATGGCTTTTTCTCTCTATGGTTCAGAGTCACTACAAACACAGGAGGCTGGGGAAGATCACCAGCAATCAGCAATCAAATGGCCCAAAGAGACTGTTCCAAGTCTCCTCGCCTCTCCTCTGATGGAGTAGGGCTTTTTAATTGGCCCTTCTGTCTCCCTTCTAATCTTTTGCCTTCTTGGCGGCTAGGTTCACGCTTGTAGACCACTTTTTCGGCGAGTCACTACCTTGATTAAAACCCTTTGGCTTCCTCTTGAGACTTGAGCCACCCAGGCATCCTGCCATGGTGGGAGAGGGCAGACATGATCTGGTTTCAGCCATCCATCTCTCTCTTTCATCCTGTTCCCAGAGTCCTTGTTCTGAGTGTCTCTCTTGCTCTACCTGGGGCATCCTTCCTCCCACTAACTCCTGTATCACATCCCTGGACCACTCTTCACCTGGGCTGCCGGCCCTCCAGGCCTCGACATTTTCAGAGCAGCTGATTTCTCCCGCACTGCCTAGCGTCGTTGGAACAGATATGGTCTGTGAGCTCTGGGAAAGTCTGGAGCCAACTCTGCTGATCTGTTCTGTCCTCAGAACCTAGCACTCCGTCAGCCTCAGAGCACACAATCCTTTGAGGGAGTGAGCTAGATTTGACAATGATGCTTGTTGCTTTCGAGCACCCGAGTGGCTCGAAGCCTCTTCCTAGGCACTGCTATATTCCTCTGGAGACGCCTCCGCCTCCCGGCCTCCTTGATTACAAACACTTCTGCTAAGGTTCACAGGCTTCTTGTTCTTTTGTTTGTTTGTTTGTTTTTTTTTTTTGAGACAGGGTTTCTCTGTGTAACCCTGGCTGTCCTGGAACTCACTCTGTAGACCAGGCTGGCCTCGAACTCAGAAATCTGCCTGCCTCTGCCTCCCAAGTGCTGGGATTAAAGGCGTGCACCACCACTGACTGGCAGTCTTCTTGTTCTTACAGCCCTTGGAGGATATGTGCAGAGGTGAACAGAGCTCTTGATTAAAAAAAAGAAGAAGAAGAAGACATCCCTGGTCCAGTTGCCTAGTTGCTAGCCATTCAGTCACGCATGCAATGCCAGGCTTGAGTACTGGAAGCCAAGGCCTGTTCCTCTGCAGGTGCCCAACTGGATACTCAACATTCTAGAGCACAAGGGTATTCAACAGTTCTGTTTCCAACGGAGAAGACAAAGGCATAGACAGATGCCATGACTTTCCCGAGGCCTCAAAAATGGTGCTCAGTTGATGAGTGAATAGGGCACATCTCCCCTGTCCCGTCAGGATGCCCACACCATCTTTGGGGAGAGGCGGGTCTTCAGAGGCATCAAATAATCTGGAACCAATAGAACTGTCCCTCAGCTCCAATGCCTTTGGACCTGAGTGAGGTATGGGATTGTGGGATAGCATTATGTAGAATGAGCCTCTGAGAGGACAGGCTAGCCCAAGAGGAGACGGTCTAGAGATGACAGGTCTTACACGTGGGGGCGGTGCTAAAGCTGCCACCTTCAAAGGGTTTGGGAGAAAGAAATTTCTCCCCAAATCCCTTTACCATCTATAGATGGTGTAGACTTGTGGAAGTCTGAGAACTGAGTGAATCATAGAATCTGCTCATTCATTGATCAAAAGGATTGTTTATGAAGGAATATTGATGGGATACTTAACTATGGGCCAGGCGATGAGCTAATGGATTTACAGGCATTTCCTTATTTAATACCTGGCCCTTAAAGTTAAGTTGATTTAGAAATATTAAGAATAATTATCCCCATGGTATAGATGCAGAACCAGGAGTTAGAAAAATAACCTGCCTGGGTAGTTATAATTAACCAATAATGAGAATACTTGACATTTGTGGGTCATTTATTACGGTCTTGGCACTCTGCTAACATAATATGTCAGATTTAATCTTCACAGTGAAGTTATAGGGTAGGTGTCATTAATATCCAATTTCACATGTGATGGGGATTGGCACTCAGAAAGGTTAAGTGAGCTGACAAGGATGGCAGCTCAGGTCTTGATGGGGCCTGATTCTTAGCTCAAGTCTGTCGAATACTAAGTCTGGTGTTTTCCCTCACAATCGCCTGCATCAGAGTCTCAGACATGGGATCAGGGCTCCACACCACAGCCTGGAATCCGAGGGCATACCCAAGGAATGTATATCTTATATGGAATTATTGGATTCATTAAAGCTTGGGATGTGGGATCCCGGGACACTCGAGGGCTGTAAACCAAAGCAGCAAAGACATTTTCCGATGCCCGCCTGTACTCCAGCAGATGTGTTTACGCAAGTTGGTTTGATTGCAGGTACTAAAAATACCCCACCCCCTTCAAATTTAGGAATCCTCAATATTTCCTCGAGTCTTACCAAAAGGCAGTTAAGAAAATCAAAGCCCTTAATTCAGTCCTAAACCCCGGCACTTTCAACAAGTTATTAGTACTGATGTCGGAGTCCTGGAGTTTGTTATCAAGAACGATAGAGGCAAATCGCAGAGGCATTTTCTCTGATTGCGGATTCTCTGTGCCTTGGTCTCGCCATTTCCTGACAGCCGGCTCTATCAGCAAGGTGCAGCTGTAACCTTCCACTTCCTCAGGGTGGCTGGAAACCAGACTTCAACACCACCACCACCAAATGAACCTCCATCCGGGGTAGTCAGCTTCCCCCACTCCCAACTCTGTGTATGCTTTGTATCTTGAGTAGGACTTTCAGAACTCAAAGGTTCAGAGATTTAATTCACAGATGATGGGGTGAGGTGCGGGCATGGGAGTGGCGGGGGCGGGGCAGGGACCCAGTAGACATCTGCCTTTCAGAGGCGGGGCCAGGCTCTTCCCAGGATCTCTGCCACCCACTCCATGACCTCAGGCGAATGAATAGACCTCTTAGAGCCCACGTTCTCACCTATACAATGGAGTTAAAACACTGCCCAGTTGCAAGAGCTACTTACTGGAGGATGAAAGGGAAGTGATTCATGGAAAGTGCTAAGCACAAAAAATGGGAGTTATCATTGCACTACCACCATCAATGCTAGTCACCACCATTATCATCTTAACCACTGCTACATCACCATCCTCCTCCTCCTCCTCCTCCTCCTCCTGCTCCTCATTATCATCACCCTCAACATCATCATCACCACCATCCTCAGCACCATCATCCTCATACTCATCACCATTACCACCACTGTCATCATCACTAAGAAATCACCATCATCAGAGGTCTTATGACAAGCTGGTGAAAAAGTTATTTGGGGGGAAAAAGTTTTGTTCTACAGCTTACCTTTTTCTAATAAGGAAAAAAAAAAGATATCTGCCATATAGTAGGTGCCCGTTAAATATTTGTAAAATGTTCTGTGAATAAATAATAACTATTCAGAAGGATTAACCTCATTTGAGATTTTGACTCGTTTGCTACTTGTTTCAAGTGCCCAGCGGTGGTGACTGTGTTTACCCTCCCCATGACCTGCAGAGCCCCGCAGAGGGGCCGCTCTCCATGTCTGCTCCTCTAGAAAGACTCACTCCAGAGTTTCCTCCCGAGTCCTCCCTCTCATTTCCTTAGAGACAATTCTCTTTTTATCTTCTGTGTGTGCTCGGTATCCTCATGGGCTCCTGTTTAACATTATGGGGTCGCAGGGCAAGCGCCAAGCCCTTCTTACAATTGCTGCTATTCACCTTGAAGGAGGGCATCTGTTTGCCTTTTTACAGCGAATCCTCTAGAGCCACAGGATTGTGTAAGAGCCAGAGGAATTTTTTTTTTTAAATGTCACTGTCCAAGCCCCAAATCACATAAATGGAGCTAATTTCTAGATCAAGGGTTCAGTCACTCCTTTTTCTTAGTGGCCATTTCTAATATATGGCCAGGGATATAACCACTGCCTTAGGCCATTTAAATTATATAATATATATAAAAATATGATGTACATAAATATAATATATACAAATATATAATATATTTCACATATAATTTATATTTATTAGATAATAAACTATATAATTATATACTATATACTATATATTATATATATTCCTATATATCACACACATACAAGCCTCTAACCCACTGAACTGGAAGTCCATAGGTCCAGGTCAGGAATTTATCTATTCATCTGCAGTGCCATTGTAAGATGAACAGGCCCCCAATAAATGTTTATGGAATCAGATTGAAATGACCTTTTAAGGCAAACACCATGACCCTCATTGATCTTCAAAGATGGAGCCTCTGATCTTTTTAACCTCTCAACACAGGTGAGAGTAAGATCTGTTTCTAGGAGCTATTTTTGGTAACCTTGAGAGGGATTCCAGAAAGGATGACATGTCCATTTAATAGACATATATATACGTGTGTGTGTGTGTGTGTGTGTGTGTGTGTGTGTGTGTGTGATCACAGCTACCCCGGCTTCTGGAGTTGCTAAGACCTATGTCTGGTGAGGACAAGCAAGAAGCACTATTGATTGATGTGAGATATTTTAAACAGCGTCCAAGCTGTCATATGCTCACCTCTGTCACGGTCTACATCAGCAGTGCCGGGGCTAATAACAAACCCAGATTCTGTGCTGGGCTCTTGTGGAGACAACTCCATGTATCCCTTCCATTAAGCCAATGGAAACCCCAGTAGGTGTGTGTGATGAATAGGGTTTCCAGGGAAGATAGTGGCCTTGCCTGAGCAAGATCACACAGCTAGGAGGGGTGATGCCTGGGTCAGATCTGACGGTGACAACAAAATCTTTCACAGATGTCACCGAACTCCCTTATTTTTCAAAGACAGAAATTAATTTTTGTTCTTTCTGTTTTGTTTGTTTGTTTGTTTGTTTTTGAGACAGGGTTTCTCTGTGTTTGTTTGCTGTTGTTGTTTGTTTGTTTAGAATATCCATTCTGTCCTTTTCTGTGTGTCTGGCTGACATGATGCTCCTGCTTCTTCATCATCCACTGGCTTACATCATCACTACAGATGGCCAGGTTGGCTGCTCACTATTGATCCTGTCTTTCTTCTTGGTTCTTTTCAAAGGCGACAAACGTTGCCCGCCAGGCCTCTGCCTAAGTTAGATTCAGATCTGAACTTTGAAGAATACTTTGGACAAAGTCTTGAGACAGCTCAGACTCAACTGTAATGGGACACAAATAGCGGTTGCTTCATGGAACAACAGGCGACCGATGCGGGTCAAGCACCTAAGGGGCCTCAGAGCGTGCAAGCATGTGACAGTAACAGTCCTTATTCTGTCTTGGAGATGTCCTGGCTGCCCACAGGCCAGCCATTGCCTGCCACTGGAGCAGACTGGAGGCCCGGCAAGATCTGGAGGTGCCCAATGTCTCTGTTCAATTGCCTCCATCTGTGGGTAAAACAGCCCCTGTGTAATGGACTGATTAATCTCCTTATCTCATGGAGCACACAGTGTAATTACATCAGAGAATTCAGATCCCCAAGCGCAACATCAATCAAATCAGAAAGAACAGCTCCCCAACTCCTTCCCTAGCCAGTCGGCAGCTTGGGGGAAAAAATAAATCTTTCTTCCCTCCCCGCTTTGATCCTCCTTCCCTCAAAGAAGAGACCTGGACTGATGATGCTGTGCAAGTAAGTGGCTGTTTGAGAAGCAGGTAAGGAGGGAAGGTGGGCCAGGTCTATTTTTAGCCATCGCTGACATTTGGTGACAGCTGCCACTCTCTTATCAAATAAACCTGGGTGTTGCTCGAGTTTGGATTGAAGGCATGGGAAGAACAGAACCCTGTTTTTTAAAAGGTGGTTAGAGCAAGTACTAAGGACCATGGCTTGGGGTCACCTCTCACAGAACTCTTACAGCTCTTTCTATGAAGGTGTCACCTCCACTCTCTTTACAAGTCTGTCAGGAAAGCCATATCACTGGCACCCATTCTGCAGATTAAAACTCTGAGGTTTACAGCAGCCAAAGCTTCCCAGTGAGAAGCATGAGATCAAATGCTGACGAGTTTGACCCTGTGCCCCAGGCTTCCAAGACTCTATTTGACTTGTAGGCCTCAAGAGCTGGGTTTATACAAGAGGGTAGCTGCCTCTTCCAACCTCTTTCTGGGAATAAGTGATCAGCCACACCCATCGCTAATTTCTCACTAAGACTCAGTCATCCGCTCATCCAGTGATTTCTAGTGTCTGCTGGGCTCAGGTTGCTCATGAGATGCCAGGAAAGGAAGGCTCTGAGTCTGTTCCTCAGAGTGATGGGGTGGACGCAGACAAGACCGGCTCTGGAAAGTAGTCACCATGGCAACTACATAGATGAAACTCATGCTGAACGCTGTATGCCAAGAGGGCAGACATTAGAAGATGTGATTCTCTTCTCATCAAGTTCTGAACCAGGAGAATCCAGCTTACCATGGAAAATTCTCAGGATGCTCGCTCGTTACCTCCCAGGGCTGACAGCAGACCGAGGAAAGACCAGAGGGAATTCTCTGGAATGGTGAATATATTTTCCACTCAGAGTGTTGTTTTCAGGGTGTCTGTATTTGGGAGGTAATTAGATATGTGCATCTCACTGAATAAAAACTCTTTCTGAAAGACTTTGGGCGACTATGAGAAAACAAACGGAGCTTACATCTGTAGCAGCTCCGTATTGTGTGCCTACTGAGCATGGTGTTTACAGTATGGATAAACTTCGTTTGCATAAAAGCATTAGTGAGATGCAAAGGAGGTGAAGCTAAGATTACAAAACTGGGTGGAGTCAAAGCTGAGATTCCAACCCAGGACTGTGTCCAACAATGACAGAAGCCTGTGTCTCAGCCCACTGCTCTAACCAGTATCATTTGCTTTCCTTCTCACTCAGTGAACCATTTTTATCTAACCCTCCATTTCTTAACTAACGTTTGGAATTCTGTATAGTAATTTCCTCTGTGTTGAAAATGTTCCATCTTAGAAGGAAGCTAATTAAGACACGGGATGTTCAGAGGTGAGGTGAATATGTCCTATCCTTCCTGGAAGTTGAAACATTTCATCCCTCAAAGAAGCCCATTAAGCTTATGAAGTAAACAACTCAAAGGCTTCAGGAAGTCCCTGAAACTGAGTAGATTCACTAGCCTCCCTCCCTTCCCAAGAAAATATAAGCAATAACGACTCTCTGACAAGTTGGGCTGCCTGGATGAGGCAGAGACAAATCCAGGTGCCTGGAGGAGGCTCAGACCAACTGATTTACCTGCAAAAGACACTTTCCAACCTGTCAAGCTGCCTGCAGGCTGTGCAGTGTGCTCCAGGACTCTGGCGTTGATGAGCTATCACCCAGGCTGGTTTGAGATTTGGGTGATGCAGCTGTCTTTTGAGTCATTTCTGCTCCTTTATAAGTAACCCCTCACCCATATTCCCCAAGCAATTTCAAAAACCTCACTTGTTCACCAACTGGACTTTATTAGTGTTTTTACTTTGATCTGTAGTGGGTCCCTTTTCTGGGGTACTCACAGCTCCCCGGGAATAATGTCACAAATAGTCACTAGGCAAGTTTCAGGGGCTTACGATAAAAACACACTACAGAGGATTCCATGCTTGGAGAAGAAATGTATGCGTGGTTGATGGTCACACCACAGCATGATCTGATCTTCCCTGGAGGCTCCCAGGCCTGGGGATGACACTCACAAGCCTCCTGAGGGAAGTGCTAGCCAAGCACTCTGCAGAATGGGCTCATGGCCCATTCCATGCCTGCTGCAGTATCTTCTGCCTCTGTTTCACCTGGGAAGCTCTGACACAAAGACATCGTGGGCTTTGACATGGCTGAACTCAGGGTGATGCTCCACTCAATCTCTCTTGTTCCCATTCCAGGCACGAGAGAGATACAGGGTGAATCTAGTCTGACTCTCCTCGGGTAGTGGAAGGTACTGGAAGAGTATAGATATAAGCAACAGCCTAGCCATCCATCTTTGCTTTTAGGAATCTGGAAAATGAGATATACCACGATGATTCGGAGAACGGTATCTAAATGCGACCCAGGATGTATCTCGTCACCTTTGAAGTCCTTGTTTTTGCCCATCTGTAGATGCAATGATGGCCCGCACCTCCCCACACAAAACAACTTGGGAGAGTTCTGCTTGAGGCAGGGCATGGCCATGTGGGAAGCTGAACACTTAAGTTTCTTATTCCTCGTGTGAGCTCTGAGATGGGCCCTCAGAACCATCAGGAGATTGGAGACACAGATGGACCCCAAGACTCCCCAGCTCTGAAATCCAAAGGATGGCTAAGTCAGGCTGCGTCTTAGGTTTGTTCCTAACCAGTCCCTCCTGCTTACAACAGTGCGAAGCCCAATAGATAGATGTTCAGCAGGCAGGTGTTGGCAGTCAATTAATTTAGGAAGCAGACAAATAGTTTCTCTCCTGTGTGAAGAAGCTTTTAGAAGGATTGTATCTGAAGATCCATTCTGTGTATGCTGCAGCAGGCTTCTCAAAAACTCCGTCTCATGGGAAGATTTACTACTTAGACACCATGCCCTCCAACCCCATAGAACTTTTAAGTTTTGACAAGAGCCAAGATGGAAAATGGGGGTGTTTGGGGTGGGGTGTGCACTTCTCTTTCCAGGCAGCTATTTTATAAGCTACATCTGGGGGTGCCTCTCCTGATTTACCTCGGTCTCTGCCTGGTTCATTTCATTGGCTTGTGGAATCTCTATAACCATGCTAAGGGTAAGTTTTGTGATTCTTTGGTTTAAAGGTCAATTTCTTCTCTTGTTCATATAAAGTATGGAAATGTACAGGGCTAGCCTTGACTAGGCCTGCTCTTGACTATGACTTAAATGGTCTGAGAAACATGGGCAGCCTTATAAATGTAGGCACCACAGAAGAAATTAACCGACTTCTATGCAAATGATGCAGGAATATGTGATCTGTCACTGTTCTGTGCCACTAGCTGGGGACCAAGAGGAGATATGAATCTCATTGGCTAGGGATGTGCTCTGAGAACTATCATCCAAGTTAGCGCCCCAGATCATCTTGTACACAGGAAACATGTTGCCAACCATCAGAGAGCTCTCTATTCCCAGGTCCTCAAATGTCAGCTGAGCCATGCTCAAGTTTAGAGGGCACTACGAGACTGCCATTGTGCCCTCAGCTACTGAATAGTTTTAATCATCTAAGCTCAGTTTCCCCACGTGTGTCTGTGGCTCAAGCAGTCTGGGCTACTTCAGAACCAGAGAAGAAAGGCCTTCCTGTCAATACTGATTCCTTAGCTCCATCTTGCTCTTGTGTAAACCACAGACGCCCCAAATTCCAAGTTATCCGGTGCTATCAAGAAAGGTATGGGCATACCCTTAGTGAAAGAGATTCTGAGCTAAAGAGAGCATCCTGGCAGAGGAGTATGGAGTGCGTGAGCGTGTGCGTAAGTGCTTGCTTGTATGCGTCCATGCGTGCGGACCAGCGAGTGTACCTGCTGCGTGAGTACGAGCATGCGTGCTCTCGGGCATGTGTCCGCGTGCGGGCTAGTCAGTGTAGCTGCGTGAGCGCGAGCGTGCATGTGCGCATGCGCATGCGTGCGAGAGAGCGAGCAATGTTGCATACACCATGCTGCGGGTGTGGAAGTCAGAGGGCCACTTGTGTGAGTCAGTTCCCTTCTTCTCCCATGTGGGGCCTAGGAACTGGACTCAGGCTGTCAGGCTTGGGTGGCAGATACCAGCAGCTATGTTTAAGGGAAGCTCTGTGGGGGCTCCCCACGCCCAGCCACCGGTGGGAACAAACTAAGCAGCTCTCTTTCCTCCACCTGCTCTGCCTTGCAGTCCCCTAAGTGTTGACTGCTATTTGGGACACTCTCCTGCTTCTATATTTATTTCACCTTGAATTTCCCTCAAGGATAGCTCCTGAAGCCCCATAGCTCTTTTCCTCATTTGCCCCTCAGATATTTGCAATTATTTCCTTTGCTCTTTTTTTTAAAAGCACAGATGTCCCCAAATTCCAACTTATCCAGTGCTATCAAGAAAGATATGAACATACCCCAGGATGGTACCCTTAAAGAAGGACCCTTAATTATGAACCAAAGACACCTAGATCCTCCCTCTTCTCACTCCCACCTCAGTGACTATTTCTGGCAGCTCCTTCCACACTTCAGACCTTGTTTGCTTTTCCTATTACCCACCCCCCGTTTTTTCACCTCCATTTTTGGATCAATTAACAAGAACAAACTCAGCCTTATCTCAGGGCTTTGGATATCATCATCAGTGCCCAGCACCTCTGTGGCAGGTGACTGGGAAGTGCCTGTCCTAAGCAAGTACATCAGAAGCTTTGTGGCATACAGATTGTGAAGCCCAGAGGTTCCCCAGTGGGGAGATCACACCCAAGACCCCCAAAGACACCGGACAAGAGATACTGGGAGGTGATTTTGCACAGACACAAACGGAGGAGGGTTCAGGGGACTAGGGAGGACTAGGAGGGAGGATTTTCGCAAGGCAGAGGCACTGAGCACAAAGCCTGAGGTATCTCCATCTTTATTTTCAGCTCCCGAAGGGTCACCACAGTGGTGATGTTTGTAACAAAGTTGACAACTGACAGGTTTGTAGCAAATGTCACGTGCCAGCTCAAGCCACACATGGCTTCTGTGCACCTTGTGGCGCATCTGGCCTTTGTCACAGCTGTGACACGTGCCCTCTGTTGGCATAGCTGGGTTTCAGATGACAGAATGGAGGCATGGGGGAAGTCGGAAACATGCAGAAGCCCCTGCCCCTGCACAGCTGGAGGGTGGAAGAGCCAGGCCTTTTCAAGACTGAGCTTGGAGCCAGATGCTTAAACCTTACCATGATTTTAAGCTGTGTCCTCATTTGAACATCCCTGAACCACCTCTGCTGTGTAAGGTGTGAGTCACCAGGAGCTCATGGAGCAGGCAATGAGCTGCAGGGCCAAATTTAATAAGAATGCCTAGCTTCTTCCTACCACCAGGCAGAAGAGTAACAAATTGATACACTGATTCACTTAACCCTCCCAGCTACTGTATCACCCTCATATAACAGGTAAGCTAGGGATAGAGAGATTAAATCACAGGCACAAGTGTGGGAGTTGGAGGAGGTGAGAGTCATATGCAGGCTTTTTATCTTCAAGAGTTCAAGCTCTGATCTGATAGCCTCATAAAACCATCCAGAGGCTGAAGGTTAAAAACCACAAGGGGCCATTCCAATACCATGTCTAGTAAAAGCAATGGGTTTCTAGACATTATTTTTATGACTGTTCATTGAGCATCTTCTGTGACATTGATGCTAACTGCCAACTTAACAGAATCTGAGATCACTTGAGAGATGAGTTCTCTTGCACTTGTGAGGGATCTTCTAGATTAGGGTTAACCTCTGACAAAGTTTGCGAGGGACTATCATGTTAAGGGGCATGGGAAGACCTATTTGAACCATGTGCCAGACCATTTCCTGGCCAGGAGAACCTGGTTTATATAGAAATGGAAAAGGGAACTGATGAAATGTCGTTCATTCCTATCTACTTCCTGAGTGTGGATGTCATGTGACCAATCTGTATTTCCTGACTGTGGATGTCATGTGACCAGCCCATCCTGCTCCTGCTGCCTTGATTCCCCTGCCAGGATGGACTGGGCCCTTAAACTTGTGTGGCAATGAAAGCTTTTTCCTCTTTAAACTGCTTTTGTCAGAGGATTTTAACCACACCAACAGGAAACAAAATCAAGATACCTACTATGTGTCAAGCATGTGTCACATTAAGAGCTAGGTATAAGACATCAAAGGGAGCATCCTGGTTCTGCACTCCTGAGGGCTACCATCTGTGGGAGACACAAACGATGAGCATTTGTGTGTATATGCAACAGGACTAGCAAGGAATCCAGACAGGGCAGGCAGATGTGAGGGAATTGTGTGTGTGTGTGTGTGTGTGTGTGTGTGTGTGAGAGAGAGAGAGAGAGAGAGAGAGAGAGAGA